>NC_143199.1:28618334-28932084 GCF_051530095.1 Phoenix dactylifera
TAGGGATCATGTCAGGAATATCATGTATGCATATATAGGTAATATGAACTGTAACTGTGAGAATAGCACAGACACTAGTAGTAGGGCTTCAAAAATGTTTGAATTAACTCGATCGAAGACTGCATGATCTAGCACAGTTCTGATGATCTAGTCAAATTGACCAACCATGATGCAGCAGGATGATATCACAAGCCAAATACTTGAAATGTCTAGATATTGGATGTATTGAAGATTCCAGCAGATGGATCTTGTACAGTCATTTGGAAGTCTCAGGGCAAGGATCTTATCGAATACCATAAAAATTGACCTCGTTGTGTAAAGCCAGTAGTCTTAAGATCAAAACAATGAACAGGGGATAACACATAAAACCATGTTCCGACCTTTTAGTATTACTGTTTATGTCATTAAAATAGTGGACAAGGAACATGTGGATGACATACCAACATCTATTGTACTATTTAACATGAATTCTTGTGTTTGCCCACATTTCTCAGGGACATGAAATATTTCATTTTTTTCCCAGCTATATTACTTATGTTTAGTATCCTTTTGCAACCAATGATATCATTCAATATCTAGAAGCCTTTCCCAACATGAACAACCAGAATAATTTTCATATATGAATGTCTTTCAAACATCACCATTATGTATGTATGTATGTATGTATGTATGTATGTTTTCTATTGCATTCTTTTATCCATAATTTTTCAGGTCACGTGCTTCGCATATACCATATTTTACTGTCATATATAATTTGTAACTGAATTCTAGCTTCTTTGACAATTTGAGCTGCCAATCCACATCAATCCACATCCATTATTTACCAGTCTACTCTGCATTATGTCAAAAATTGGTTAAGCTTGTAATATCTCAGGATTACGTACACTATCGATTGATTGTGATCGATCAAGCTTACTCAGGCATGCAAATTTGCTAAACTGTAAGGTAGAATGTAAATACATAACCAGAATGTTTTGACTAGAATGTAACAAGTTATCAACCTGCAGAATTTATAATCTGAAGATGACTTGTGTTGCTGATGAACCTAAGATTCGATTGGAGTATAATATGGACATGCAAAATTTTCACATTATCGGCATACTACATTTTGACAGAAAAGCGAAAAATCATTCCCAGGCAATGCATTCTTGCATTAATGTGCTGTCACCATCTTGATGATCCGATGACAGCTGATTTCATTTAGGTAAACCTAGCTGCTTGGTGGAGCAAATGATAAAATAAAACACCACCAAACAGAGGGGGAAATAGACATCTATTTCTATAGATGATCAATGACCAACTAATTTTGTTGAATCCTCAGACTCAGGCTTGTTTATTTCTCAATCTCTGTCCAAGCTGAGCTCCAGCTAGGAACACTAGCACAGGCAGGAGCATAGCATGGACAGGGACTAAAAAAGGCACTTACACATCTATCAAATTCAAAAGATCTTATTAAACGAACATCATATCATTGCATCCAAAGTCTGTATGTTATTCACTCTTCAGCTCACTCATTGAATAGAAACAATGTCAGTCTCTCACCATGCTTACCAGAAAACAAAAATAAAAAGCATCACAGCATGTCAATTACCGTTCTTGCTGACTGATAACTACGGCAGTATATAAGAAAAATGTTTGCTCGTGTCATATCCACATTAGTCAGCATTAAGGAGAACCTACATATATCAAATAACCAAAATAAGTCATCTTTATTTTCAAATCGCTCCATAGAAAACGTTCACCAAATTATATGAAATTACCTTACTTTTCTGGTAATGCATCTATGTTAAACAGCCCTAGTATAGATATATCTACTGGAGTCGGAGTACAGAAGATCTCGAAGCTGCATGGGAACACAGGAGATGGAGTCCTGGAGAGTAGAATCCGTGTGATTAGCAACATGGGAAGCTATCCAATTCAGAATGTTGGATGAGTGAGAACAGCGCAGAGGGGGGCAAGTAAAAATCCTTCATACACAACCACCTTCTTCAGTCTTCAAGTCCCCGGTCTCTGGGAAGACTCTCAGTCAAACATGAAATCAAAGGTCTATGTTGCAGGACGTTTGCCAAATAGGCATTTGATGATGAAGTCAATGAACAATTAACAAGAAAATTGTTCTTAGCATCCCTAGTGGGTTCTTGCAGATTGAACAACGGATGCGCAGTTTATCAGGGACTGATCAGATGAGAAAGCTGACAAACGACAGCTATTCTCAGCAAACAGTCATTGATTTCTGATACTTGGATCCTGGACAATTGTTTGCAAATGTTGATTAAGATATTTGAACAATGTTTCTGGATGTATTCCTGCTGTTGACCCTGTCAACATGGCAGCTACATTCTGCTTCAGGATAGCTTAAGCGACCTGCCTTGTGCACAGCTGCTCAGCTGTGAATACTGTGACGGATTTTTGATTCATCAGTAGTGACCGCTGAGCTTAAAGCGGCTTGAAAGGGTGTCTCTTTTGCGAGGCGGATACGGGGCATGGGTCGCCTCCTCCTCAAGAGGGATTCGACCATGGTGATTGGGTGAATCCAGAAACGGGGGTGCTCAGTCGAGGATCGGCTGTTGCTCCACGATATTCGCAAGGCACTGGGGGAGGCTGACTCCTATCAGGCCACGCACATATATCGAGAGGCGAACGGTGCTGCAAATTGGATTGCTTCCTTTGCGTTTCAATATTCTGGAGGTTTCTTCTGGATAGACCACGAGGCTGTGCCTATGCCTTTACGCAGTATTTGTTTTCTGATTTTGTTAGATGTATCCACACCTGTATGGTGTGAGCCGCCGATGTACCAAAAAAAATAAAAACGTTAGATTCTTCTTTTCTAGCTGTAGGAATTTATACTCATATTTAAAGATGATTCATGGTCCCAACTGCAGAGGTATATATACTGGCTTTCCGGAGGTATCCGCTAAATGCCTGTGCACCTTCAGTAAAGTGTGCGTTTGCAGCTGTAGTTGAGAGTGAAAAAGATGGTCCATCTAGTGATTGGTTGCAGTAATTAACTGCTGCTGAGTATGAGCTTTTATCCTCCAAAAAGTCTCAGGGACTGGCAATTTGATCCTCCATTGCATTTGTTTTCGGCAACCAGGGATTGATGCAAAATGTTTTCTGATAACTCTGACAGAAATTATGTCCGAATATTTGTAAATGAGATAACTTGGAGGGTCATTTGTCCACTAGGGCACCAAGCAACATGTACTATGAAACTCTTTCATTTTCAGAAAAAATAACAATTTTTTAGAACTTTGGGCAGCAAAATTTTATCATTTTAAAAAATAAAAAATAAAAGCAAAGAATGATAGAATTTTTGTGCTAATGCTGTCTCCAGTGTTAATCTCTGTCCGATTTTCCACTGTTTTTACAGAAAAGTAAATATACAAAAACAATAACAATACTAAATCTTGGATGCTTTTATCTATGACCTTAGAAGTACGGTAGAGTCTCCGTATAATAAAGAATCTTATGGAATGATCGTTTGTATTTTTTAAATTAAATTTGAGACTATAGTTCATATTTCCGCATGACAATCAGGCCTGCCATGAAAATGTAAGAAATGAGGTGTTATTAGTAAACCTTTAACAATCATTAACTATTTTCATATCTATCTTTTCATATATCTCCTATCATATTTAATAAAAACTTTCAGACAATCGTGGTTTATTAGTATATAATAAAACTAAGATTTGAGTGAAGAGATAAAAATTAAGTAGGGTTGATTCTGAGTTGGACTTGGGCATAAAACATCAAATTTTAAATAAGTGCGGCGAAAATTCTGATTAAAAATGAATATGATTTAGGTTCGAGGCCTGGTCCATGATCAGTCTTAGAATTGAGTGAGTAGGTGGTGTTGCAAAAATAAAGAATTAGAAGGAATCTCAATATTTTAGAATTTGAAAGAATTAAAAAGGCTACTAATGAAAATTTATTGAAATAACTTTTTTGGTAGATACTTAAATAAGCTTTTATTTTTTCCGTGGCACATATTAAATACTTATGTATTAACAAAAGCTGTAAAACAATTGTTAAATTAGTTTTTAAAACAAATAAACATGCTGTTAGCCCAGTGGCCCCTAAAATTTGACATATTATGTTTAATAATTTTATCTTTTATATTTCTATACCATGACCTAAAAATCATTCTGAGATTTTATGGGCTAGTTTCATCGTCCTAAAGGGAACTTGGCAACGATCATCAGTTAGATCCGAAAGGCTCTAGGAGTAATGGTTGCGCCCACTCTTTGCTCCGAGATATCTGGACAATGATGAAGGATGAAGGGCCTTTCAGACCAAATATATTTTCCGTGAAGCTAATGAAGCTGCGGACTAGGTGACTGCTTATATAGCTAGTCACTCGGTAGTATTTTATGGGCTAGACAGAAAGAATTGCTTCTGATATTTTGAAGTATTTTATTTTTTAATTTTATTTGGTGCATCTGTATATGTTATGTATGATCATTAAAAAAAAAAAAGTTTCCAAGATCAGTACATGGCAAGGACAAATCTTGCAAGAATGGAAAACGTAATAAAAAGGAATAATGTCTGCTATATTCTGTCAACGGCTCGGGTCGTCACTGTTTCATTCTCTTGACAATGAATCCAACCGTTGGATTCTTTACACGTGGCATTCGGAGTGCTCACCCCCGCCCCAGGGGTATTTTGGTAGTTCGAGGATTACCGGGGAAAACGGCCCTGGTGGATGACATTCTATAAATAAATAAACATAAAGAAATGAGATAAATGCTCTCTCTCTCTCTCATGGGTTTTGGGGATCCTTCTGTCTTGCTTCCGAGAAAAATTCCATCTTTGGTCGGAGCGCCTCATCGAATTCCCGAGAGGGAAACCCTAATCCACCCTGATCGCGAAGCGAGGTAGGGATTTCGATCCTTCTATTCTATGGCTATCTCGGTCGGTTGGTTTGATCTCATGGTCACTTAATTATGTTTCGATACTCGGGAGAATTCCTTAATCCATCTCGAACTCTGAATTCTGGATTTAATTTGACTGCTTTTACCTTTAAATTGGTGTTTTATCGTAAATTTGCAAGAATTTGTCAGCAAGTTGGAATCTTGTCACCTTGTTTTGTTTATAAGCTCTCTGAAATGGCTTTCGTTTGTGGTTTTTGATCGCTGAATTCTTCCCAGAACTTTATGGAATTTGAAGGGTGGGTTCCAAGAACTGAATACTGATAGTGGAAATTGGAAAGCTAATTCCTTGACAATTCCGAAGGTTGTTTTGATGGGCTGAAAGAATTCATCATTTGAGGTCAATAAGGTCGAATTTGATACCGCAAGCTGATTCCAGAATTCGAATACATAAGTAGTGGATTCTGAAGGGTATTGAATGGATTCTTTTGATCTCAACACCCGCTTGCCTCCTCGGAAGCGACTACTTGCCGGGCTAAAGAAGGAGGTCTGTGATTGTGATTTCTTGTTTCCTTTTCCTTTCATTTCTAGTGATCTCAGTGCCCGTCTCCGTGATATTATCAACTCGGCCACTTCTTCGCCAGATGAGATCATTGAGGCGATCAAGTCAGTAGCTTTGGCCACTGCTGAGGTTGCTGCTGCTGCAAGAGCTACTGCAATGGAAAAAGCGGCTGCAGCTGTGAAGGCCAAGACTGCTGCCAAGAATGCCTTAGGGTTACTAGATTATATTTCAAGGAGTGAAACTGCCCGAAAGGGTTGCCCGGCCAAAACCAAAGCACGAAAGAAACACGTGGCAGTCAAGCTCTTGTATAGGATTAAACAGCCTGCAGGGAGCCAAGAAACTGATGAAGAATTGGCCCGGAGGTTGCATCGAGCTATGAACAGTTCCCCAAGAATTTCATGCAATAAACAGAAGAAGCTTTGTGGTTCTGGGAAAGAGGAGGTTCCTAAGGGTAGTGCTGTGTCCAATGGAAACTCAACTGCTTCATGTGATAAAGTTGTTCAGTTCAATAATGGACATTCTGTAGATAACTTGGAGGAAAAGATTGTGGTGTGTTCCAAAAATGACCTTTTTGAGAGGGAAGAGGATGAATCTGGCTGTTCTTTAGAAAAGCATCATCATCGGTCTATGGATAAAGGAAGTTCTGGTGGTAAAAAAGTGAAAATTAAGCAAAAGAAATTGCCTTTAAGTCAATGTAATGCCAGGGATCAGGGAGAATCCAAAGAGGCTCCGAGCTTTGTGGATCATTCAGTGACTGAGGAATCTGAGTTGGATCATGTAGAAAGACACTCATCATTCAACAATGCAAAACAGTCTGATGATGGGCAGTTCTCGATGATAATTACATCAACATGGAAATGCAAGAAGCTCAAGATGTCGCAGTGTTCTTCTGATAGCAAGATCTTGCATGCTCTATGTTCAAATCCTTCACCTACTAAGCCCTCTGGTATGGTTAAAGTTGATTAGTGAGGTAACTTTATTTTTTAGATAGATGTTGGTGTTGGAGCTCTTGTTAGCTTTAAAAGCAGCTGGAGAAATGAATATATGTTGAATTTTGTGTCCTGGACATAGATCTGGAGAAGATGTCTTATGCTATATGGTTGCTTGTTTTATGATTTCATTTCATACAGGGTGCTTGTTTTCTGATGTCATGTTCTATAGAAGGCTTGCTTCTTTTGTTATGTTCTAATGTATCACTTTTTATATACCTTTGTGCTATATGTTATTGCGAAATTTGTTGGAGAAAATCTATTATTTGTTATTGATGGATGTTATTATTTTCAAATTCATTGAGTTCTCCTGTATCACGACTCGTAAGAAATACATAACTGAATCCAACTTGTGCGGAGTGATCTTAATAGTATGTTGGGTTGTCAGCGAATTAGGAAGCAATAAGGAATATGAGTAGACAAATTAATTGAATTTCTATTACAGAGGATGTGTATCCGGAAATCATACTTTGTGCTTTTGTACTTTATGGACAAAGTGTCATTTTCTACTTTTGGGTCAAGTCATATTGGCTTATTAAAATCGGTAGTTCGGATTAATGTAATTGCATTCTTTATGAATGTTTATAATTCTAATAAAGTCACAGCTGACTTAAACTGAACAGGGACGTCTGTTTTCAATTTAACAGAAGCAATATTCAGTGACAGCCCTTTCTTGGTGACTTCATTTTGGCTTTGTCGAGTAAGAGTTAATCAAAGTGACCAAGAACATCCATTTGCAGTTGGTGACGCAACTTAAGTTAGAATAACTAGTTTACCAGCGTCAACTGAAGCTGGAGGTGATCAGAGGAAGCATAGGATATTGCTCTTTCTTCCAAACGGCAATTTTTTTTTTTGTGGGATATTACTCTTCACAGTCTCAGCCGTCTAGGTGAATGCATATATCAAATAACAGAAAGAAATGGTAATGTGCAGTCAGGAATGCCAAGTAGATTGCTTTTTACAATTCTTTTAACTCTGATGTTTTGGTTATATCCCAATTTATCCATCCATTTAAGAATACCACGTATTCTAGTAAAGTGTTAGCAAGTTCTCAAGCACGAGAAGGGATCACAAATGTTGGCAGGGCAATTGAATTATTTTTGAAGGTAATATTTACAACTTTTGAATCAATATAATGGGCTTTGGCTTATGGATACAGGTCTACTTGAATCATAAGAAAGAGTGTGTCTGCATGTCGCCTATGCTGAAGTCAACGATGGAGATGAACTTGAGATTGCAGAAACGTTGTTATCGGTGACTATTTAAGTCAAAATTTTCAGTTCTTGTTTTGAAGAACATATTGGCCCTCAGCCTTGGGCTGAAAAATTTGGACCATTTTGTTTCACTTTGTATATTTTTAGCTGAAATTGTCTAGAAGCAGAAAGAATTGACTCAGATTAAAGAAGATACATAAAATAGGTAAGTAACCAAATATGTGACAGATGTGGCAGGTTCATACAGGGAATTGTGGAATTGGTAGCATTCAGGCCTAGTCTGAGCACCATAATTAGTAGAAGATTTTTTATATAGAAGTTTATTGAGGAATCAACTTCATAATAAGGAAAAAGGCACATGCTCATCTCCAGATGGAGATAAACCATAATAACTAATTACTCATGGAATATTTGTACTTATTGTTAAAAGTGCATAAAACTCATGCACTCATGTTAATGGATTTTAAGTTCGTCGTGTTGCATTCCCCATGGCCAAGACAATTTTGGGTGTGTTTTGCAATTATCATGCCTCCTATTTTATGTTGACTCCTGATAGGGTGATATCAACGTATCCACCTGGTTTCTTTGTTATTCTTCTGATAATGATGGCTGCTGATCTTCAAGGCAATTTCTGCTGCAGCTGTGCTTGTAAGACTGATGCTTCTGTACTAAAATAACATATTTGTAATGTAATGTGAAATCTTGTCATACGAGGCAAAACATTATTTATCAACGTCTGCATTTCATATACTATGTTGTATGTCACTTTGTTTTCAATGTTCAAAAAAAGGAGTGCATGGAAATTTTTGTGTCGAGAATGGTCTTCTTTTATGCATAGTAGCATTTGTTCTATCTGGATATGTTAGTAGTCGTAAGCGTGAATGCATGACCCAGGTGGTAGGTTGTATAGATCTGGAAAGTCAAATATCATTGCACTTCTTGTTCTAATACTTTAGTATACTGCATGCTTGATTTACTTTTATTATTTTCATATCTTCCATCATCCAAGTTAAGCAAGATATAAGTAATTGCAAATTTCCAGCTGAAAATTAGTCTGATCTCTCAAGAGTGGCGCCAAAAGCAATCGGGCTGCAGATTGAGTGGTTGGCTCATTAGAGATATCAGAACATAACTTGCTGTTGATATAGTGATATTCTGGTTATAGTTTATGATTACTTGAACCAGTCAAGAGGTCTTTGTTAACTAATGAATAAAATATGCTCGTGTAGCAATATATTCTCAAAGGCATCATTCTTTAGCTTAGGTAACCCCAGAGATTTTGATGGAAAGATCGTCCGAGAGCATCTAACCTGAATTGTAGCTATTACTTCATGTGAGACTTTTACATGGAAGTGGTCCTCAAGAAATGTTGCTTGTCAGCGTTTGGTGGTGCGTCCCAATCATCAATTGTCATCCACTGAGATTACAGACAATTTGAGGCTACCCTGCACCATACAAATGGACTAGATGGCAAGTTAGCATAGCTTGTTGTAAAAACCACCTCAAAATACCTAGCAATCTCATTAGGACAAATCCTTCTATTCAGGGGCTGATGTCCTCTGTGAATTATACTGTAGGATGTGCATGTAATTTATCTGTTATTGTTCATGGTTACCTTCTGATCATGGCCACTATTAAAGGTGTTGACTATTCTGCCTCTTCCCACTTAAATCTCTGAGACTTATCATGTGTTGGATTCCCTTGCTTTCTGGGACCTGTCTGCTTGGCAAATTCTTGCAAAGCAGATTCACCCCTATCTGGTATTCTTCCTCCTTCCTTCGGCCGGTCTCTTCCAGCGGAGGATTTACATTCGTTTCGGAAAGCATGAGAAATAGAGAAAAGAGGAGTGCTGTCGTGGTTTAGATTTTGCAAGGACAATGGATTTGATGCTGTGTTATGAGCAGCCTCAACAATTTGCTTCGAATTCTTGGGAGAGTCAATATTGGATATGAATCATTTATAGCTCACCTGATGCTGGGAAGTTCGACAAATCCTTAGAAATTTGACATCACCATTCATTCACTATATCTTGCTGGCATGGTACCAAAATGTTTTGTGAGAAAAGATTGAACCCATTCATGAAGCAAAAAAGAGGGATAGACATCTCGAAGTAAACTTACAATGATCCAAAACACCTCCCATAATTGGGCAACCATTTTAGAGAATTGTCTTTGATTGATAAATTATTGCGAAGATGCCTGCAAGAGACCTGCCTTAAGACATCACTGGCTGAATACCCCATTGCACTACTTGTTACTAAACATCAGCTAGAACCCGGCATGCAATGCACAAAGCTGATTTTAGATAAGGAAAGTATGATGGATGGCTGCAGTCCTGCCATTTACTGATGTTTTTATTGATAGATATACTTGCACTTCTATTTGATTTACATAATCTAAGAGAGAATCATATATATACAAACACACATGCGTCGTTGTTAAAACGGCTCATGATACAGGGGGCAATCCGAGGTCCAAATTTTATTGGTCATAGGTTCGAGTTAGAATCCACAGGTTAGATAACAAATAAAACACCTCAGACCAAAGTTCTCTGAAAATGCTCAACTGTTTTACAAGGCAAAGATAATCTTCTCTCTTAACGTGTATGCCCCACTTGCTTTTCAGTGGGACCCTTCAAGCAGAGCAAAAGAGTTAGGCCTGCCTCCTTAATGGTTGGTAGGTTGCATTTAAGATTATAATTATATCTTCGCACTCAGGAATCAGATTCTATAGATTTACCCAAAGTGAATTTTAGCATAAAGAAATCCACTTAATAATTAACTGTGCAAGAAAATGGTGGATTATTTTTAATTCATTTCGTTTTATTTTAAGAACAACATATATTTAGGGATCCCTATGGTTTTCTCCTTGGACTGAAATACAAGACAAGTGATAGTTTAAACAAATATGTATCAAATATCTAAAATATGTATATCAATAAATGTGCATTGCCTGTCTCTTGGCGCAAGAGCAAAATCATCAGAAAACCTAAATGTGTCCCCTTTTATAATAAATAAATAAATAATAAATTTAATCTTCACTTGGAAAATAAAAAATCAAGTGAATTTTGCATGCTTATGCCAAATGTACTTACCCAAACCAGCTAATATTCACTGCTATATTTTTCCTATAGAAAATAGTCTTTCAAGGAACCAGCTGCAAAAGTGGCTGGCTGTGCCGTTGAAGGGCTATTATTAAGGTGGCAAATTGATTTGCCCTTAGGTGTTGACCTGGGGCAACTGCCTTCCTCCAAAGTCCAAAGAGGTCCCAATGCACAATTAAATCAAGATGAACAATCACGAACAGCACCAGCTTGGTGGGGTATGAAAATCTTCTTGGCCGACAGTTTTTAGCTTTTTCAGGCCAATCTGTAGCTATTTAACACCTGCTTCCTTATTAAGGAGCATTGTTATGATCAACTTGTAGAAAAAAAAAAAGCAGCTGAATCATACATAGAGCACTCAAAGAGCACGAAGTTCTGAAAAAGCTTCCATGTCCCACATAAGTCATCCTTCAGAGGTTCAAGCACTTTCAGATCATCATGCCTGAGCTTTCTTTGCTTTCTATGCATGAACTAGTTGCTATGGCCTTAATCAAACATCTTGAATCCAATACTGTACTTTTCTCTTGCAAAAGAATATGAATCTTTAGGTGATACATCTATACCAAACATCGCTTTATGCTGTTGAAGGATGTTACTCTCACTCAGACAACTTAAAAATTGACTTAAAGCTGCATCCTCCATACAGGCCTCAATATTTTACACTCAATCAATAAAATGAAATTATCGAAATTTCATGAGGAAAAAAACATAAAAATCACATATATCCAGAAGGAGGGTAGTTTCTGGTGGCTGGCATGTGTTCCAGATTGTTTTATGCTGCTTTCCCCTTCTTATACACCCGCATATTCTGCTTCATTGAGCCATGGGTGTTGCAGACATTGCGCTGCTGTTGGCCGCTTCTCTGGAGCAAAATCGAGAAGAGGGTTTAGAAAATCTGCAAAACCATGGGCATCTGACTCAGGAAATTTGTAGTTGTCAGCCAGAAGCCTATCCAGTGGCCAGAACTTCAGCCTACGGATCCTCTTCAGGTCTCCATATCGGTCAAAGAAGTCCTTTGATCGAGATCCTGCAATAGCAATCTGGACTCCCAAGAGAAGATCATCAGTATCAGATTCCTTCAGGAGTCAAATAGAGTGGAAACGAAATATACCTTTCGAGGCATTTTTCCTAGAAGTTCCATCATCAGAGCCAAGTGATCCTGCAATCCAAAGTCAAATGACATGGAAATCTTACATTTTAATGAAAATATAATTAACTCAGGGCCATTGCCCATTGGTGCATGCCAAAGAGAAATATGGTTATGAAAAAGTAATCATTTTCTCCTGAAGATGATGAAGTATTTGAGTCTGATCTTACAATTATATGGCCTAAAAAACCAACCTCTCTTAATTAATTTTGACAGTTGCAGTGCAGAAGTACAGAGAGAAATGATTACTGCAAGTAAATTGCTTTGAGAAATTTACTTTAAAAACCATATACTTTGAGAAATGATCACAGCACTAAAACAGTAATTTGCTTAAGCATGATTACAAAAGTAGAGATCTCACATGAAATTAAGAACTCCCTGGTGTCTCTTCACGTAGATACTTGCTTAGATGTTATGAAAAAAAATAAAGATTTGCTCCACTCAAATCATTTTAATAACAAAATTATGAACATAATAATAAATTTAACAATCCCTAAGTTTTAAGAAGAAAACTTCCACTCTTAGTCCAACCTAAAGGTAAAAGTCAGGCAGTAAGCTCAATAACATCAATATTCAACTATGGTCCTTGATACTGGAAGTAACAAACATATCAATGAAGATCAGCAATTGATACTTTGAATTTGCATCTCCAGACCTAGAAGGTCGATTGCTTTTATAGGCAGGTTATTTAACAAGAAGTAGGATCAGAGTCCATTACTAAACAGAGAAAAAGGAAAACACTTATTACTCTTTTGATTGTAGATAGAGCATTGATATTTTATACTGCATTATAATATGTGTTCCTCTAATTGTTAAATTCATGAAGGCACGTGTCCAATTAAATTCTAATATTCTTATGAATAATTCAAATTCTATTCTTAAAACTCAATGCTAACAACTCAAATGTTAACTGTCTTTTTACATATTTCCCAATTTTTCACATGTACTAAAATTTTGGCCTTAGTGCCTTGCTGAGATGATTCTAAGTTCTAGCACAATGGTTAGGAGAGTATTTTGGGTTAGTTCATCAGCAAAAAAATACCATAGTAATGTTTTTAATTTTTACAGCTCCCACTAATTGTTTAAATAAAAAACTTAGACATGGTTGTTAATCAGCTTGAGAAAGTAGGGAACTCATAGATCACCATGTACGTTGCTATAGTTGCTTGGATGCATTTTCATGAGATCCTTCCATGTTTCTTGGGTCTCTCCAGAGACCAATCTTTGGCTACTTGATGTTTGATTGCTGCTGACCTTTCTGAGAGAGGGTGACTTCTATGGATCCCACCTTGAACCATTCTATAGTCAACTTGGAAGAAATAAACAAGCAGAATTTTCAAGGTAAAGCTCAGTTGGTGAAGGTGGTCATCTCAACATTAAAGAGCAACGTGGTTTGAGCCGTTGTATGGTCAATTTAGGAGAAAAGGAACTCACCTTAACCTTAGATTAACCAGCAAGATTTCCAGATTATATGGTCGAGAGGATTGCATCACAAAAAATAAACTCAGTAAAAGAAGAGTGCATCTCAAAATTTTAGAGCAGCATAATATCCCGAGCAGGGAAGGATCTTGGTTCAGACCATTATATGGTCAACTAAAAAGAAATAGAAGTCAAATTTAAGCTATATATGAAAATATAAGGGAAAAAAGAAAAAATTAAGACAGCTAATAGCTTTGGTGATTTCTAGGCTGTACTAGTAGTTAAACTCTGGAGTTCATTGGCTATAGAGATTTTGCTTATTTCATTTTAAAACAGTTCATCCCTTATCAAGTTGCATGCATGGCCTAACATGCTATTTACAAGCTCAAATAGTTGGATAGTAGATGTTTGCTCTGGTTATTGTAGAAGTTAATCAGCTGAAACAGAATTGCTCTTTGGACATTGCTTAAGCATATAAGGCACATGTTCCAAAATGAAAAGCAGGTGATCATTGGGAGCTACCTGAAAGACTCTGCTTTACCTTATCACTAGTACTATCAAACCTATGCTACTAGTTTTATATAAACAACTTCATAATACTTTGCCACCGTAACATGCTAGTTGACGGATCAAATCTCAAGTTACTTCCCCAAAATTCATGTTTTTAGGACAAAATCTACTGCTAGATTAATCTTCGTCATACTTCTTCACTACCACCATACCATAAACTTAGAGGCCTTCTCCTCCTTTTTGCCCCTTCTCGGCAAGGCTCTGTTCCTTCCTGTTATAGATTGGTCTTTCTTGTAAACAGGCAGAGCATCTTACTCTACACTTTAGGCTTCATCCACTCTCCTGATTTCTGACCTTATCCTTCCTAGTTTACCACATGATTTGAGATGCCAATAGGCCAGGTCTAGGCAAAGTATAACAAAAATCTTGAATAGGTTAGCCTGATGCCCAAAACTATATGGAATAAGGTCCATGACTTGGCCATGATCACTGTCAAATAATTGCCCCCCAAGTTCACAGTATATATCAATCAACCAACACAATAGCAATACCCTTTCACTTCATCTTGCCTCTCTAATATTATTTCCCTAACACTTGCATAATATATCCAAAGTGAAAAATAGATTCGCTCTTCAGGTACTTATTTTCCATAGATTGTGAGCTTCATTCCCAATCAACTTTCGCCAAAAGTGCAGCCTACATACTCCATTTGGCTCGACTGACTCAGACCATGATCCTTCAAAATTTTCCTCGAGAACTCTAGTTTACCATAGCCTAGCACTGCATAACTGCAACTAACAAACACCAAGAGATTTTGTCTTTAGTATGTATATAACACATCATTGCAAAATAGTGAGGCACGAGCTAAGGATAATCCTTTGTGCAACCCCACAAACACTAGTAATTTATTGGTCATGCAACAATTTGTTAAAATATGTGTTCCAGCACCCTTAGACATTCCTTAACAACCTCCACCAGACATTGAGCAGTCACATATTGGAAAGAAATATTATTAGGCTAGAGCATAAAGTTCTAATGAATTTAAATAGTGCACTTAGTGTGTGCATCAACAAATATCAATTACATGAAACATGTGAGAGTATACAAACAACCAAAGGATATCCCATTATGGATGAGGAATGTCTTCGAGAACTTTGATCTAGTTGGAGAGCTTAATTTTAACAGAGAATTGATTTCTCGATCCTACGAACCTGGAAATCTACAACCATCCAAAGCATCAAGGACAATTAATTATTCATTTGATATATATACTAGAATGAAAGGGGAACATAAAAGCCTCGCTTTTTAGATACATTGAAAAGTTTGCAAATCTCACACCTGAGGAGAGCAAAATCAATATATATTAACCCCATCAACAGGGTTTTCAAAGCTACAAAAACATTCGTAGGTTTCAGCACCATCACACTTCCATCATCACATGTTTCATGACTCATATGTTGCACTACGTTTTGGTTGACATTATAATATAATTATCATAATATGGACAAGAATTTATCAATTTTTAAGGGTCATGACTCATGGGTAATCACTAAAATTGCATGATTGAGTTGGTAAGTTCCTACTTTCCTATCAATGTTTCAAGAACAAGAAAAAAATATATTGCTAAACAAATCAGTCAATAGAAGGACTTAATGAGATCTCATCAATGATCATCAGTTCTCGAATTTATGCCACCGAAACACCATGTAATGGGTATCAAATCCATATGAATAGCTTATACTCCAGCTTGCAACGCTTGTTCAAAATAGATATGTCAAGTATTTCTGGCCATGCCATCTACAGCTCCAGATGGATGAAGAGTCAAGCAAATGACAGTTTTCTAAGTTACTATGCTAATTTTCCTCAAACCATTTATACAATAAACAGAATCATTTTAAACACAATAGAAGATGGGACAGAAGCATACCTCATCTTCACTAAACCCTTGTCCATCCTTAGGAGCAAACAGCATGTCACCAGTAGCAAGCTCAAAAGCTATACAAGCAAAAGACCACATATCAACTGAGAAAGAGTATCCAGCTCCAAGAATAACCTCAGGGGCCCTATACTGCCTTGTCTGGATATCGTTAGTAATTTGCTTATCAGCCCAACAAGCATTTCCAAAATCTACAATCTTGCACCTCAAATCTATCCCATCCAAACTTCTCTCCAACTCCAAAGGGCCTTCCATGGATCCTCTTCTTTGAGAGAGCTTCGACAATGCCCTCTTTGCCCTTATCTTCAGCTTCTTCTCATAGACATTAATCACAACCCTGCCATTTTGGTTCCCCTCGGGTCTCTCAAGAATTGGGGTAAATCCAGACCGTGCAGGGTCTTTTGCAGGATCAATGGTGGAGATAAGGAGCACATTTTCTGGTTTCAAATCTGCATGAATTATACCAAGTTTCCTATGCAAGTAATCAAGGCCCACCAAGATTGATCTGCATATATTTCTAACTCTTTGCAGCCCAATGCCTTTGTTGTGGTTGTACCGGATTAACCGCAGCAAGCTGTCTCCAAGTAATTCAATTACTAGACAGAGATGCTGCCCATTTGGGCCAGCATGCTTGAAGTGGTCTAGCAGACGCGCAACACATTTTGAATTTGATGGATCTCCCGGTGCAATCACTGAAAGAAGCTCGATTTCATGGAGAGCAGCTTGAGCATACTCTTTTGCACTTTTCTGAATTTTAAGGGCAACAAAACTCTGCAAAGCAAATGCAGTTAGCAAATCTTCAGATTGGAAGTTAAGCTCATGTATAAGAGAGGCCCTGAACATGGGCATGTTCAACTTAAAATGTAGAAGTGGGGAAAATGAGAGAAGAAGGCTAGATGGGCATATACAAATTCAAATAAATTTCAACACAATGACACAACAAAACATTGATTAAACAAACAAATGAAAGAAAGGAATTTATTTTTTCAATCATAATTAGATATAATTGTAATTAATATATAAGAAGATGAGTCTACAGGCTAAAAATAATTAATGAGGTAAATAATTTGTCTTGTATGGAGTAAAGTAACCTGAACTCCTCTGAGCTAAATAATGGGGGTATGTATAACATAAGAGGAAAATGCAGTAAAGACAACAGATGCCCGAAACGAAATCATTGAAGGAAATATCATTTAAAAACAAATGACATAAGACTATCGGCAGGTGGAAATAACCACAAATTGAGGATAACTGAATTGGGAAACAAAATCGTCAGACGGAGAAAAGGTCGCTCATAACAAATAAACAAAAATAGATTGCATCAATCAAGGTTAGGCAATAGCAGTAGCAATAAGGATCACTGACACGATATTACGACCAAATTCTATCCATCTTAATTAAACAAAACATTTCTCGAAGCAATTCTATCGAAGATCACCTTTTGAGATAACCATCATCATAGTTTCACTAATTCCTCCATGTTAAAGTAATTCAAAGACATAGTTGCAGAAAAAGCACGTAAAGATGAGATTTTTATCAAGAGAATCCGCGTGATTTTATAGGAACTGCACAAATTCATGTAAGAAATCGGGGAAAACAACGTAGTTAGGAGTAATAGGAATTAAAGACGAGATCTTTCTTGATCTCTCCCGTCAGGAATAAAAAGAGAGCCAAATACCAAGATAGGAGAGAAATAGAAAAGGAGAGCAGGAAATCGACAAGGACGTACTTGGCATTGGGTGTCGTAGGCGAGCCAGACGGTGGAGAAGTGGCCCCAGCCGAGCTTGCGCTGGGCTATGTAGCGGCCGCCGCCGAAGGGGTCGCCGACCCGCACCGCGTGGTAGCCGCCCTTCCGGTAGGCGTCGATGCCCTCGTCCTCCTCCCCCGACCCCGACGACGACGAGCACGGCATTGCCTCCCTCTCTCCCTCGCGCCCTTTTTTCTCTCTCTTCGTTGATCGCCGACACCCTCTCTTTATTGCAATGGTTAGCGAATGAATCCACCACCTCACCTGAGATTATGAGAAGAAAAAAGAAGAGAAACGGAAGCTTCTCTCGCCCTTTCGGCAATTCTTTTTTTCTTTTTATTATTTTTTCAGAAAAAAAAAGCGACCCGCCTGGCTCTCCAGTTTCCCGTTGGCAGGGATTCTAGGGGGTAATTTTAGGTAATCACCTTGTTTATATCTGGCACGTGCTTGCACGTGCCAGTGGACCATTGAGCAGGTTTAGAATGGTAATATAGGCTAGTATTTTACTATTTTGCATGGAAAGAATTCAATACTGTGAAAGGAAAACAAATTATGCTTGGTAGACCTCTAGTATTGGAAAAATAAAATACAGTTTCTCACTTTATTAGTAAACAAAGGTGATATGGTAAAAAATAACATCAATAGGAGCTTAGAGTTGGTAATATGATAGAGAAGAGAGAAAATAAAGACGGATGTATAGCTTTAAGATTGAGATGTGATTGTATAAAAAAATAAAATTTATAGTACTGAAAGTAGATGATTTATAGAGGAGCTTCGAAGATCTAATGTAAGGTATCTCTAATGGAGCGAATGAAGTCCAATTAGATTGCAAAGTCCTCTAATTTTTATCTAAATATTAGCCAGAGAGGAGTAATATATGATTTAAGAAATTTGGGCTAGAGTTGCATAAATGAAAATAGAATACATATATCCAACCATTTTTTTCTTTTTAGGAGTTTCCTTGTAAACAAAATTAAATACACTTTAACATATTTTTCATTAACAGAAAGAAATATCCTTTTCATTACCAGTAATTAATAATAATAAGAAACAAGATTAAAAAAAAAAAAACTGACCGTTTAACTTAGTCACGCAAGTTTCTTTTATTTCTTTTGCATAGCTCCTATATTTCGCACTGGATCACCGCGGTGGAGCGGACACCCGGCGGTGACGTAATGTTCCACCAGAACTGAAGCCCCTCCACCGCCATTCCCATCATCTCGTATCCTCACCGTGCATCCTGTCGACCCTATAATCGTACCCTCCATTGCTCGCCGCTCCAACGGCTTCTATTGTTCCGGCGGCGCCACACACGAGATCTAAAATATTCGCCGACGTGGCAAACCTGTCCATCAGCGACCATTGAACAGATGGACCATCACCCTCCCCTGTGCCGATCTGCGTCCATTACTCCTCGTAAGAGTCTAGAATACAGATGATTAAATGTCCAAACGACAATTGCGATATTATATCAAGTATGTGATGGCAGTTCCGTCATCGTGTTTTGTCCTCCGTGGCGAGGCCTCTCTGCCCTCCTTGGCGGAGCGAGAGGTACAACAACCGAGGGGAAACCCAGCAGGATCTCTCCGCGCTCCCCCAAATCCCTCGGTCTCGCGCCTCGAGCCCTCGAATCCCTCTTCGATCCCGCCGAAAGGATCCCGAATTATCGCTTCGTTATCCTCGAAACCCTCCCTTCGAAGTCCCCTCGCATTCGCCGCCGCGGTTCCGGCGAGTCCCGCCGCCTCCCGCCGCCGGAGTGGCGACCCGGAGCCGATTCGGGTTTGACCTTGTAGTCTGATCCAGGGTTTATTGGGAGGAATGACGGCACCGGAGAGCCAAGCTCCCAGGATGGAGACCTTCGATGCATATTTTAGGAGGGCCGATTTGGATAAGGATGGGAGGATCAGCGGGCCGGAGGCGGTGGCGTTCTTTCAGGGATCCAATTTGCCCAAACACGTGTTGGCTCAGGTACTCTTTTGTAATTGAATAGAGGATCGGGATTATCTTGGGTTTGGTGATCAGGCTTTGTCTTGAAATCTTTGTTGTTTGATTATAGTTCCTCTTTTGTGAAATTTTGGGCGAGTTCTGATTGATCTTGTCATGTTTCTTGATTGCTTGAAGTTCATATCGCCATAATTTTAGTCATAATGTAGACGAGAATTTATGTTATTTGAGTTAGGGATATGTGTATTGTAGATTGGCTTCGCTAGTTGTTTGGATTTCATTCTGGCATTGAAATACTTGTATTTTAAACTTCATTCCAACTATCCGTAAGAATACAACGAGAGAGAGTTAAGCATATAAAGCAAATTTGGTTCTAGTTGGATTTATGTCATATTAGGTTCAAGATCTAGCTAAAATGGACGGAAATGCTGATTATGTGAAACATAAATGGTGACTCTGACAAAATATAATTTCTAAACTGCCATTATGAAACATAAGCGACCAGCATTTCAGTAACAATGCCATTATACTAGAGGCCAGAAGGACATTTTTTTGGTCACTCACCAATATATTCAGCACAAGGGGAACTACTTAACTGCAATTATTTAGATCTTGATCCAAGTACAATTGCAGCAGCCAGAGCATGGCTGGGAGCTGTGGATTTCTTTTTTTATTCTCTTCTGAAGGACTTTATTTCTTTTGGTAGTGCATTACATCTTTCTTATAGTTGTGGAGGAAATTAAAATTATACCACTGGTCTGCTAAAAGGAAAAAATGTCACACATATTTAAGTGCTATTTGGAGACATTTTAATTTCTCACTTTTTTGGGAAATAAATTATGAGGAATCAACAGGGATGAAAATGTCTGGCAATCCCCTCTTCTCTCTGTCCCCACCATTTCCTGTAATTTTTAGTAGTTAGAAGTTTTTACTTCTCTCTCTCTCTCTCTCTCTCTCTCTCCATCTTATGTGAATCAAAGGAGACAGCCTCCACTTTGAGGGATTTTTAGAGAAATAAAAACATAAAAATGCCAAAATTAGCAAAGGGGCCTTAAATTATTGTGTTTGCGCTTTTGTCTTTTAGTGACTTGGATCTATATGCACCCCATCTAACTAGAGGCTGATCATGATGTTTTCATACTCGAGTTTATCAAGAACAAGAAACAAGTGACATGATTATTACAATTTTATTGAGCACTCTACTATCAACTTGGCTAAGATTTTAAGAACCGCCAAAATAAGATAGTTTGAGTGGTACCATACTATTCCAGTATAAAATCGGCACTGGTACATAATATGTCAGTATGGGATCTAGTCCTGTATCGTGTGCTAGTATTCTGTACCATACCAATGTTACAAAAACTGGAGTACCTGGTATCATACCATTTTCAAAAAACTAGTATGCCCTTCTGTACAACCTTGATCTTGACCTTATCTTGCTCAAGAATTTCATTAGTTTGAACTTGGGGTGATGAGATCCATTTATATCCAAACAATTACTTTTGATTTTTGTTCTTAAGAGTTATTACCTCTATTATCTTTCACAAGCTTGTGAATTTTGAAATGATGCAACATCATTATACATACGACTTATAATATAGGGAATGATGAAGTTATATGTCAGTGGTTACCACCAAAATATCAGTGTCACATGCTGGTGTTGTGTTGCATGCATAGCATATACACACTGGCATGTAGTTGTGCCACATGCTTGCTTGTACTGATTGGCAGGACTGGCACTTTGTTCCTTGGTTACCATTTGTGAGATTGTGAGATGTGACCTATTTGATGCTGTTTACGTCATAAGATAGTCATTTAGAGGGTCATTTGAAAGTCATAGTGTTGTTAGAAGTCATCAAAGGGTCATGAGTCATGTAAAGTTCTTTTTAAGTGGTTAGAGGGTCATTGAAAAGGTAGTCTTTTGCTTTCTTATTCAATAGATATGGGTTAAAGCATAGTGGAAGATAGTGTATAGTTATGTAACCAACCACCTTTTCACTTCCTTAATCTTATTGACTACTTTACCCTCCAATTATTGTATCCCTTACCCTTCATCCTCTACTCCCCTCTCCCCTCTTTGTCTACTTATGTCTCTAAATTCCTCTTTCCTTTTGCTCTCTTTAGATGGAAATTCAACTTTAAGTTCTCTTTTATCATCACTACATATTTGTGTTGGTGAACTCAAATTTGTGAAATAGTAGCGATTTTTATTGGATGTGTCCACCCTTGGATGCATAAATTTGTTAATTACAAGTAATCTTTAACATTTATCATTCTTTCCAAGCCCATTCCCTTTCACCTGACATTTACACCACACATCACCTCTTTGTCCATTAAAATTCTCTAGTTTGTAACTCCAAAACAATAATATCAAAATCTGAATATTCACACTTTACTATTTTGGCTAAACTGTTTATTTGGGTTTAATGAGATCCCACTTGGGACAGCCTTATTGTGGATTTATTATTAGATCACCAAATTTGTTTCTAGAAAGGCAATTATTTGAAAACATATCAATTTTGGTCAATAATTTTGATATATAAAAATCGTGGAGTGCATGTGTTGCGGCCGATGTCTACTGAATCGGTACCAAATACCAGGTGTTGTATCGGTTGGTGATCAGTACAGTATGGTATAGGGTCGGTATCATATCGGCATATGGTACAGTGTGACATGTTGGTCATTTGATCAGTATACCATTTTTTTATTTTTTATTTTTTTGATCTTTTCTTTTTTTAGTTATTATTTTAATAATTACGGTTGTTTAATTTAGGATTTTGATGTTATTTGATGCCATTTTTGTCATCAAATGGACTTGAAGTACTATTAAAATATATATAATATGATAAATGAATTTAAAGTACAAAATATGTATCGATATTTAAAATTTTATGGAGTGTCTATGTTCCTCAGACATCGAGATTGTGGTCATTGTTCGTGCCTGGGATTATATCAAGTTTCTCAATATTTCTGCATCCCATATCCCGCGCTTGCTTGATAGCTACCTTGATACCTATCCTTTATCTGATACTAGACTGGCAATTCGTAGATATCACAGCAGCGAAATCTAACTTATAAGCTACTTGAGGTTGTAGAGAGTAGGACCCACTTGAATATGATGCTTCAAATGAAGGATATCTATATGGGTCATAGCTTGGCTATATGGAATAGGATCTGGTGTACAACTTGGATACAAAAATTTCAAATAACTCTACTTTACGTACAAGGTCATCTGCAGCAGTAATGCCATGCCCCAAACGATTTTGAGAGGCTCGTCTTTTATATGCAATTGTATCCTCACGGGCTTTACCAAGTTTTGCACCGTGTTCCTCACGGGCTTTAAACCACTATAACCCTTCACTTTTATTTTCTTACTTTTCATGACTACTGCTGTTCATACAAAGAATATCGTATCTGCAGAGATCTGAGTTAGTTTCACCCAGCTCACATGAGAGAATTGCTGGCAGCTGTGATTATCAGGTTAGCCTATATCTGATGAAAATCCATTTTTGGTCTTTGATGAGAATCATCTAATCTTCCCAGCCTACACCAAGAATCTCCAGCATCTCTACATTGACTGCATGTCATAAATTTGCAGGAGCAAGAAGGTATTCCGTATTTTTTGGTATATAGTTTTTGTGCAGATCGTCATTTAAAACATAATGCGTACTGGAAGGAAAATGCACATCTTTGTGTATATTGACAGCATGATGTATCTGACTACAGCATGCATGTATTGCTAGTCCTTGAACCTTGTCCATAATAATTTTTTTTTGTGGAATTCTATGGTATGTTTTTTTTTAATGATCTAATTATAGACATATGATTTTAAATTTTAGTAAAATTGGTATACTTGTCATCTGGCCTAGCTTTTTGCTTAGAGTGAAATGTATGTACTTGGAGCTTAGGTTCACTGTCAACTTCCAAGAAAAGTCCCATTTTATGTGTAGCAAGATGACTTTCACTGTCATTGCTCGCGAGTAGAGTCTTGATGTATTGTTTACTGGTTCTGTTCTGGCCAATATCATTCTGGTCATTTGCAGATTTGGAATCATGCTGATCAGAATCACACTGGTTACCTTGGGCGCCAAGAATTCTACAATGCCCTGAGACTTGTGACAGTGGCACAGAGTGGCCGAGAACTAACTCCAGATCTAGTCAGGGCTGCCTTATTTGGTCCAGCTGCTGCTAAAATTCCTGCACCACAGATAAATCCCCCATCCATTCCTACGGCTCAGATGAACTCTCTTGCCACACCTACACCTTCCACTCAGATGGGTGTTACGAGCCCAACTCAAAACCCTGGCATTGCCGGACAACAGGCACTTCCAAATGCAACCGTTAACCAGCAATTCTTTTCAGCAGGCAAACAAATTGTCGGGCCACCTCAAGCCTCATCTCCTGCTGCTTCACTTCCACTGCAGGGAGTTGGTCAACGACCACCTGGGGCTGCTAGCATGGGAGGTCCCCATCTTCCAAGTTCAAATACTCCAAATCTATCAGCTGATTGGCTTGGTAGTAGGACAAGTGGAGCTTCAGTAGGGGGAACTTCACAAGGTACTATAAGAGGTGCTACTCCCTCAGCAAACCAAGATGGATTTGGGGCACAACAATGGGGACCAACTCCTGCGGTAACTCCTAGACCACAAACACCATCTGCACCATCCTCGGCAGTTCCACCAAAATCACCTGCTGCAGCTTCAGTTGCTGCGAATTCAAAAACCTCAGTTATATCAGGAAATGGCTTTTCTTCTGATTCGTCTTTAGGAGGAGATATATTTTCTGCCACTCCCCTGGCAAAGCAAGACACATCTTTACCGGCCTTCTCGACAACTAATGTGTCTAGTTTGTCCAGTGTTGGCGCAGCTATTTCTGGGTCTCAAAGTTCCATTAAGCCAGGGCAGGTAGATTCATTGGAAAACACACCATCACTTCCTCTTGGTGGTAGTCAGTTGCAACGAACTCAGTCACTGGTCAAGCAAAACCAACTAGGTGCGATACAGAGCACTCCAGCATTAACCATTCCTAATATTCCAGTTGGAGCTGTTGGTCCTGCTTCCAGTCAGTCCCAGCCACCATGGCCAAAGATTTCACAATCTGATGTTCAAAGATACAGTGGAATATTTGTGCAGGTAGATAAGGATAGAGATGGGAAAATCACTGGTCAAGAGGCACGCAGTCTGTTCCTGAGTTGGAAACTACCTAGAGGTGGATAATTTTCAACTGCTAAATGTTGCTTTGGATATTTGTTTTTCCTAATTTAGTGCAATTAAATAATGTGATGTGCAACTTTTATTTCTTTTTGAAATATTTAAAAAAGGGTTTTGACTTGCTTGGATACATTAATGTGTTCATAAAATTTGGAAATTAAATGCTAATGTTCCTTCAACTTCCTGTTTGGTCTTTTCTTTGTTGCCTTTTCTATTTATTCTGCCTCTTTAATCTTGCAGTACTTAATCTAATTAACAAGTCGGTTGTAGCATGCCCCTATTTTTTTCCCTGCATTATACATCTAGAAGAAATAGATTGCTTAAGGTTGTTATTGTTGTATTTCATTTGCCCATTTTGGTAATGCTGTTTTTGTTCTGCATTTTCCAGATGTCTTAAAGCAGGTGTGGGATTTATCTGACCAGGATAATGATAGCATGCTTTCGCTTAGGGAGTTCTGTACGGCCTTATATTTAATGGAGAGATACCGAGAAGGGTGCAGTCTTCCTGCTGTGCTTCCAAATAGCCTTAGGTTTGATGAAACATTTTCCCTTACTACTGTTCAACCTTCAACAGCTCAACCTTCAACTGCATATGGTGGTCCACTCTGGCAGCCAAGGCCTGGTATTTCTTGAACACAATCTATGAGTCCATAGTTCTGTTTTCTGCAACTTCTGTAGTTCCAGTTTGTTGTTCCTTTCTCTTGTCTTATAATTTCAATATTTGGTGATGTGGATTTTCCAATATCTATGGCTCAGGATTATCACCTCAAGGGGTCCCTGTATCACGGCCTGTAATACATATTACTTCAGCGAAGCAACCTGTGCAAACTCTGACCCCTTCTCAGACTGATGTCACGGTGCAGCCAGCAGAACAGAAATCAAGGGTCACAGTATTGGAGAAGCATCTGGTTGACCAACTAAGCAGTGAGGAACAGAGTGCACTGAACTCAAAGTTCCAGGATGCTACAGATGCAGACAAAAAGGTATCTTTTCTCCACCCATGCTTTTTTTTTTTTGTTTTGAAAGTGCTCTCGTGAAATCCTGAAATAAATATCCCTTGTCAATTCTTTCACCATTGCATTATCTCATATTCTTTGTTGATGACTTAGTCGATTGTTGAATGATCAAGACCTAGCTTTTGTACTATGATTTCTATTTTCTATGAAGGATGAAGGATGGTCATTGCTATGTAAATTTTTAATTTTGTTTTGTAGTGAAAATATTAATTTATATCTAACATCATTGCCATTTTCTTTTCCTTTGTTGTCTGTGAACTCTTTGTTTTTCTTGTTAAAAATTCCTAGATTTAATATTTCTTCTTGTTTGTGGATTCATCAGTGTATTGCTTCTGGTAGTTTATTATTGCTTAGCTCATAAATCTGTGGCTAGTTGTGTCATATTGTGTTCACCCTCATTTTGTTTTTACCTTGCTTAGCAATGCAAATTATGCCACATTATTTTCTAATGCAAAAATGTTATTTTTTCTAGCTCTATGTTGGATTAGATATACTCCCTTTTGTTTTTTTCCTAAAACTAACACCTAGTTCCGATTCCTCCTAAATGGACCAGTGGACACCCAAGAGAAACTGTACAGCAAGGACAAAAGGGAAGCTATGTTATTTTTCTTTCTATCTATATTAATCAGGGCCTTACTCCTAACAACTAGCAACAGTGGGAGTTGCGACTGACATTCAACAATTGATACATAAACCACCCTTAACTCTTTGTCCCACCACACAGAAATTCTGCATTGCATAAATACATGATCGTGCGTTTATCCACCTTGTCAAACCACAAGTGTTCTGTCGAGAAAGCCAGAGCATTTCTAGAGGTTGTAACATGTGATGATTTTGGTTAAGTTACAACTATATAAGAATGTTAAATTTTTGAACAGATCTTGTTTTTGGTTAATTTCTATACTCTGCATCAGAGGCCACTGGAAGGTGATGTGTTTCCAAGAAGTCTTCATTGTCCTCCCATCTTGAACATCATCTTACTTCAAAGTTGGTAATTGTGATGGATGTAATCTCCAATTTTCTTAATCTTTTACCCCTAAGATATGATTGAAATTGAGACACCATAACACTGCATTCCTTGTCTCTAGAATTTTCAGTCACACAACACCCTTGTAGAGGATTTGTTAAAAGTCTAGGAAACATAAATTTTGATGGCCTAAGGCCCCACCACCAAACTCTTTTTAATCTCTCTCTGCCCTTATTTTAAATTTCTCCAAACTTTTTGAAACACCTGTCCCCAAACAAAGGAGACTATCCTAAAGAACCTATGACTGCATGCCACCTTTCCATTCTCTTCCTATAAGATCTGCTCATCATAATTATGATCCCAATCTCATAAACCATTCTCCTAGCAAAGCTTCCTCACCCACAAATTTCCTTCTCTTTTAATCAACAAACCATTTCCCAATAATTAATGGTTTTATATGGTATAGTGTAAATTTTATGGATATTACACTAAGGCCCCCTACCTGTACCATGTTTGTATAGTGTTGGTATGCTTAGTATAGGGGTTGTTTTGGCATACCAAGACTCGGCACATCCTCATACTGATTCTCTATTCGTTATTGATATGGTACGATATATGCCTTATATGGAGCGATGCACACTGGTACAATGAATTTTATTAATTAACTAAATTAGTTAGAATTTTATGATAGAAATCATGAAGCTACTGAATTTTACTGATCTAGTTTTAAATAGATTTCCAGTGGAGGCCATTTACAATTCAATTATTATTTGTGATTTGTGTACAGTGATTCCTAGTAACAGCTGGCCACTTATCAATACTTGATTGAGTTCTTCAATATGATCACATGCTTTCTCACTGTCCTTATCTTTGCTGAGTTTACTATTTTCATTGGATTCTTGTCCATGGAACTTGTTATACACTACCTGTTTTGGATGAAAGGTTCAAGAATTGGAAAAGGAGATACTAGATTCTAAAGAGAAGATCGAGTTTTACCGTGCCAAGATGCAAGAACTTGTAAGTGTCTTCTTCTTAATGCTTAAATGACAGGAATGATTTTTTTTTTTTTTGGCTTCTTTTTATTTAATGAACTCAAATAGCTAGTTCGTTTGGTACATATCTAGTTTATATGCTAACTTCTGAGGCCATCTAACTGTAGTGGTTGTATTTTAGTGGTTCTGGTTCAACAAAATAGGCAATTTTTATATTTGCTCCCATCTTCTCTTTGTTAGTATTTTTGGATAATGGCGATAAAGATATGGAATATTGTATAATTATAGACATACTTTTTGATGCTGATAACTTATCCCTTGTCTAGACTACATCAACTATCAGTATTGGTGTTCAATGTGATTTTTATATTACCAACTCCTTGTAATTAAAATTGGGGCGATTAATATACGTATTTTGTAGAGAGTTTGTCTGTGAGGGGTAAATCAGTATTTATCAATGCCAAGAAGTTTTTGTAGATTGAAATTTTTGGACGTCCATGGTTTAGATGGAGAGTGGTGTATAGTTGCATGAAGTGGGTTTGTATTTGGGTGCTGGAGTGGAAAAATATGGTCCAAGAAATGATAGGAAGCAGAAACATTTAGTTATTCAATATCTTTTCAAATACTGCAAGTTTATATATTCAAATGAGAATAAATCTAAGGCGGCTAAAATTGTCTAGTTAATGGTGGTCAAGTACATCATGATAGCAAGAATGATGAGCAGTGTTACCCGGAGACTTGTGTCCAACTCCAAAAATCCATCTCGGATATGCATTCAAGTTGGAAATATATCGGATACTGGGATACTTATAAAGTGTTTTGATAGTCACTTTTAAAAACTGGGAGAGAGTTTAACT
This sequence comes from Phoenix dactylifera, assembly GCF_051530095.1. Classification (NCBI taxonomy): domain Eukaryota; kingdom Viridiplantae; phylum Streptophyta; class Magnoliopsida; order Arecales; family Arecaceae; genus Phoenix; species Phoenix dactylifera. The sequence goes on from NC_143199.1 coordinate 28,646,815, forward strand.
CTTCCTACAATGAGTGAGTTGAACTTTTCCGGCAGTGAGTTTGATCCTCTAATTTGATATTGATAGTGATTAGTTGTTCTTTTTAAAGATCTGTTAAGGATATATGTATTGAAACAACTTTTCAAAATATTGCTATGCTAATATCCTTTAATTTAATTAGAGAGTTTAAATAAGAAATATGCATATGTGAAAAATCTTAATAAAGGTTTGCCATACCAATCCATATCATCTTGTACTGACAATATCGTATCGTACCTGTAAGGTACTAGCGTCGTATTGAGGTTTGGTTTAGTATCTGAGCCGAACCAGTCCGAATTAAGCGGAAGTACCCTGTACTGTCCAGTACTGACCTATACCACCGGGTTTTAGGCGGTACCTTAGCTAGGAGTGAGAAAAGTGTTGAGAGCCCGTCTCAATACATCATGCATACAGTTACCAAACTGGGACGGTTCTCGATAGCAGTTTTGTGGACCTTGATCTTAACAAACAACATCTTTTTAACATTTTTTTAACAATAAACAGATAATAATTAAAAGTTAATGTATAATTTAGTTAAATTTATATGTTATTCTATGTATCCTCATATATCTCTCTTTTTCCCTCTTGTCAACTTAGACACTTGGACACATGTCTGAACCCGATACTCGTATTTGTATCCATGCAACATTGATGATTAGTATGAGCACATAAAAGCTTGGAACTCTTCGAAAGTAGGAGTTGGAGCATGTAAGCATGTTTCACACTTATAAAATAGAAAACATGTTGCTAAAATTTGGTGAACTTTTGTGGTGTGGCCCGTGTGGGCTTGCTTAATTTAATATTGCTAGATTATATTATCGATCATCAGCTAGTAATTTCTGGTGGTTGGCTGTAGGCTGTATGTGCATATTTGTGCCCACACCCTGAGTCGGGTCAGTTGGTTTAATGATTCAGATCAGTATTGCCACACCTGGACATACTATTAGAGATTCATACGTTAACTAGATATTTAATTAAAATGTTACTAAATTATATGATGTGCTTTATAGTGATCTGTAAGTATAACCTTCCTTCTATTTTCACATTTTCTTCATCGTATGGTAATACTTAATTGTTTTGTATATTAGGTTCTTTACAAAAGTAGGTGTGACAACAGGCTGAACGAGATCACTGAGAGGGCTTCTGCTGATAAACGTGAGGTACCATGCTCTCAAAATTTTGATATGGTACTGCTTTCTATGGAGTTTCTTAAGAAATGTGGCATAATATGCTGTTTGTTGCTGTTTTCTTTAGTGTTTTTACTGGTGTCTGACATATAGCAAGAGAAAAGATAAGAACAATTATTTTGGGTGCAAAATGATGTTTTCAATGCCTATGGCTCATTACGTATTGCATTAATCATGTGGATCTCAAAACATTACCTTTCATTATTTTGTTATATTTGCAGTATTAGAAAACTTCTTTCATTAATTCTATAAAAAAAGGTATCGTTACCTAACCTGAACTTAAGAGCATTTACGCTTATGATATTAAAAGTTCAAGATGACAGGGTTCCAGTACTTTAATTCAGTTTTCTTTCGAGAATAAGAGGTTTTACGATTATTTCCATCTTTCGTACAATTTGGGCGTGTTACCTCTTGAATACTTTGGTGCAAACATTATATACCTTTATCAGTGCATCAACCTGCTGATATAGCATGACTAGTTTGAAGACATTGACAGTGAGAATTGTTGGTATGCTGCTAACTAGATGAATTATTCTTTGTAAACCTTGCATTGATCTTTGTATGAGTATTTACTTCCATTTGGTAGTGCCATGTTGTTTCTCAAATGTCTTTTGTTGTTTAAGGATGTAATGGATACAAAAATTACATTTTATATGCTTACATACGAGCTATTTACAGCAATAATTGTAAATATCATTTTTAACTCTATCCTAATCACAAAAAAATGCTGCCGCATGAATTCTTTCAGTTTGAATCTTTGTCTAAGAAATATGAACAAAAGTGCAAGCAAGTTGGAGATGTGGCGTCAAAACTTACAATTGAGGAGGCTACGTTTCGTGATATTCAGGTATATTTGTGCCTTGACCTAGAAAAAGTCTTGAAAGAGCAATCAATTCGAAGTCCTAAATTTTTTTATAGTGCTTTCTGGAGCCATTTTTCTTGTTGTCTGTTAGTTTGAGTATATCCTGTTTCATTTGTAGGAAAGAAAACTGGAATTGTATAATGCAATAGTCAAAATGGAACAAGGTGGAAGTGCTGATGGTGTACTTCAGGTAGAACGTTGTTGTGCTGTTTTTGTTGTTCCCATAATTGGGCAGTTTGACTCAACTTCTATTTTGCCTCTCCAGGTTCGAGCTGATCAGATACAATCTGATCTTGAGCAGCTTGTGAAAGCTTTGAATGAACAATGCAAACGATTTGGATTACGTGCCAAACCAACTTCATTGGTTGAGCTTCCTTTTGGTAACTATACTTTATGCTGTCCCATTTCTTTGGTAGTAGTATTATTTGGTATTTCTTCTTGTGTAAAATATAATGAATGAGTAAAGGGCCTGCATGTTTCAGCTGGGACTTCTTATTAATATGCTATATTATTCAGTGTCAACAGCTATTCATTCTCACTTCACATGACTGGTTATTACTTAAAATATCAATATGCATTGTATGTCTTGCTTGTTTTGGCTTGTTTACATTTGAATGTACCTTGACTATTATCTCATCAAATATTTCTAATTTTTAGCCATATATAATATATACTTTACCTGGTTTCTTTTTGTTCATTTTACTTTTCTTTTTCCTTTAAGGTTGGCAGCCTGGCATACAAGAAGGGACTGCTGATTGGGATGAAGACTGGGACAAATTTGAAGATGATGGTATGCTTCGGGGCACTTCATATTTTAACAAACATATTAGTTTTTTTTCATGAGACCTGAATAAGTAATAAAATTTTGAAAATATGATTCCTATACTAACAGATTCTGCAAGGAATTGTCTTTTTATTTTTTCTAAGCTGAGTATAATGGTATTTAACCTTCTGCCCCATGTTTAAAGATGTCTGGAAAATAATTACAACTTTCTTAGATAGGATCTTTGTTACATGGGTTTGGTTACGGGAGTTGGGTAGTGTGTGTCTAGGAGTTGGACTTATCCTCAAATTTTGGGATTTGGGGACCTGGCTTCAAAGGATCCAAAAGTTGGATGCAGGTACATGGACATTTTCTATTATTGTCGATAGACAATTTACCCCCAAATAGTTGGGGAAAGGTTAGATGGCTATGGTTTTGTAATTTGCAATTTACCTTGTACAGTTAGCGGCTAACACTTAATCTTTGCACATAATTAGGCCTTTTTTTTGTACCCAACCAACCTTTTTGATTATTGTTTGATATACTTTTATGCACAAACAGGGAGCAAAATGAAATTATCACTAAGTAAAGATCTAAAAATAAAAAAACTTAGTCAATAGGGGCTGAATGTAAATACCAATCATTCAAGGACTATGGATTAATCTTTTCCTTTAAAAGCGCACTTGTAGTGAATGTGCTAATCCCTAATAAAACCCCCTCAGCTTACTTCTTTTCCTTGACACCTTCTCCATCTTCTTCTATTATGCCGCTGCCCTAGATTTGTCCTCTGTCCTTCTGACCATGCCTGCAAAATCTGCGAGAAACAGCACACCTCTGGCCTTGCTCCTCCTAGTTTTTTTTTTCTCTGTCCTCTCTTCTTCTGTATCTGCACTAGACCTCTGTTGCTGGAGTGACGCCTCTGACCACTAAACTGGTATGTTGGACCTGTATCCCATACATGTGTCGTGTCGTGTTGACATGGATATTTTGGTGCAGACAAAAGAGTCAAGGTATCACAGGATGGGACCATCATATGTCAATCATGCTAGAATATTGAACCCAATGTATTGTGATGTCGGTTAAAATTTTAGCATTAGTGGCAGGTATGGAAATGCTAATCAGAAGACAACATGACAGGACAACAATACTAGTTGTATCTGCTATGATTTTTTGTAAAGTGAGCCAACTGAATTTAACACTGGCTTCTAATTGAATTATGATAATATCATCTCAATTTAATATGCGCATTATAATGCCACAGTTTTCTCATTCCAGATGTATTTGCATGTAAATTTTCACATTTGAATTTAGTGATCTCAAACTTGGGTCTACTTCTGTTACCTGAACAGACAATTGGGTTACTGCTGTATCTCTTCTGGGTTTTGTTGGAAACTGAGTAACTTCATGCAGTAAACCTTTCCCAAGTGTTTTCCCTCTCCTTATGCTACTGCCTGCCAGGGTAAACTCATAAATCATGCATTTACTGATCCCAACATGTTATCTTATCTTTCAGTTACTAATTGAGATTCCTTGTGTGAAGTTTAGGGTTGGAGAGAGGAGAAGAGAAAGATGTAGGAGAAAATGTGACAGTGAAAATCTGTAATTTTACCTCCCATATATAGCGATGATAACAAATCCTCTAGAAAGATGCAAGATTAATATAACCCTGTTATTTGGATATATTCTGAACCAATACATATAATGCTCATCATGGAGGCGAATTTATATCATATAAAATGAATAAATTGAACCCAGTTTTGAGTTGAGGACTTAGTAAACAAATCAGCAAGATGGTATTCAGATCGCATGTAAGGAGCAGAAATTAGGCCACATGTTACTTCACAAACAAAAGGGCTGATGTGCTTGGTATGCTCATGAAAGGATGGGGTTGGAGTCAACATCACTTGCAGCTTCTTCGTCACAGAAGAGCTTTAAAGGTTTAATGACATTAAGGCCATTCTATTGAAGAAGATATCTTTACTATGTTAACTCTCAAATAGTGTGTGCCATGTTCTTGTATTTTGAATCAGCACTCAAATAAGCAACCACAATTTGATTCTTACTCCATGTGATAATATTACCTTCTAGGAAAGTATAGTATCCTATATTTATCCCTATCTGATGGAGAACCAGTGCAACCAGCATTAGTATATTCTTCAACCTGCAGATGGCCATGAGACTAACCTGGAGCTCCTTTGAAATATTTTACAATATGCATCTCAACATCCTAGTGAGGTACACAAGGAGCCTCCACGAATTGACTAATCACATTTGCAACAAAGAAGATATGTGGTCTAGTGATTGTAAGAATATCAGTTTGCCAACCAACTGCCAATATCTACTTGCATCAGGAAGTATCTTCCCTTGATCTGTTGATCAGCCACTAACTTAATATTAGGATCCAAAGGAGTATCTAATGGTTTTGTACACAATGATCCATCTTTTCAAGTAAATCCAGCACATTTCTTGAAGTTAGGTTGATTCAACTTTTGATCAAACAGAAGAAGATGGTGGGTCCATAACTCACAAGTCCTAGGATCAGAACGTGGCTCTATTACCATGTTAACTAACCACTTGTCCTCAAAATTTTAAGCTGGTAGGGATTGGTCGACAATGTATATTAGGCTTAACATCTTCCCCTCATGCCCGGGAGGGATAAAAAAGAAAGACACAATATGAGACAACTTGGTTAATTAAATAAATAACTGACATAGAGGGGATTTGAACTCATTGGTCATGATGTTCAACAACCTGAGCTCTGATGCCATGTAAGTTTTAGAGTTACAGGGAAGAGAGAAGAGAAAAAGGTAGGTAAAACATGAGAGGGAAAATCTGTTGACTTCCCCTTGATTTATGCATAATTGCAACTAAAAATTTTAGACAAAAGATAAAGGACTAATATACTGCTTCTGTTTGTCTCCAAACACATACATATTAGACCTTGCATTTGTCATACAAAGAATCCTGGTTGATCGCCTCTAAATTCTTCCATTAGCTTTTTCTTTGTTTCATTCATTTAGCTTTTCCTTTGTTCCATTTATTTTCCTCAGTCCATTCTTTGACCTGTCACCTTGCTATTCAGTTTTATTGTGTTTATAAATTTGCAGTCTATAAAGAAGTTTATAAATCTCAGTATGGTGAGTAAACTAAAGGATCAAATTTATTCTGTTTTGGAGGTCTCTGTCTAAGAATAATACATGATTACCAGCATGGTGGTTCCGTTGTCAAATGTATGAGGTTTCTTTCCAAATGTTGGAAGTAGCGAGGATGTTTAAATCCTGTTATTTCTCTTTGTTTTACCAATGCTTAACCTTGTCATGGTGGTAACTTTTCATTTTTTACTTGTCTAGTGTTGATTTAGTTATCTGCTTTTTGATGCTGATGTATAAAAATCAACTGTCTCTTTCACATTATGTTACTCTAATAATTTATGTGATGGTTATGGTGCATATATAATACATAGAGAGTCCATAGAATGACATGTTATTTCCCTGGTGATGCATTGAGCATTTACTTCTCTAGATATTTTATCTAGTCAAGATTTTATTTTGTTGCCTTTTTTGATTGAAAAAATCTATCTGTTGCCACTCTTTTCCCTGCTCCAATATGGCACCCGAAGATTGGCCCAACCCCCACATAACCCCACCTACATTGTATGTTGAACCAATCTTTGACTGCCACATAGGCCAGGCAACCAAGTGGTGAATGGACTGGGGATCACTGGCAATATTCTTGAAAAAGGGAAATAACATCTTCCTTTCAATTTCGATTTTTCGAAAATCTTGACAAACATCTCTTTTCTATCAAGAGTGGTATCTCCTGTCTGGAGAACTTGCTAAATTCCTTTGTCCAAGCTTTATTAGGTCACCTACTAGTGAAAGACCATGCAAATTTACATTATTGGCATAGCTTTTCACCAGAAATTTCTATTTATTGGCTAGTCATTTTTCTTTTATTGTCCAATGCTTGCATCCCTGTAGACCCTATTTCCTTTTGTTTTTAAATCAAATGTATAACTCATAACATTGTTTAATTAATACTTATCATTTCTTTGATTGATAATCATGAGTTCCTATTGGTGAATCTTATTGCACATCCTATTTTTCTTTCAGGGTTTCAAGTTATAAAAGAGCTTACTGTTGAAGTGGAAAATGTTGTTGCCCTTGCAAAACCCAAGCCTCCAACAGTTCACAAAGAAAAAACCTCCAAGGATGAGGCATCTGCAGTTGTATCATCATCCAATGTTGATAACAAAATTGAGAAGCCTTCTACCCCTCCTGACAGGATGGCTGAGGGTGAACTGACCTATGCCCATAGTGAAGATGGATCAGAAAAAAGATCCCCTGGCAGTCCTGGAAGAAATGCTTTGGACAATCCCTCTGAAGAAAATCATCTGACACGGTCTGGAGTACATGACATCTCACCCCATGCTAGAGAAAGTAATAGGTATTTTGATCCCCTACCATTCTTTTAGCTGTGTTAATTCTTCAACGAGGCTGAGGTACCAAAGCAAGGCATGCATGGACACCCATATTGGTGCCTATATTTTCTGATGTCCCTCTTGGTAGTTTGGGAAGTCCAGGCAGGTTTGGATGTGCGACGGGCGCGAGCTAGGACTCTGAACCAGGGTTTGCTGAGGTTAGGTTATGTTTTTGAAATCAGGCTGGGCCTGGGCCCTCTAAGTAGTTATTTCAGGCAAGGCCCAAGGCCATCCTGTTGGCAGCCCTGGTAACATGTAAGAAAACATTCTAATAAGGAATAAAAAAGAAAGAAATCATAAGCAAATAAGTTGCTTCTCTCATGAAAATAATAGAGAAAATAATTAGCATGGTTTGCTTAGAACTTGTAGGAATGATGCTAGTCGGACTATTTCATATGCAACCACTTATATGTGCATTGCAAACTTGTCATTGCCTGATTTGCTTAAAACCATCTCATTAAGGGCCATTCTGATCTGTGATGCTTTTGTGGAAGGTCATGCAAGTCAGATGTGTGCGAGTCCTGACTCCTTTTCTATTTTTGTAGTGCCTTTACCTTCTTTTATGCCTACAACTTTGGTGATGTGCAGTATGACATAATATACGACTGAAAATATGCCTGTACAGTAGCTAACGTGTATATTTGTTGAACATTAAACAGTACTACCATTATGTCATATTTTCAAAAGTAATAATGTACATTTTTTGTTTCCGTTTCTTGTTTTACTGTTCTTGTGATTTCATACGATGGCTAGATCTAGAGAATCTTACTTTCTGCTATGTACTGCAGTGATCATGGTGCTGCTGAATCCTCTATGTCGGGAGACAGGTTTGGTGATGAGCCTTCATGGGGTCCAACTTTTGATCGTGGTGATGATGGTGACTCAATATGGAACTTTGATTCAAAGGTCAATCAATTTATTTTCAACAATGCTTTGTCAGTTGCCGTCTCTCAATGCAATGTGCACATGATGGCTTTGTTTGGTTTCTGATTTTGCAATCTCACGCGTTCAGGAGAGTGAAAACGATAAGGGCAGATACAACTTTGGATCTGATGACTTTGGTCTATATCCAATCAGGACAGACTCCCCAAGTGCAGCTAGCGTGTTTGGAAAAGAGAAGAAAAATCCATTATTTGATTCAGCTCCAAGCACACCTCTGTTCAGCTCTAGCTTCTCACCGAGGTTTAATGAAGGGCTAGACGACAACTCTTTCGACAGTTTTGCTCATTTTGATCCTTTCATAATGCAAGAAACTGGTGTTACACACAATCAGATTTTTGCAAGGTTTGATTCCATTCGTAGCACCACTGACTACAGTGGTGTTCCACAGAATCAGACCCTCGCAAGGTTTGATTCTATACGCAGTACGACTGAACATCCACAGCATCAGACCTATGCAAGGTTCGACTCCATTCGTAGCACCACTGACTACAGTGGGGGTTTCTCTTTTGACGACGCTGACCCCTTTGGCTCGGGACCATTCAAGACTTCAGAAAGTCATAGCCCAAGAACTGGAACTGATAATTGGAGTGCATTTTAATCAGTATTTCGTTACTGAGAAAGCCTCTTATGTGTGCCCTAGTGCTGGATTATCCATTCAGGAATGAGATCTTTTGTGTGCTCTAAACCTGTGAAGATTGTTTGGTTGTGTTTGGAGAACGTCTGTATTCTTTGTTATTATTATTTTTTGTCCTTTAAATCTCTGTTTGTGAGTGATGAGAGTAGAAAATTTTCCCTTTCTCCTGCTTCCATATCTCATTTGATGTGTCCTAAGGAACATTCTTTATGGCATGTGTTCCTTATTTGTCTTTTAAGCATTTCAAGCAGAACAGGTTGAGCTATTTTGTTCATTATTTTGTTTATGGCGTTGGATTCTTCCATTTCGTGGTAACCGGAGGGCAAGGAAAGATGATTTTGAATGCCATGCGGTAAACTGAACCACATCTCTTTTTTCTGCATCAGAGAAAAATTGTCTTTTTAAAGTAACATGCTTAGGTGTCTGCTTACCGTAGGCGGAGAGTAAGGATCCCTTTCGGTTTGTGTGGTTTGCTCATAGGCGGAGTCTATCTACCATGCTATTATCAAGTGTCCATGGGCCAGTCAGATTTAGGGGTGTGGCTTGGCCCACCTTGACCCGCAGACGTTGATTGCGGACTCTTATCCTACTCGGAGGACTCGGTGCGAGGGCTCGGGCTTGAGGAGAGGGGGATATGGGTTGCATACATGGCCTACCATTGCTGGTTGGGCAGGTATGCCCAAGTTTTTGAGTGGTAGCTCTCATTCGAGGAAGGTGGCAGATAGAGCTCTACTGCATGTGGCTGAGTTTTTCGGCATTATTGAGGATTCACCTATTGGGTTACTGCTCTTGCAGCGACCAAAACTGTATTTGATTCTTGGGTGCCTCCATCCTCTGGTTTTTTCAAAGTGAAATTCGATGGCAGTGTCAGTAAGAGAGGAAACTGCAAAGGTGTGGGATTCGTGATTAGAGACCACGGCATCAGGTTGGTGGCGGTGGGGGAAAGTGGATCTTCGACACGTCTGTTGCTTGTTCTGAGCTTAGAGCGGCATGAGAGGATATTTTCTATGCGAGGCTGGTGTTGGGCATGGATCGCATCCTCCTCAGGAAGGATTCGGCCATGGTGATTGAGTGTGTTCGGGGTCGGAGATGTGGTGCGGAGGGGAGGCCGTTGTTCTGCAACGCCCTGTAGATTGCTGGGAGAGTGTGTCTCCTATGTAGGGAGGTAAACGATATTGTAAACTGAATTGTCTCCTATGCAGCCCACCACTTTAAAGATTTTATCTGGGCGAACCAAAGATTTATTTTTAAATTTACTTGGCCGTATTTACGCTCGTCAAGTGTGAACTGCCATTGTACTATATATATATAAAAAAAAGAGCATGCTTAAACTGCATCTCACCATCGCGTGCTTCTGTTTTTTTTTTTTTTTTTTGCTAAAAAAAAAAGAGGAAGGGGGGAGGAAGGGACAAGCCCACCCCCGCGTAGCAGCCCCGACCACTGGGCCCCCACCCCGCCAGGAGAATGTTCGATGCGGGTAGACCGAGTCGTGTGTTGGGCACCCCGACCTATTTTACTCATACCCTCCCCACCCGTGGGCCGGCTCAGTTATCCGACCCGACCCTCCGTGTGAGTACGTCACACCTGGCACCACCCAGGCTACCAGCGCTTCCAGACCCCGTGTCCAGGCGTGGGACATCTGGTCCCCGAATTTAATCGACGCCCGTGCGTTTCGAATCTGGATCCGCTTGGTTGGAAGCAAACGCCCCGTTCCAACTGGGCTACCACCTTGGTGGCAAAAATTGCGTGCTTCTGTTCCATCATGCCTGCAGGTCACTGGTATGTACGGAAGTCTTGATATTCTGGTCCATTCGATTGTTGTGGGTCTTGGTTCGCATCCGAGGTGAAACCAGGTGAAACCCTTGAAGCACTTTTATTTTTCTTGTGGAACACTTTTCGCCTGGAAATTATCTATATAATAAATTCCCAGGTATCCAAAAATATAGGTATGGGTGTATACTGGTCACTGGCTGGTATAATATGTGCTTGCTGTCATATCCCATGATGACGTCCGTATGGTGGTTGGCAAAATGGACGAACCAACCGCTTCTTGCATTCTTGCCATCTCTTACATTGCAACATGATTTCTGCTTTTAGATAGCGGAGTAATGATGTCTTGCTTGGTAGCATCATCGATGCTACTACTGTCAACTTCTCTTGCAGTGTTCATACTTGGGAAGCGCTGGATATGCACCAAAATTCTCTTTTTTCGAAGGAAACTGATGCATGTGTCGCGGATTTATCTGATGTGTGTTAAAGGTTGATTAGAGGAGCAAAAAGTTTGGATATTGGGTTTGGATCTACGTTTTCCAAGACTACTGTAAATGAGGGAATAATCTTGTGGATTTGATTATATAACGTTGATATTGATCAAATTTAGACAGATTTAAAAAGAAAATAGGTTTTTTTCGAGTACTAGAATTTCGACTGATTTATCATTAGCATTGTCATTAACCGTTGTGTATTGGATATTACATAATTGGCCGCGTCAAATGTCCTCCGGAAGACTTCACATTTTCACTCGAATCGTAAAAGCGAAGCGGAGAAAGGGGGGAAAAAGTGCTTCTTTTATTGGCGTACGAAGTGGCGAGAGATTTCTGCAACGTCCGAACCCTCCTCGTCGACCCGCGGCTGCCTTCATCTACATCCAGGTTTCTCTCACATCCCTCCTTTCTTTCTTTCTTTCTTTTTTCCTTCCCTCCTTTTTCTCTTCATGAAACCCTAGAATTGTTGGTATCTATCAAGACAAGAGGGTGTACAGCATATAGAAAGAATGCATCAAAGATATTGTATGTCTACGTTTACTTTTAGGAGGCCCCGTCACCCAATGGTAGGTCTCTTTGTAACTTGGATCCCTGTGGGGAGATATAATAATGAAAAGGTGCAGGCATTGTATCGATAAGGAATCTATTGTCAGTCAATCTTGGTGTGCTTGGTCGATCCATGGAAAATCAGATTGGGACGATCTAGGGTGCACTTTCCTTAGTCATGGAGTTAGAGGTGTATAACTTCTTCTGAAACTCCAAAATGGATTCTCAAGTCAAATGATTTCGACGATGGTTTGCATGCCATTATACTTGGTGTCAATCGTCAGATGAGAAGTAGTGTCGTATTTAATAGACAAGGGGCGCTATGGGCATAATGATCAAGCTTTATCTCAAGTATTTTTGGCACCTTTCTCAGTCCTTATCTACTAAGTATTTCTGTCCGTGGCTCGATCTCTCTAGTGCCGTTACGAGAATTTTAAAATAATTTCTTGCAGATTTCCCTCACGTTAAAGTCTTCCTCTCCCTTTTTTTGGCTCTTAAACAAAGTCTGACCACTACTTATTGAGGCCTCCTTTATTCTTCGTTCCACATGCCTACACTGTTTAAATCAACTTTGTGTCAATGTGCCATCAATTTTTGCAATCACGTACAGTGGCTCTTTTAATGGTGCAACCCAGGAGCACGAATTGGCTGCAAATAAATCTCAACATATGTTCCATTGATAATCATTGTTAAAGATGTTAAGAGAGATTGCTTGCTTGAACCTCAAGTTATCCCTTATTATTCAAAAAACAAATTGAAATTTGATTCAGATTTGTTTAGGACCATACAATAGCTTTGCCGGTCCCAAATCAGTAGTTTCCTTTCCTTTTTCTCTTAGGATTTGAAAAGGAGATATGATTGTAGTTTGTTTCTGTACTTGAGAGTCCCAGTGGCACTCAACTTGGCAGAGTAAAGTAAAATGACTCATCCACATCTAATTAAGGTGGGAGAGTTGGAGTGTCTAAAGGCTGATTGGATGAGCGAGTTAGTTTTGTCGTTTAATAAAAGGGAATTAGTCAATGGTTGCCTGCTCTTCTCTATCTTTCTACTATTTCTTTCCACTATTCCCCTTCTCTTTTCATTCTTCTATGCTTCTTCCTTACTCTTTCTGTATTTTGTTAAGATTTCCACATCTGTACTCTTCAATATATCTACTTTCTGCTGTAGTATTTTTTACTATAATACAATTAAAGTTTAAAAACTTGGTTTCGCTCCATTTCTGGTTGGGCATAATGAACTTTGGTTTCAATAATTTTGGCTCAAGTTCCTGAGTTGCAGCTGCCTTCCCCTCCGCCCCACAATATATATATATATATATATATATATATATATATATATATATATATATATATATATATATATATATATATATATATATAAGATGTTGAAGAATCAGAAAAGAATAGAGAAGAATGAAACAAGCCAAGAATACATTTATTACATAATTTTAGAGTACATTATATTATTCATATTCTTAGTGATTTTGGTTGAAAGTATGAAAATTGTGGATATCTTTTGAAGTCTAGTGAAATCATTTCGATTTTTGTTCTCATTTTCTGTTCTATTTTCCTTTGAAACTGCAGTTAGTCACTTTCTGTACTTTGAATTTTATCGATCTCTAGCCCATTATCTTACAAATATTTCCCCATATATTTGACCTTATCTCATCAACTAACAGTATATCACCACAAACAGCATATCCGCATGGTGCAAAGAGGTATGAGTTTATAGCTGATCTCTAAGCTGTTATTCCAATAATAAAGAAATGAATAGATAGTTAAAGCATTACTACTTGTTATTTGCTGGGAGGTAAGCAGGGATTATTTTCCATATTTTTAGGGTCTAACAAAATATTTTGACCATTTTAATTATGTTGACATGACAATGCATCAAATTGGTATTAGATGCGAGCTTGATATTCTGATTAAAACGCAGCTTAGCTTATGAGGACCATTCATGTCTACCTAGATGATTTATTTTGTATTTGCAGCTCTTGAATTCTGAACCAGTGCATACCGGAAGGCCTGGCAGAATAATAGCATATGACAAGATTGCAAGTAGGTGTTTTTTTCTTTATATTTCTTGTCCATTCCATTTTTCTTTTTGGTTAAGAATATTTGCTTTTCCAGGACATTACAAGTGGGCCCTAGATGAGCTATTCACCAGGCATAATTTCAGTCGAGTTGTCATACTGGAAGGTGCTAATTCATGGCTGTTTTGATCTTTAGTTCCTTTTGCCTGCTTTCGTCTGTGAACTTCGTAAATAGTAGAGTTCATATTGCTAAACAGATGATATGGAAATTGCACCAGATTCTTTTGACTGTTTTGAGGCCACATCTGCTCTACTCGAAAAGGATAAATATGTTCCGTGTTGGTTTGCTCATTATATCTTCAAAACTTTTTTTTTAAGAAAAAAATATATCTTCAAAAGTTGGGAGTTCATTCTTAACCATTCTTTTCTAATTATTTTGCACCATTATTTCCCCTGATGTGGTACTATTGAAGAATGATCATGGCTGTTTCTTCTTGGAATGATAATGGACAAGTGGAGTTTGTGCATGATCCTGGTAACTTTCATTTTAAAGATTTGTCTTTTGTTTTTATTCGATAGTTATTTCCCTGAAGGCCTTTTCTTTCTTTATTTGTTTATTACTCTGAGTTCACTTAGAATATTGAAAAGCATTCATGCAAGCTGTTTCTCAGTACATTATGCAGAAACTCTTTATCGTTCAAATTTCTTTCCTGGTCTTGGATGGATGCTGACAAAATCTGTATGGGATGAACTATCACCAAATTGTCCTAAAGCATATACTTTGTTTCACGATTTTCTGGTCTAGGTTCAAACATTAGTCAACCTTACTCAGGAAATTCTTGCTTGTGGATAACTGGATGAGGTTAAAGGAGGTACAAAAGGATTGTCATTTATTCTTCCAGAAGTTTACAGAACATACAATTTTGGTGAGCATGTAAGTTTTTTTTTTTTTTGAGGTGTGGTGAGCATATAAGTTGATGGCTATATTTTATTTGCTTTAACAAGAACGTTACTTCGCCTTTTCTCCTACCGAGCTGGTATGATGTGTTAACTGTCGACTGTCATATTATGTTTTTATTACAGGGTTCTAGCATGGGGCAATTCTATAAACAATACTTGGAGCCTATTAAACTAAATGATGTCCATGTAGGTAAAACTAATTTGCTCTTGATCTTTTAGTTGTCTTTTAGCTTTGATTTTTGATGATCCTTTCTTATCTCATACGTATCATCTTTGATTGATTACTACCAGAGGTTGATTGGAAATCAGTGGATCTGAGCTACCTGATGGTGGTAATTTTATTTGTCTAATTAATTTCATGGTAATGTGATTAATCTGATACATTATTTTTTTTTTTTCCTGACACTGGCCAGACAAGTATTTAAATCATTTTGCCAAAATTTTGTCCAATGCTAGACCTGTCAATGGACCTGATGCCATTCTGAAGGTGCATAGTGTAGATGTTGATGTGCGTATCCAGTATAGCGACCTGAGAGATTTTGAACTATTAGCCCATCAATTTGGAATATTCGAAGAATGGAAGGCAATTCCTCTCCTGTTTTAGTTTCACTTAATTATTGGCTTTCTGTGGGACATCTAAATGCAAGCATGCACCCCAGGGTGCACGGCCCACATGCACGAACATATGCATGCGTGCATGCATATGTATGCCCGCATGCGTGCATGCATATGTGTGCCTGCATGCATGCATGCATATGTATGCCCTAGTTACACCTTCCACAAGAACCAAAACTTCACGATCAATCACAAATTATATTCATATTAAAACTAATATTAGTTGACACAAACTCTATTGCTATTGTCACATATCCCAGCCAGCATGCATCTATATCGAAACACATTAATCTTTGTTGAGGGAGCACTTGATTCCTTGGTGCTAAACATAAAAGGAGCTGAGAGTTGGAATCTTGGACAATTTGTTGCCATATTGTAGCATCTTCTGTTTCTTATATCGACTCTATTTCCTGTTCTAGAATTCATTCCCTTAGAATTGCTTTCTTTTTCTTATTTTATTTGTAGGAGGTTCCTAAATTATTTTGTTTTTCATGGTTGAATTGTTGCTTTAAATAAATAAAAATATCATTCACCATATTTAAGATTCATCAACATTATAGCCTTAAACAAATGCCATCATATCTACTTACTGTTCTCCACTTTCTGCTTGTCAAAAACAACTAATTCTTTTTCCAGGATGGCATTCCAAGAACAGCATATAAAGGAGTAGGACTCTGAGACGTACTTGTGGGTCCAACTTCTCTCAAGCTACTTGGAATAGAGCATTCTTGACAATCAGAGCACACGTCACTGCTTTTACTGGGGCTACCATCTTTGATGAATGAAAAATCTAGTTGTTAGATATGGATGGAAATGACTATGAAGCCTTATTTAAGGATGGATTCATACACGCAACTCAGCTGAGCAGCACTTGCAAGGTTTGCAGATATTCACAAAAAGGATGGACCGACAAAGCACAGGCTTTTGAGAAGAAACAGAAGATCCATCTTTCAGCAGCATGACTCATGATTTGATTGCCTTAAATGAATTTTTGTCTACCTGCATAGATTTTACCTGTCAGATGCACCCATGTTAGATCTTCACTTGTATGGCACATCACAAAATGCTATACAAAGTTTCCTTGATGCAGGTAAGATGATACGTTATCAGAAATACAGAGCAACAATGACAGCAGGTATCGAGTTCGTTGATCTTTTGATGTTTCACCCTTCTGCTCTGTTCTATATCTTAATTGTCCACAACTGCTTTGGTACTTCTTCTGCACCACTGGTGTTGATAGCTTGATATTTTGAAGGTCATGACCGCATGAACTCCCCATAGCTTTGTTGCAGGAAAACAACATTTCTTTTTCTTTTAAGACTGTTGTGGAATACATAGATCCCATAGATCCAGACATTATGTTATGAAATATAAAGTTCCGAAGGCAAACCATGGTTGATCTGATAAAATTATGTTTTAAGTGCCAGTTTCTCATCGATCTAGTTTGGTATGGCTGTTATAGACTGGTACTTGGTAAACTTGAACAAAATAGATGGCTAATCTTGTACTGATTTGCATTCTGAAGTATGACCTGTCATAACCAGCACCTGCCCAAACCCATAGTGGAAGCAAAAGATAGACATAGTCTAACCAAGTAAAGTTGCCGTCGCCTTGACCCAGTATGACAACAGGTTTTCTGCCATCATATTGCCTTTCTTATGAATTCTTGCTGTATTCCACCAGCCCTCTAGTATTAGTGCACTTGATAACTTGTTATCTTTGGTTCTACCATGGGTACACTGCTAATCTATTGCAACTTCACAACTTCTTAAAAACTTCTCTGAGTGTGCAAAATATGAAATGTATAATTTATAATTTTATATATGAAGGCACCAAAACTATTGTTTTGGCTTTTAGATAAATCTTAAATGTGGTGTCACCTCCAAGCCAATGCATTTCAGATAAACATTTGGAGGACAATGGCTTAGTCTTCCGCATCGATGATATTGACTTGATCAACTAAGTTTATTTTATCAATCATCTTCACATCACAAATGAGACCAACCTTTGGAGGGACGCCATGTCGTATTAGGTTGGCGTTTTAAGTTATTATCACTGTCTGCTGATTCGCAGAATAGCCATTAAAGGGTGGATTATTGGCATTTAGAAATGACACTTGGCTCCTAGTCCTCAATGAAAATAGAATAAAGTTTTCTACACCTGCCACACAATCCTCTTGGCACATCCGCGCTGCCTCCTTTCCTTTGAGCAGCATTGATTGGCAGATATAATAAATTCTTAAAGGCATCCTACCAACCCTAAACTATTTTATTGGCTTACATAATTAACTTGGTTGGCCAATAGTTTTAGATTTACAGCTGGAACTTTGGGGATCGATGGTGGAGTGCGAAATATATATATAATGAAACTGCTAATGAAATCATTATTGTGTGGTGTATCATCTGAGCTGAACTGTTTGATAGTTGTGTTCGATATAAGGTTTTTACTTTTTGACCTGCTTGGCTGCAAACCTAACCCATGCTCTTTTGGAGGGTAAAAGCTGGCCTCAGGAAATGGAACCATGGTGGGATATATAATACAGAGAAAATACTAGCTGGCTTCGATTTTAATACATGATGTTTTATGTGAGACTGAAGGTCTATGGTGTAACGTTACAGCCGGCTATTTAATTTACTATTTGAATCTGCTTTTCAAAATGTCATAAATGTTAAATCTTTTGTGGGAGCGAGGAAGCGAGAGCTGTGAGGATCCATGTGAGTGTGTATTTAGTTTCACATCGGTTCTTCGCAGGTAGATTTTAAGTACCTGGATCAAAAAATTTAAATAATACCTTCTGCCTAGCAATTTTGGATGAGATCTTGGGTTGTTATATGAGCGTATGTCTATGGCTAAACATGTTTGAATAAAATTATTTAACAGCCCATTGTTGATGAATTGCTTGATACACCTATTTTTTAGACACGAATAGGCAAAGGCCACTCGAAAAAACAAGGTGTCTCTCCTTCTAATAAGCTGGGATTTTAGGTTCTGACTCTTGAAGTGCTTCTTCATCTCTTTGGAAATGGAAAGCACAAAAGGGAGTGATAACAACCCCATATTGTGATATACTCTAAGACTCAGCTTCCCCTGCACTGGTTGGTAGGAAAGGAGATGAATAGACCCACCTGCCAAAGGAAGCAAGTTGTTGGTGTTAGCATAGCTGTGACTGCACGTCTGGTTGTTGGCACCCATCCAATTTAATCAGAGTCTAACATTTTGCCTTAGTTTGTCTTTGATTATTTTCTTTCTTTTTTCATTAAATAAAAAATTAATAGAAAATCAATTTTGATTCGTGTTTCTTTTTTTTTAATTTCTATATTTCTTAAAATTGAATAGAAAGTTTTAGATCATTATTACTCTTAAAGTGGGATCTTCTCTTATTCTTCATGTGCATGATCGAGGCCCATATTAAATATGTGGAACCACAAGGCACAAGCAGAGTATACGTAGAAGTTTCCGAGAGCCCACCTTGAAATATCGTAGCAAAATCCAATCAACTTGAAAGAAATTAGAAGTCTTGAGACCAACGTCCGCCTTGTTTTTACCCGAGTAAAGAAAACCGTATCCTATCTAATCTAACGCTACGTTCTTGTCCTTGCCACTCTTAAGGAAAAAAAGCTGGAATCCGCTTACCTGTTCCTCCTCTCGTCACGCTTGACGTCCCTCGTATTTCCCTCCCCCCCCCCCCCCCCCCCCCCCGGGAAAAAAAAAACACCATGACGTTCTCTTCTTATTCCATGGGTCAACCGCCATATCTTGGCCTCATTCCCCTTCTTCTATTTCTCTTCGTCGCTGGATCTCTTCTCTTCTTCCTCGAAGCCGCTTGAGATTTCTCTACAAACCCGAGGAAAGCCGGGCATGGCCGGGGAATTAGGATTTCTGAAGGAGCGCCAAGAAAGATCATAAGGAGGAAGAGGAGGAGAAGGTATAAAGCGGCAAGATTGTTTTTTTTTTTTTTTTGGTGCTTTTCTTTCGTTCTTTTTAAAGTTTTCTGCCTTGTCCTGTGGTGGTCTGTCTGTTTTGGTTGCTTTTTTTTGTTTCATTTCTTAATGCCTGTAGTTCATCGTGGTCTGAGGTTTTGTTTGCAGCCCTTTCATTAGTATGTAAGAAAGATCTTTGAATCAAAGCTGGTGGAGGTAAATTTGTGGTGTTTCCAGTATATGGAATGGAATTTTAGAAGGTGAACACTACTATATATTTCCTTTTTTTCTTTTGAAGAAGAAATGAGAAACCTATATATGAGTTTATTTTTTGGATGGGAATAGATGACACTTGTCCCTTTTAAGAAATTAAGCCGTTAAACATAGTTAGTCACATGATCAGTTTTGTTGTAGTGAACAATCGAAGGGGGAAAAAAGGGAACTTGAACATTGGATATTTGGGACTTAATTTACGCTGATATTTGACAAGCTTTTTTTGAGAAAAAGTTAAGAGTGCCAAAATAAGAAAAATTCAGAAAGGTTTAGCACTAGTGGAGTAGGTCAAAAGGAAAAAAGATTTGGTGACTGATAGTAAGGCATAATAAAAGCAACAACAACATTAAGTCACTCTTAAGTGGAGTTTAAAATGGGGATGTATTTGTTCTCAAAAAAAATGCAGACATGCGGTAGGCGAGGAGGTTGGAGAAGACAAGCTTGAGCGGAATGATTTGGTTATAGCAGGAAAGTAATGAACCTGATCAAACAAGCTAGGCATTGACCCATCCCCTCAAAAGCTGATCCTGTTATATTTTCTTTTTATTCATGTTCCTCTGAACTAAAGACATCCTTGAGTTATTTATCGAATTTTTTCCACTGCCACTTTGAAATTAATCAAATTAGAGTAAGGAATTGATTCTGAATTTCTTATTCTCATAGAGATTTGCTCATTTACGGTAGCAAGGGCTCCAAGAGTCTCCAAATAGCTCAGCTGGCTGACAGGATCAAGCTCGTAGTAATGGAACAGATTCGGACCTTATCTGACTGTGAGTGGCAAAAGTTATCTTTTTTGCTAAAATTGGAATTTTTGAATTGTTGGTTCCCCTCTGCTCTTCCTTCAGTTTGTAATTTTTGTTAGAGTCTTTGTCCGTGCTTGTTTTTCTTGTATTTCCTTTCATTCTGTTAATGAAAGTGGATGGGTTTCCCAACTCTTTCTTGATAAAGATTAAATAAATAGATAACACTATCACAAAGTCTTAATTCTTGTTGCAGGGATTACAGAAGAGACGACAGAAAGCTCAGAGGGAGATTATCACAATGTTGAACAAGCTGATGAGAGCTATCATGGAAAATTACATATTGAACCTATATTTTCAGCATTTATTTGTCCTCTTACTAAGCAAGTTATGCGGGATCCTGTTACCATAGAAAATGGGCATACTTTTGAGCGTGAAGCAATCGAGAAGTGGTTTCAGGAATGCAGGGACAGTGGAAGGTTGCCCATTTGCCCACTGACATTGAAAGAGCTTAGTAGTACTGACTTGAACACTAGTATATCTCTACGAAATACCATCGAAGAATGGTTCCAAAGGAATGAAGCTGCTCATATTGAAATGGCTTGTAGATCAATCAGTTCTGGAAGCTCAGAAATAGATGTTTTGCAAGCTCTAAACTATATTGAGCATATTTGCAAGAAATATAGGTCAAGCAAGCATGTTGTGCACAATGCAGAGTTAATTACAATGATCACTGACATGCTGAGGAGCAGCAGCAAGAGAGTACGATGCAAAGCACTAGAAGCTCTTCGGACAGTAGCAGAAGACAATGATGAAAATAAGGTTGTCCTAAGGTTTGCAATTTTATATGCAACTTTCTTTGTCTTCATGGATCCACGTTCTTAAAATTTTGTCCTCATATTCTTTCTTATTATGCAGGAAGTCGTGGCTGCAGGAGACAATATACGCACGGTTATAAAGTTATTGTCACATGAGTATTCTCTGGAGAGGGAATTATCTGTTTCTCTGTTATATGAGCTTTCAAAATCTGAATCGTTATGCAAAAGGATTGGGGGTGTATATGGAGCAATACTTTTATTGGTCGGAATGGCAAGTAGTACATCAGAAAATATCTTGATTGTTGAGAAAGCTGAGAAGACTCTGATGAACCTGGAGAAGTGCGAGGAAAATGTCAGGCAAATGGCTGAAAATGGCCGACTGCAGCCTCTTCTTAACCTGCTTCTTGGAGGTGCTTTCTGCCTCTTATCCATGATCCTGCTATTGTTTCCTTTATGATGTACTTTCTTGGTTAGAATTGATGATCTCTCGAACCAAGCTTTCAATGTATTGTCTACTTTCTCAAGATTTCATGTTTATCAATTGCTTTTCTAACGGAGCTCATTTGTGGGTGCGGGCATGATAAGAATGTCAAGTTCATTTGGCCTGATAATAGCTTCAAGCTTGTCTGTTGATGCATATATTTTGGCAAGAGCTGGCTACTGATATATGTCTTGACTAGTTTCCATTAATTAAAAGCTATCTTTTTAGTATACGAGACACTACTTGTAGCAGCCAGTTCTCTAAATAGGGACTGTTTGTGCAGAAGTAGCTTTCCCTTTTTTTCATCAAAAAATGCCAGTGAATTATCCTCCAGCTTCTTAGCTTACCAGTAATCTGTAAACTAATGCAGGTCCACCTGAAACGCAGATGTCCATGGCTGCGTACCTTGGGGAGCTAGTTTTGAGCAATGATGTGAAGTTCTTGGTGGCCCAAACAGTGGGTTCATCACTGGTCAATGTCATGAAAACTGGAGGTATCCAGGCAAGAGAGGCTGCTCTTAAGGCGCTGAACCAGATTTCATCATATGAGGCAAGTGCCAAGATACTAATCCAAGAAGGGATCCTTCCTCCTCTTATCAAAGACCTCTTTGCTGTTGGCGTCAACCAGCTTCCCATGAGATTGAAAGAGGTTTCTGCAACAATTCTTGCCAATGTTGTGGCTTCCTCTGCTGATTTTGAGGCCATCCCACTTAACGATGACAACCAGACTTTGGTCTCTGAAGATATTGTCCACAACCTACTCCATCTCACCAGCAACAGCGGTCCCGCAATTGAGTGCAAGCTTCTTCAAGTCCTTGTTGGTCTAACTAGTTCTTCGACAACAGCTCTAAAGGTTGTTTCTGCCATTAAGAGCTCTGGTGCTACCATCAGTTTGATTCAATTCATTGAAGCTCCACGGATGGATATCCAGGGGGCCTCCATAAGGCTCCTGCAAAATATATCACCTTTCATGGGTCAAGAGCTGGCTGATGTCCTTCCAGGTGCTTCTGGTCCGCTTGGCAGCTTGATTAGATTAATCTCAGAAAGTAATGGCATCTCAGAGGAACAAGCAGCTGCCATTAGTCTCTTAGCCAACCTTCCTGAAAGCGACTTGGGTCTCACCAGGCGACTCTGGGAAGAAGGGACCTTCAACATAGTCATTTCCAGGGTAGTAATGATCCGGCAAGGGGGAACTCGAGGCACCCGCTACGTCACTCCTTTTCTTGAAGGGCTTGTGAGAGTTCTTTCAAGGCTCACGTACTCTCTGCATGATGAACCTCAATATGTTGCCTTCGCTCGTGATCACAATCTTGCTTCACTTTTTACCGATCTACTTCAGATGAATGGCATTGATAAGGTACAAATGGTTTCAGCTATGGCATTGGAGAATCTTGCAAAGGAATCCAGACATCTCACCAGGTTTCCAGAGACCCCTGAACCAGGATTCTGGAGCTCTATATTCCCATGTTGTAGTAAGCCACCAGTGGTAACTGGACTATGTCACATCCACCATGGTTTCTGCTCCATGAAGGAGAACTTCTGTCTTTTGCAAGGGAAAACACTGGAGAAATTGATTGCTTGTTTGGACCATGCAAATGAGAAGGTGGTAGAGGCTGCCTTGGCAGCACTATGCACTCTGCTGGATGATGGGATGGACGTTGAGCAAGGGGTGATGGTGTTGTGCAAGGCCGAGGGGATCAGACCGATACTTGACGTGCTGCTTGAAAGTCGAACAGAGATACTCCGCCACCGAGCAGTTTGGGCTGTTGAGAGGATATTAAGGACACAGGATATAGCCAATGAGATTTCAGGGGATCAAAGTGTGGGTTCAGCCCTGATCGAAGCTTTCCGGCATGGGGATTATGTAACAAAGCAGATTGCAGAGAGAGCATTGAAGCATACAGACAGACTGCCAAACTTCTCTGATGTTTTTCAGAAGAGAAGTTGATACGTGCGAGATGGATGAGGCATGGTTTAGTTTGTTATCTTTACGTTTTTTCAGCATTTTTCAATCTTTTGTTTTCCACAAATTGGTAGGGGATTCAGATTTTTTTTCTTATGTTCATTGAATTAGTTTTCAAATATCATGATTGGTGATTGGTGTTTCTCCATGAGCGAGAAAATTTATGAAACGAGAGACAAGTTTTCCTTCTGAGGGTTTGCTTTTGTTTAATTTTTTCTTCTTGTAATTAGAAAGTGGTGGATGAGTGAGATTACCTTTTATTTATTTATTTATTTCTTGAAGTTGTGGTGGGAATCAAATTTAACAGCTGCCTAAGTTCAACAAGCTTGGTACCTTGCAATGTCTTGATGGGAATCAGATTTAATTTGAGCAAGTTTGCTCGAGATCATATTAAAAGAGCGCAAATATGCTCGATTAGAAGCAGAAAGAGTATTAGTCATCAGCTGTGTTTCCAAAATTGTAGCATCAAACAAATAATGAAGGATAACAAGTATTAGATCATTGAGATAACTTTAACCAAAGCCAAAATAAAGATACTAGGGTGGACTGAAAATGTATACAGGCGTTATAGTGTTTTATATTGTTTAATTAAGCAGAATATGATTAGATATAAATTTGTTGTAGAGTAGGTGCGGCAATTTTTGTTCCGATGCTACCGAACTTGGACCCGGCCTATCTAACCTGACCCATTGCATTCATGGGTCGGGTTGGGTTGGGTTTGGATCGGGTTCCAGAAAAATTCATTCAAGACATTCTTTGTGGTATCAGGCATACATAATATACAATGTATAATATATAAGAGAGAAATTTTGGTAGGAGAATCAAAATCCAGCTTTTATAAGAATCAATACCTAAGCTTCTCTAGAAACTCAAACTATGATTATAGTTCGAAATCTACCTTCAATCACTCGAGAGATTCAAAATTTAAATTTAAAATTTTTAAATTTGATTTTGAGCTTAGTTTTTTAATGACTATACACCATCTATTTCTCTCAGGAATGTTTTCAGGTAGTACTGTTTAACAGAAAGTACATATTTGGGGAGGGCTATTCTTCTAAACCTACCGTCAGAAAAAATACATATTCCTTTCAACGATCTCCATATTTGGATTTTCCAAAATATAGACTCTCTCTAGCTTTTAGCAAGGATTAAAATCCAATAAAGGCATATTTGGAAAATCCAGTCTAATTCTGTTGGGTCTTATATAACCATCATTTTATTTCTCATGGGCTCTAACGAGCACCATACACTTCATCATCGTTTCTGGAATAAAAATTTTCAAGACATAACCATACGTAGAGCCAAGCATGGAGTTTAATGGCAGGTGATAGCCGCCATGGGATTCCTCATGACATGCTTGTCTGAAACCCAAGACAGTTTGCCTTCTAAAACCTGGTTGCTCCCAGGAGAGGCTCCGCTGAAGCTTATCTCAACCGTAAAACTTCATTAAGGCTGGAAAACTGAAGCTTGTTTGGAGCGACAACCACCTTCGTCACCTTCACCGAGTAAACCGAGTTGGGCTCCCCTACATTCGTCACCGTTCGATTTACAGTTATCGTCTTCGTCGACAATCTCCGCAGAGCCGTGGTCATCTGGCCGACTTGATCATGGTAGGCGACCACTCCGGGTGCCATCGGGGCATCCTTCGGCATCGCAGATTCGGTAGGCGGCGACGTGAGCTTTAGGTGCCATTCCAGCTGCTGTGCCCTTGGCTTGGCCGAGGACATCGGCGTCGTAGACGAAGTTCCCCGCGGCCGTGCCGGCGGCGTGGGTGCCATGCCCGATCTCGTCGACTGGAGTCTTCGCGCGCACCTACGACCTTGCGCCGATGAGCTTGTTGTTCCACCGGTTCTCGCTCAGCTCATAGCGCCCCCGCCACTTGACAGGCGGCGCCGGCATGCCGTCATCCTTGAAGGAAGAGTGAGCGGGGGTGATTCCGGAGTCGAGCACCCCGATAGTTATCCCCTCCCCCTGGTTGGAGTGTTCCCAGAGACTGTTCCATTTGTTCAGGCCGAGAAACTCAGTACTGTACGTGGCGTGAGGGGGTCGCGCTTTTCCTCATGGGCATGGACAAGCCCGTCCATGACCTCAATGGCTTTCGATTCCTCCCGCGTTAGCTGCTTTTCTTCTCTTTTCTTCCCTTTTTTTTTATTTTTATTTTTTTCCTTGCCCTCTTTACACCCGATAGAGATGAATGCAGCTCAAAAAATTAGAAAGTAGAAAAACTTGCAAGGAAGACAGAACAGAGACATGGTCCTCCCAAATAAAATATCCAAAATAATAAGCTGCATCAAATGCCACCCAATCCGCAGCACTGTTGGCTTCTCTATAAACATGAGTAGTCCGATGGGAGATGCATTCACCTAAAAAACGGCGAATATCGTAGAGCAACCGCATCCTACTATTAACACTCTCGAGACCTTGGATCCCCTCGATCACTGAGGCGGAGTCCCTCTCAAGGATGATACGAGCCGCACTCAGCATTCGTGTCACATAGGAGACTCCCTTCTAAGTGGCTCTGATCTCGGCCCCATCGGCGGCCTGATCGAAGATATGCCGACCCCCAGCTCCTGCGTTAGCTTTGCTGCGAAGCCATTGATCACATTGTGGCAGGTGTACACCAGTCGTAGCTCGCTGGAGTCTAGAGTAGTGTTCGGCAAGAAGGATTTGTACCAACTCTTGCATTCCTCCACGCTTAGCAGGTCAATGCCATTCGACATGAAGTATGTAAAAGAGTTGCCACTTTTTTTTTTTGGTAGATCGGCGACTTGCACATAATGGGTGTGGGTGCAGCCCATAAAGTCAGAAAGAAAGAAAAAATACATAGGAGATGGGACCAAGATGTGATTATCCCAAATAAAATCTTCAGAGTGATGAGCCGCAAAGGATGCTACCCAGTCCGCCGTGCTGTTTGCCTCTCTGAAGATATGGGTAGCTCAATGGGAGGTGCACTCACCCAAAAGATTGTGAATGCCATGTATCAGCCGTATCTCATTGAAGCACGATCCAAATCCTGTATCCACTCGATCATCATGGTTGAGTCCCCCTCCAAGACAATACAGTCCATGTCCAGCACTCGCCTCGCATAGGAGACGTCCTCCCACGCAACTCTAGCCCCGGCACCGACTATAATCTGATCGAAGATCCATCTGCCCCCAGTTGCCACAAATCTAGCCTCTTGATCTTTGATAACAAATCCGGCACCGCCGTCCCCTTCCTCACTGATGTTGTCGTCGAAGTTCACCTGAAAAAATTAGGAGGTAGGGCTCCCAAGAGACGAGCATAGTCCTGGACGCTACAAGAGCGGAATGAGAGCTCCATATTTTTTTAGCCATCCCAAGGGACAACGATGCAGTGGTGCCAAGGACCTCCGCCACATGAAGAATGTCCTTGTCCACCACCAGCCACGGTTGCACTCCTCTATCCTCGAAAACTCGGGCATTCCTATCTAGCCAGCAGTGATAAGTCAGATAGGCCGCCCTAATTCCCTTCTCTACAAGGGCAGGTCTCCGAGAGAAATTCTTCAGAAAGATTAGAAAATCCTCTGTCGATGTCCATTGCTATATCAGATCGGAGGAGGCCGAGGCGCACTTCTAGATTTGGACAGCTGAAAAGTACATAGAAGATAGACTCCTCCACCTTCCGGCAAGCCCAACAGCCTAGGGGATGCTAATCCTTTGCCAAGCTAGCACTCCTTTGGTGGGCAAGCACTCCAAGCAAATTTTCAAACAAATAGGGCCACTCAGGGATCAATGGGCAACCTTCAGATTCAGCCTCCCTTTGGCTGTCAAGTATGGGCAAGAGTTGGCTATGGCTGATTAATAGAGCATGATTGGATAAGAAGAAGAGAGTGGTTAAGACAGAGGATGGAGTCCTGTTTATCCATTATCAGGAGGAGCAGAAGAAAGAAGGGAAGCTACGGTGGTCTTTAAGCTGTGAGAGGGACCTCTAGACCTACAGGAGATGGAATTTATAGAGGGAGGGAATGTTTATGGCGAGCTGAGGGAATGCCATGAAGAAATAAGGGAACGGGGGCAGGAACAAGAAGGTCCCCACTACGGTGGCTCGTCCTAGTGCCAACTTTTAATCATTTTTGGGTGGGAAATTAGGAGGTTTTGGCATCCTAGGGTCGAGAAGTGGTAGGAAACGGTCCATGCTACTACTAATAGTGGTAAAGCAGTTGTGCTAAGAGTAGAAGGCTAAAGTGATCAATGATCAAGTTGGGCACAAATGATCAGGTGATAGATTGTAAAGGCCGCAATTATAAGAAAATCCCAAGTCTGGAAATATTTAATCTCATCAACAACGAACAAAGCTATATAACAAAACATGAAGTTATGCTGCATACTGTGCCAAAATGGGACCAATTAGGAGACACCATCTCAACAAAATTATGTGGAATCTAATCTTGCTTCTTTTTTTTTTTTTTTTGTACAACGACGACTCACACACAACGAATGTGGGTGCAGTTCATAAGATCAAAAAAGATGAAAGAATACAAAGACGACGGAACCAAAGTATGGTTGTCCCATATAAAACCTCCAAAATGCTGAGTCACGAAGGATGCCACCTAGTCAGCCCCACTGTTTGCCTCTTTATAGACATGAGTGGCCCGATAAGAGGTGCACTCATACATAAAACGGCGGATGTCATGTTACAAAGTTTTATACACAAGTATTGGC
Source organism: Phoenix dactylifera (assembly GCF_051530095.1). Classification (NCBI taxonomy): domain Eukaryota; kingdom Viridiplantae; phylum Streptophyta; class Magnoliopsida; order Arecales; family Arecaceae; genus Phoenix; species Phoenix dactylifera. The sequence goes on from NC_143199.1 coordinate 28,674,994, forward strand.
TTGTATGGCCTCATTTATTCCATTGTTGCAACATAAACAGCAACCAAAATGGCAGCTTCTCGGTTTGCATTAATATCTGGTGTCTTTTTCTAAATGGATCACATAACCAAGTTGTGGTGCTTTTGGAAGGAATCATTTACTAGCGAACAAGTGCAAATACACGTTGAGGAAAAAACAATTCATCAACATTTTGATTTATTTTGGTTGTTTTGGAGGAACAGAATTTGGAGAGAGATGAGATAGAGAGAGTGTGGGTGCGGGGAATGGAAAATGTTAATTAAACGAGACCCTTCATTTTAAATGCCCTCCAAGTATCCTTTGGCTTTGCTCCGGATGAAAGAAAGGAGATGAGAGAGAGATAGTTATATCATTGGTTTTTTATCTCTCTTTTTGAAGGACCACCGAGTGTTTTTTTTCTTTTCTTTTTAGGGTTAAAACTAACAACGTTTTATGAACCGCCCAGAAGAGAGAAATGTACGTAGAAATCTACACTTTCACCATCTACCTGCAGAGGAGATCCCTAGAAAACATTTTTTAAACTAATACCCTCAAGTATGATGCGTCTAATTATGAAATTTATGAAGCTATGCCAAAATTTGACTTGACGACTAAATTTATGAAGAAATGCCTAAATTTATGCTTCATTTGCAAGGGAAAGCTGCCTTTGTTAACTCACATATTTAGTATTGGTGAGTTTGTTGCGATGCAATTTTAATCCAGCATTGAATACAATTTTATTCACAGATAGAGATGTTTCTATTTTATATCTTCGCATACTACAAAAATGCTTTTATATAGTTGAAAGGGTATTATACATACCATCTGTACACACACACACACACACATATATATATATATATATATATACATGTATACATATATTAATATATATACATATATACACACACATGGAGAGAGAAAGAGGGGTAGGTTTAACTATTCCATGTGGATCTTCAGTCAAATTCAATCAAGTATAGATCATATAATTGAAATATTATATTGATGATCTTGAGCTGCTGGATACAACTTAATACCTCTAAACTACTTATACATAAAATATATATATAATTTGGAGATCTCTAACATATGTATCAAAGGGTAATACATCAAATGATAGCCTTGACCCAAGTTAAGAAGTAGATGGGTCATTCATATGTGACAGTTCTTTAAATTTTCAATTGGATCGGCCCCAACACGGACAAGTCATCTTTCTTTCTCTAACCCACAGACCATCATCTCTCTTTATTGCAGCTAGGTTGATTGGGTCCAGCCAAGTTGATCTGAGGCCGGGGTTCTAAGAAGCATGTTGGGCTCGAGCTAGATATTTCAGGCTTTAGATTGCGTCGAGCTCAAACCAGGATCCTTTTTCTTTGATGAACGTGACTACGCACCGGACATTTTTCTTTTCACGTGAATTCCACGTGAGTACCATACAAAAGTTCCTTTCTGGCTTTCTCCGGAGCGCAAGACTTCCATTCCTTTTTCCCGTCCAAATCCTCACCCGAAAGGAAATTTTCATCGATCACGGTCTTGGATCAGAAATAGCGACAAAACATAAGAGATTATAATGATAGTAAAAAATAATGACACGGAAATATCATACCATACCCGAGTAACCAGCCTAACTCTTTAAAAAAAATAATAATAATTTTACATAAGTATCCTTTTAAAATTTTAAATTTATGTAAATATATTTTTTAAAATTTATATTTATATTTTATTCTAATTAAATACCGTTTTTCAATAAATATTTCTAATATAACAATTTTTATAACACCATTAATAAAAATATATATTTATCTTAATAAAAAATATTTTTTGTAAATATTTTATTTTGTATATCTATTCATTAAAAATATTTTAATCATTCTAATTTGAAATCGTAAATTTTTTAATAAAATTAGATGGTATACATATATATAAAAGAATAAAAAAATAGAATAGTAAAATATATATTGTATTGGGTATATATGTAAATATGAATTTTAGGAGGCTGGACATGCTAAATTTAATATTTAGGAAGGAATTTATGTTAAAAAATTTTATGCAAAAATTGTACGGTCATAACATCATTATCATTATTATTATAACAACAAATCTCCTCATTTTATTTGCCAACAGCCATGATCGTCTTCATTATATCCTAATCGATTCCCAACGTTAATGAGTGATGACGCCTGCCTCCTCCTCCCTCGTTTTCTAATACATACATTAACGAGATTATATTGTAATCTAGTCCTTCATCAAATTTAATCACATAAAAAATTGCAGATATCTCCTATTTTTAAGTCTTAATCCCCACTTTTCTTTTTTTTAATCTTTTAAAAATGAAAATTTACACTGATTTCCCTATCCGACCTTCCCTTCCCTTCTCTTCGCTTCGCTTCGCTTCTCTCTCTGTTTGCGGCCTTTCCTCCCTCCAATTCCTGTCTCTTTAATCCATTAATCATTATCTATAGGATACGTACATTTATTTTAAATTAATTAATTTTTATGGATTACCCCAATTGCTCTTCCTCCTCTCTCCTTCTCCTCCTCCTCCACTCGGATCCATGGCCTCTCCATCCTTTCTGAGATCTTCCCCCAATTAGGGTTTCGTTCGCCGGCGATCCCTCTTCCTGGATTGCCCCCTAGACCTAGGGTTAGGGTTTTGGATTGGGAGGGGGAGAGAGAGAGCAAGGAGCGAGATGTTGAACAAGATCATAAAGCGGGGGAACCGCAAGGTGCCCAAATCGGACGCGAATGAGCCCTATGGCGCCACCGCTGCAGGGTATCGCGGCGGCGCCGGAGGTGCCCCGGTGGTCTCCGCCTCCAACGTGACCGTCAACCACGCGTCCCGCACCACCCTGTCCTCCTCCGTCCCGGGCGGGGGCGCTAACTCCCAACATCAGGCCTCCTCCGGCGGTGCCGCTGCCCCCCAGATCGAGGCCCTTCCCCTATTCCGCGACGTCCCGGTCCCCGAGCGCCAGGCCCTCTTCCTCCGCAAGCTCCAGATCTGCGCCGTGGTCTTCGACTTCTCTGACACGCTCAAATCCGCCCGCGAGAAGGAGGCCAAGCGGCAGACGCTCCTCGAGCTCGTCGACTTCATCCAGTCCGGCTCCGGCCGCATCACCGAGCCCGTCCAAGAGGAGCTCGTCCGCACCATTGGCGTCAACATCTTCCGCTGCCTCCCGCCGGCGTCCCACGAGAACACCGGCTCCGAGATCGCCGACCCGGAGGAGGAGGACCCCTACCTCGACCCCGCCTGGCCCCATCTCCAGCTCGTCTACGAGCTCCTCCTCCGCTACGTCGTCTCCCCCGACATCGACGCTAAGGTCGCCAAGCGCTACATCGACCACTCCTTCGTCCTCCGCCTCCTCGACCTCTTCGACTCCGAGGACCCCCGCGAGCGCGAGTACCTCAAGACCATCCTCCACCGCATCTACGGCAAGTTCATGGTCCACCGCCCCTTCATCCGCAAGGCCATCAACAACATCTTCTACCGCTTCATCTTCGAGACCGAGCACCACAGCGGGATCGGCGAGCTGCTCGAGATTCTCGGCAGCATCATCAATGGATTCGCCCTGCCGATGAAGGAGGAGCACAAGCTTTTCCTCGTCCGGGCTCTCATTCCGCTCCACAAGCCGAAATCGATGGGCGTGTACCACCAGCAGCTCTCCTACTGCATCACCCAGTTTGTGGAGAAGGACTACAAGCTCGCGGACACGGTCATCAGGGGGTTGTTGAAGTACTGGCCAGTCACCAACTGCCAAAAGGAGGTGCTTTTCCTCAGCGAATTGGAGGAGGTTCTGGAGGCGACGCAGCCTGCAGAGTTCCAGCGATGCATGGTTCCTCTGTTCAAGCAAATCGCCCGCTGCCTCAATAGCTCTCACTTCCAGGTTGGGACCCAATCTGTTACCTGAGGTTTATTTTTTAAAGTAAATTTTACCATACATAAATTGGTTGCTTCTGCCTGGTTTTAAATCAATGATATATTTTTCATGTCATATAGAAAAAAAGAGTATTTGGATACATTTATGGCTTTTTAAAGGAACAAAAAGCAAAAACTGATTTCTAGTGTTGCGCTAAGCTTTTGATCATACTGTTGTTCTTTAAACATGGAAGATATTTTTTTTCGCATCTGTTTATTTGACACAAATGAAGACATTGTGATTTGATATGAAGAGTTGAGCAGATTCTATAACGTCCTCATCAGCTGTTCTGATATGTTGTTGTGCAATAAAAAGCTGTATATCCTTGTATTGTGTAATCTTGTATTCAGTGTAGTCATATGATTTCACCCTGATTGAAATTGCATAAAGATCTGCATAATGTATGGTTTCCAACATCTGCTTGTGTACATGCTTAATTAAGGAAATAAAATTTCATAATGTGAAGTCCAACAACTTCTTATGGGCTTGATGAGAGTGAGTTGGATTCACCTCCTAGACATAGATTGATAATGTAAGCTGTTTGCAGAATGATTAGTTGTCCATTGGTTAGGGCAATATGTGTTGATGCTTTAGAGGCTAGATGCTCGGTTGTCGGGTAGCTACCTTAGCTTAAGCAGGCCCCTGGCTACTCCATCAAGTTCTCATCGACCTAAACAGCCATTGTGTGCTACTTGATCACTCAATTATCATCCAGCTGTGTTGCTTAGACCTAGGTGCCCCTAGTGGGTTGAATTCGCACTATCTTTCTGGTTGATCTGGTATTGGACATGGTGAGATATTTGGTGGCTTGGCGAGGTAGGTTATAACCTGTATCTTTATCACTTGTGCCCTTGCACTTGTTATGACTAAAAACTTTCGAGAATTCTTGATTTAGTTATTTATCTTCAACATCGTATCACTCATTCATAGCTTAGCAGATTTTTTTGTTGTTGCATGGACTTAATTTATTGGCCATGTTTCATGGATGACTGGTTAATGTTTGATCAATTAATGCTATCATATAATTTGTAGAAAATTTGTCATCTTGTTAGTTGACATGTCGATGTACGCCAAGATAACTCAATTAAATATTGTCATTCTTAGTTAATTTTTTATTCTTTATTTTATAAGTTGGTCTAAAATTTGTGATTTTTTATTATTGTTAATAAAAGAATACATTGCAATAATGCACCAACCTTTCACCTTAACATTTTGCTCCCCCTTGGTTATTTACAAAATGCACCAATAGTAGTTGTTAAAGTAGCCATGTAGTTTATTTTGATACAAAACAATAGTTTTGTTGACTTTGCCTATTCGAATGATCTAATGGCATCTCCAATGTTTGAATTCCAATTCAACCAGTTAAATATCCAAGCTAGCCATTACTGTCAAATATTTTGTGTTACTTGAATATTTTAGTTTTAAGGACTTCTGAAGCGCCAATGCTTTTTGACACTTGGATACAACACAATAAGAAGAACATTCCAAACACTCCAAACATGGAATGTCCTGCATACCTCAACTAAAAGTGTCGGCACTTCATTTGTTTTCCTTTTTTTTTTTTTTTTTTTGAGTGCCTTGCCAAAGAAGAGAAGAGCTCAATAGAGCAGGGAGAAAAAATTATTCAATACTTATCACCAAAAGCTAAACTCTCCTCTCCTCCTTATATAGGAAAGGACACGACATGACAATGCTAAATATGACTCCTTCATTGACTAGGATGTTTTTAGACCTTTACCTGCACTTTCCCGACAAGAAGAGCAGTCAATGATGCCCCTAAAGTAGAAACATTTGTAATATCATACAATTTGACTCATTCGTGTGCATTTTAAAACAAGTACTACTTAAGGGGCAGGAGTGCTTCCACCGAAAACTAGAATGGATACAATTTGATTTGGTTTGGATGAGTGCAACAACTGGCTACAAACATCAATTTCCCAAACACAGGTGAAGGGTTTGAACCATGGAGGAGAGGGTCAGAAGAATCTGATGGAGGTATTTAAAATCACAGAGGTAGCCTTTCCTTTTATTAGAACTTGGCCTTGGATAATCTGTGTGAAATACAGATGCAGTCATTCCTTACTTCACATTGCTATTAAAACACTATATATTATGGACTCCTGAGACTTTCAACTGGGCAAGATGGTGATAAGTTGATTATTTGTATTATGCATGCATGAGACTGGGTAACATTGTAAATGAACCATTGTCTAATAACCAATTTTTGTTATGAAGCTAAAGATGACTTAGCAATCAAGAATGGAGTTGTATTTATATTAGTTTTATATGTGAATCACAAATTCAGTTTTATAACTTTTAAAATAGATTTTGGTTTGTGCATGGAATAATATTCAGTAACATGTCCAGTTAACCTTTTTTTCTTATACTAATTCTTGAATAAGCAGCCCAAACTTGAATGAAATATTGGCCACCTGAATGAAATATTGGCCAGCCTGATGGGCTCAGGGACAGCCTGAGCCTATTTCCAGCCTTAGATATGATACTCTTTATTGAGAAGTTTCCCATGGCCTTGGTGTAAAATGAAAAATAATTGGAAAATTGGACATAGCAGGCGTTTGAAACATAAACATTTTCCATACTTTGTGTGTGGCCATTGTTTGCACTTCTACATGCCTTTTGCCGCATCCCTAATTAATGGTCGTGTCACCATTTTGAAGTGGTTCTTTTAAACTGGGAGAGTGTGTATATTTTGCACACTTGCTGTTGCGCACTTAGTTCTGCAATTGTCTATTTACGCTCTTGCTTTTTGATAAGCTTCTGTTTTTATACCCTGGTTTGGATAGGGCATTAGATAGATCTTTTGCTGCTCCTCTTTTTTGCTAATTTTACATTTCTGAAATATCTTCTTCCTTGTACTGTAACATGAATACCTTCTTGCTATTCATATATGTTTCCTATAGTACCGAGTTTTATATAATTTGCCATTTGTTTGGCAGATTTTTCCTATGCAAATGCTTCAATTATAGAAGTTAACAATGAGCCACATAATGATAGCAGTACGAATATTGTGCAGAACATTTTCAGCATCTGTAACAAACTAATTGGATCTTCCAAGATGAATGCTGGTTCTTTGTTGTGTCTTTTGTACATTTTTTGCATATGTGTTAAAGGTAAAGATGAATGGCAGGTTGCTGAACGGGCCCTGTTCCTCTGGAACAATGATCACATTGTGAGCTTGATTGCCCAAAACCGTAGCATCATCTTTCCCATCATATTTGAAGCTCTGGAGAAGAACATGCAGGGCCATTGGAATCAGGCAGTTCATGGCTTGACTGCAAATGTCCGTAAGATGTTCCTGGAGATGGACAGCGAACTGTTTGAAGAGTGCCAACGACAGTACACAGAGAAAGTGGAAAAGGCCAAAACCTTGGAAGAGCAAAGAGAGCTAGCATGGAGAAGACTGGAAGCTGTTGTTGCAGCCAAGTCTGCAGGAGAAGAGGTGGTCTTAGTCAATTAGGCAAATTTGTGCCCTTCTACGTTTTTTTTTTTTAATCATCTGTTTACTCTTGGTATTGTAATCTATAATGTATCATTTGTGGATATGCCACAGATTTTGAACGGGTTCCAAGATTTTTTCTTTTTTTGGGGGGGGGCATTTCAAAGAGATGCGTATCATTTTCAAAGCTCTTTCATCCTGTTTTTATTGGTTTGCTTCAGCCATGACAATCCATAAACAGGCACTCTCTGAGTTCATTGTATTGCATTATGATAAGGTTGAATCCCTACTCATGTCACGGGGGACAGGCAGGCAGTTTTTAACCCATGCTCGTGGGGAGAAACCACGGATTCCTCAAGAGGTTTGATATAAAAGCAATTAGAACCAGGAAATCAAACTTGGATATATGACTCTGCACACGCTTGGATGTCACCCAAATCAAACTTCTGCCAAGTATAGATTGGGCTGGAACCATGAAACAAATTCAGAGTTTTGCGAGGGCCTATGACATGGCACCATCTCTGAGCTGCCATTAGCCAAGTCCACCACCTCCATATGGTGAACCCCAGGTTCCGTAGGTTCATCGACCACAAAAATAGGCCCACTGTAGTAAATAGAGTTACCCTTGCACCTGGAAAGCCTACTGCCAGCAACATTCGAGTTGAAATAGAGCGACAAAAACAAGGTCTCGTCACCGATGCTTTCCACCCTCGACCATACCGGCTCTACTCCTGGATTAAACTTATATATCTCGGAGTCCCTCTCGAGATAGAGATTCTCTTCATCCACACGGTGGATTGCAAGGCCAACCAGCAGAAGATCCCCTTTCGACTCCACAAGCTTGCAGTTAAAAAGGCAGGGTGGCGTCTGGAGCGATGCAATTGGGATCATCCCTGCGGAATAGTCCACTTCGAGAACAGCAATTTTGCCGACGTAGTCCATGGCAAACAAGCGTCCGTTGTGGAATGCGATGGACTTGATGTCGCAGGACAGGGTGGTCTCGAGCAAAGTCCACCGCTGGTCTCCTCTCCTGCAGAAGGCTACTTGGGTGGACAGCGCAAGGGCCGCCACGGCGATAAAACCATCTCCCGAATTCGGAGCTGACGAAAGAATGACTTGTTTGATGAAAACTTGGTGCATATCAGTCAGCGTGAGGAGGGTGACGGTGCCATCCTCCGACCGAGAGAACCAGCGATTTCCGACCTTTGAGACGTGCTTGAGCGAGGACAAGGCGAGCTGCTCGTCGCCAGGTGGAAGCTGGACTCGCGCACGAGTAAATGGATTCAGGAGAGAAATGGAAGCGAGCTCGTCCATGAGGACCAACCACCCGTGGGACGAGCCACAGAAGACGGTGGAGCTGGCCTCTGGAAAGGGCTTGAAGTAGACCCTGTCATCCGAGGGGCTGTAGAAAGAGAAACCGCCTGCCTCGGAGTCGAAGGGGAACAGAAGAAACGGAGCAAACTTGACGTGGGGTGCGGCGGAGCGCCAGCCGGAGCAGGTGGAGCGGAAATTGATGTAATCAAAGCTGCATGGAAGGAGATTCTGAGAAATGCGGTGGAGGAGGTCTGGAATGAGCGAGGCCCAGTCAGGAGTAGCCATGGATGGACTGAAAGCAGGGAAGAAGAAGAAGAAGAAGAAGGATGGTGAGGAGAGATTTGGATGGATCAGGGATTTGAAGAGAGAAAGCATTGCTGAAATGGAAAGTGGAGTAAAGAGGCTCCAGCAGCGGGCCGCGAAGGATCAGGCGGTGCACTTCACCTTGGCCTTATTGTGAGATTTGAGTGCATGAATGCTGAGATAGTGTTCGTATGGTTGGATAGGGGGTGAGAATCTAATCAGAGAGTGGTGCCAAAAATGGGCAAATTTATTGTGGATTTAATAAGAAGGGAAAAGAGGAGGAAAGCCGCTCAACGGTGGTTTTATGAAGTTTGCCGGGTTTGGCCAAGCGTTCCATCCCGTTGGCCGCCTCCTTTTAAACGGAGGGGAAAGTTGGCGAGAACGGTGGCGAGAAACTTTCTGAACCGGGCACGTGGAATGTGCGTGAGACTGATAGCTAGGAAAGGATTTGAGGGATGGTTGTAATCCCATCAATAATGTTCCGTTATCCAATGTTTACCCAAAAGTAAACAAAAGCTAGAGCCTCCAAAGCCACTCATTCATCGGAAGCCGAATAAGATTATAGAATGAGTTGCCTATGTAGCGGAGAAGTTTAATATGCTGAATCATGCCTTTTAATATTAGAAACCTTTGCACGCCATTAATATTTTTATGAGATATTTCTATCTTCGAAAAGCATATCTTTCCAAACACATCAAAATTTTATTTGTTGACAATGGTCAAGTTCAAGCTGATTGTAATTTATACATAATAGCGCCAAAGCTTCATCTACAGCCAGCGAGGATGATACACCATTTTAAGTAAAAAGAATTAAGAAAGGAAGAAAAAGAATGCATATGGTAAAGAGAAAACTGCATCTAAGGTCCAACATTAGAAGCCCTCAAAGTTGTATAATTGTGAGTCCATCTTGTGAGACATGTACATATAGCACAGCAGTGTGAAACCTTATTCATGTCAAAGCTGCACCTTCTTGAAGACACACATGCTCATTTCCTTCTACAGTTTGTGCCATGTAGCTTATTGAATGATGAGATATGAAGGCAGGTTGTGAATCATACTGATGGAGAGTTCCACATGATAATCCAGTACTCCAAGAATCTGACAACAAATATTAGACTCATAAGACTTAAGCAACCACATGTTGTACATTAAGGCAGATGGAGTCCGGCAATTTGAATTGACCCATCTCATATGAGACACAGATCAAGTCCTAAAAGAACCAGCAAAGTAAAAAAAAGAGATTCTTTACTCTCTTTGAACAAATTCTTGATGACTCAACAACTAAAGATGACAGACAATTTAGATTTGTATACGAGAACTGCTACTGTTTTCTTAAGATATCTAGGGAAGAGGGAGTCAGAATTACCACTATTGAACAATCATTGATAAACTAACTGTGACATCTTCAAATTCTTCTGAAGAAGCCAGCCATGGCTGGATGAAATTATCCTAATTCAGAAGTGTAACTCCTTGAATAAGCACATAGGAACTAGTCTCCTCAACTTTTCCACAAGTTCTATTTAAGTTCCAATCTTTCCAGATTTTCTAATACTAAGGCAGCCGAGATAAGTAAACTAGCTATCAATTATCATTATAACTTTGCTCGATCACCCTCAAATTTCATGAACAAGTTGGAGTCAAATAGCAACAAGTTCTAGAATCTTTTATCTGACACTATGTTGGAAATTCATAAGGAAACAATTCTAAATAGTCTTTCCTGATGATAGTTTGCAGAGGCCACCAAGAGTTCCTGTCTGCAAGTTCAGTCAAGAACTGATGGTTTGGACAAATCAATATATATTTTAATTGACTGAAATTTCTACTGCATAATCTCGACTAGAAATAATGCAATTAAACTTCGGATATTCAAATAAAACTTGGAGCTTTGTTAGGATTAACTTCAAGGAAAAGCTTGAGTCAAACATCTTGTAATTAAATACATACTAATATATTTTTTTATAAAAAAAAGGAAAAGGAAAAGTATGTGAAGGAACTATAGCCACAGGTACCTGAAGCAAGAAAATATGTTACCATTTCTTAATGTGTATTTTAAGTGAACTCACATGGCGAATCCTACTTCTATCACTCAAGATTAAAAAACACAAATTGGAAGCTTTCTGCAATATCAAGCATCCACAATTTAAATCTAAAACCAATTCCACAAATATATACGTCACTGGAGGAATATATGTAATAAACCCAGTGGAGACTGGCCGGATCAGTTATTTGGGCTTAGGTTGGATTAGTTGGCCTCACTGGGGTTACAGTGATCCATTCGAAGGGAGCCGGCCAACGTGGGCTAGGATGTAGGAACCCGGCCCAAAGCCCATCCCATGATCAAAAGCTCCAAGCCTGTCCCATGGCCCATGCATATGGATATTAACCATTATTTCGCAACAAAGAACTTTTCCTCTCACCTTTGAGCATGAATGATGCCAAACCAAGTATTTCTTTTGTGAATAAATTAAAAAAAAACAACTCTGATTTATATTACCAACCATAACAAAGCAAGAAACCTTAGTGATTGGTAACCTATTTTTGTTATTTTGTATTCTTTCTTTTGTTTAATGCAAACATGGCAGCCCATCGACCTTTTTAATTAAGAGAATGAACAATCTTATTTTTTTTAAGATCCTCCAAAAATTCTACATCCATTTCAGATCCAAATAACTTAAACTTTTTCCAAAAAAACAAAATAATGATAACAAGATATCATTCTTGAGGTTTTTATTAAATGAAAAGACAAGTTCATGATGGAACTATTGTTTCGCTTCGTAGCTACCCTTCTTAGCATGGTTGTGCCCTCCTGTGCACCTATTTAATTTTGGGTGAAGATGGGGAGTTCATCGTAATTTTACTTTTTAGGACTTAAATGAATTAAGATGGATGCCAACCATGTAAGCTAAGGTTAGTTTGCTTCTTTTTTTTTTTTTGCTGAAACGAAAGTATCATACATAACGTGTACGGATACAGCCAAGAAAGTGAAAAATTAATACATCACAGAGAGTACTAAACACCTCCGCCTCTCCCACCTATAGGTGATCTCCTGAATGGTTGGCGACGAAGGAAGCCACCCAGTCCGCAGCCTCATTCGCCTCTCTGAACACATACTTCACCTGGATAACCATCCTATCACACAACATGGTCCGAATGTCTCTCAGCAGTGGGTGGTAATCGCCGACCCAACTTGACGCCTGTAGAATCCATCCAATGACCGTCGCCGAGTCACCCTCCAGAAGAATATCTCTGGCCTGCAATGCACGTCACACATAACTTAGTCCGAACCAGGTTGCTCCCAGCTCCGCCCCTAGCATGGAGGTGTCAAACAGTTGGCATTCTGGCAACCCCCAGCATCGTGACTCTAGTCTCGCATGATGTCCCCTAAACCCTGATATTGGGGCAGGAGTGCTCTAGAACCAGGAGCAATCAGATCCTCTTAACAAGTGGCTCACCGAACAACTGGTCAATCCGGCGAGTATCCCACCCCCCTCCTATAGGGAGAAGAAGGTCACACATCCGGACTCCCTCCACTGTCTCCACACTGACAAGGGTCGGCCAACGCCTCATCGAGAGCTCATCCACCCATGCATCCTCCAGAAGGTCCACTCTCTGGCCATCACCAATTAGCCACCTGCATCTAGCAAGGATCATGGGCATGTACCTACAGATCTCACGCCAAATCGGTGAAGCCCTCTGACCTTCGGATGGAGTGCCACTACTCCCTGCATAGCTATATCGGGCGACCATCGTCTAACTCCAAAAACACTGTGGTTTCAATATAAATATGGCTGCGTGCCGGACAATCAGCGCCTTCCTTCTAGTCAGAAGAGACTAGACACCCAACCTCCTTGCCCTCGTCGACTGGCATATCGATGCTCAATCCACTAGATGCACCCCCCCCCCCCCCCGACCACCGCCATGGGTCCCCCAGATGAAGTCTCGGGCAAGCCTCTCAATTCTCAACAACACCGTCTTTGGGACAACGGTGTTTGCATTCATCATGACATGCTGTTAGGGAAAAAGGAACACACGGTATTGACTTATATAGGTCCCTATTTATTGAGGTCCTTATCCATCCAACATTCCACTTGGCTGTAAGGCTTAAATATAATTGATTAAGCTCGCACACATGTTAAGGAATTCAGATTTTACTAAAAGGAACAATAGAGAACCATACATCCAAATGGTTTATTTGGGCCACATTTTATAAAGTAATCATAAAATCTTTGCTGTTATAACACCTTTTTTTTTTCGGGAACAATAAGCCATATTAGTCACCAGAACTTTTACTAAGGAAGAAGATAAGTTTTATGTACATCCCGAATGACCGAAGACGGAATATACAAGAGAAAGAAGAAAGGAAGAGGACCCAGCGAAAATTACAAATCTGTTGTCAAGAAAAAGATAAAAACAGTAGCACGCAAAGAAGTAAAAGGAGAAAAGAACAAAGGAGACTCAAGTAAGCCTGACAAAGTGGCTCAATTAGCACAAAAGATCATGGAATCATCTTGTGATTCCATCATAGTCTCCTTCTATAAGAACCGCACCAAAAGAATATATAGCAGAGTGGCAGGGTTTCATCTCATTCAGAGAGTCACACAAAGCCAAAACCAACAACAACAGAAAGAAGGCATCATCCTTGCTCATCTGAAGAGGAAACAACCGCTCTTCAAAGCTTCCTAATACGATCCCACAACTTGCCAAAACTGAGAAGGAACTTATGATCAAGGGCACATGTCATAACATTTCCTAATTTATTTTTATAGAAGAAAATCCATAATGATCAGTATTTAAAAAATTCAGTGTAGGTTTAACATTGTCATCTCTCCCATCTCCCACTGGTTGTAAAAGTAAAGGAACAAATAAGTCCTTTGCCTGCTAGCTGCATTGGCTTAAAGTCCCAAATGCCATCGAAGTATCTAACTACATTTTCTTCTCTCTTTCCTCCCCACTTTTTCACTTTACAGTGAATCACACTGCATGTAAAAACAAAGTTTGTATGCATCCAAATGATTTTTCTTTCTGATTGGTAATACTAATTCTCAGAAAGGTGTCAATGGAAATGGCCAAAAGCAAAAGCTGAGGCACCAAAAAGCACAGAACTGCCAGCCAATCTCTTGTGCATCCACCTTATCCCTCAAGATATCTAAATCCTAATATGATAATAAAAAGAGGCTGTTGTTTTATGGCTTCATTATATAGCACTAGGAACGGGAGGAGTTAAAAGTGTGAGTCTTCCACCCCATAACCGATTGGGGCACGAAGATAGAGTTAAGTTTGTAATTGGTTGCTTTGAAATAATATGAGAGAGGTATATGGGTATCACTCCAGCAAAGCGGATTGGAAGTAGTCTTTTAGACTCTTGAAAGACATAATACAAGCTTGCATGCAATCATGTGAAATGCCAAATTAAAAACATAGCCTTGAGAGATATGAGGAGGGGAAGAATGATTAGCTAATATAGATGGCACAGAAAGCTCGTGAAAGGCCTCAAGCTTGCATGAGAATCTGAAAAAGAGAAAGCGGAAACTATCCCGAGGCCATACTTTGAACACTTTTTATAGGCATAGGAGACGAGAGGTGAGGTGGCTGGTCTCGGAAGAGGAAAGGAGGGGAAGGCAGAGAGAGATGGCTCCGGTGGGTCTGCCACCGGGCTTTAGGTTCCACCCGACCGATGAGGAACTTGTGAACTACTACCTTGAAAGGAAGATCCATGGTCTTAAGATCGAGCTCGATATAATCCCGGAAGTAGACCTCTACAAATGTGAACCATGGGAATTGGCAGGTCAGAGTAATGAAAGGTTTATCAAACAGTATCAATGATCTTTGTTTCAACTGTTCTTAGCTGAAAGAGAAACTCTAAATTTTCTACATCTTAAGACCTTTCTCCTATTTCTCTTTCTTTCTTTTGGTTAAATGTGACTTTGAGCCTGATCAATTCTGGCAGATAAATCATTCTTGCCAAGTGGGGATCCCGAGTGGTATTTTCTTGGACCTCGGGATCGAAAGTATCCTAATGGGTTCCGCACGAACCGTGCAACCCGAGCAGGATACTGGAAGTCCACAGGGAAAGACCGTCGAGTCGTTCGTCAGAATCGTGCGATTGGTATGAAGAAGACCCTGGTCTATTATAGAGGCCGAGCTCCACAAGGGATCAGGACAGATTGGGTGATGCACGAGTATCGTCTCGACGACAAGGAGTGTGAGGATACAATGGGAATTCAGGTGGTATTTATCATCATCGCCTTCCAAGTTATTGCACTATTAGAAGATGATGTTTTTTCCAGCAAAATTAGAGAACACAGTGCAGATGAAGACAAGATCCCACTTAGGATTAGCCTATGAAGACCTTCCCCCCTTGGATATATTAGGTTTACTGCAAAACCCTCTCATGACACAGCTTGGAGCAAATGATATAGGACACCTACAAATCTATGCCTATCTTGTACTATATTGCTCTCGACTAGTTAGTTTATTGCTCTTAAGCTTCTAGGGTAATGGCAAAGGGTACATCACACGTGGGTTATGCATGGAGTGCATGGAAAGTTACGGTCCGACTCTCCTTAGATCTTCCATCGTTTTCTATCCATTAAAAAATGCATTAAAATATTCCTTTCTTCCACTGGTCCGGGGCCTCTTTCCTAGATATGTGTTGTTCCAGTATTCTAATAAGACAAATGTATTTCCACCAAAAGAAGACAAGTGTCTCATTCAATCATTACAAATGCTTTGTTATTAGACCCATTTTATTACAAGACCAGGCATAATCTATACAGAGGTTCCCCTTTTTGGTCATATAAACGTATAGAGCCATGTTGATGCTGCATTAAAGCAAAGATATCCTTTCATGGAGCGGAATGGTGTCGGTGGCTCTTTGCTTTATTTCCAAAATGCTCATAGCCTGCAAGATTCTCCCTTACAGACTCCATCAAATAATCACTCTAACCCCCATTAATTTCGGTGTAGGTTCGAGAAATACAAAATTTGGATGATTTCATGTACTGTACACTAACTTTGTATCAACTTTAGGGAAGTTTCTAATCTCTATTCCATTGAAAGATTAGTCGTCGTGCTTCCTAATATCCAAGAATCATGACTAAAATTATCATCTGAAATAAGGCCTATTTCTTTCCAAGAGGCAATTAAGATGGTGGTGCTTTTATTGTTAAAGAGTCCTAGCTAGTTTTTTATGATGTCAACCCCAGATATTGAAAATAAAATTAGTTCAACCGAAGCCATAAGCCTTTGATGCTTCAGCTACCTACCTATATTGAGAGACCAAAATTTCTAGCCATCCAATCTTGATTCATTTGCCACGGCTGAAACTCCTATCAGTTCTCCAAAAGGACCTGTCTGGAATTGCAAATATCCATAACATGCAACGCAACATTAGTTGATGTAAACAATACCACATTAGTTACAGTCATGTTACTTTGTACATAGGCATCGATGTGCACTAATTGTCATCAGTGTTGATATATTTTTCTTTTTTCCTTTCTCAGGGCTCATATGCACTGTGTCGAGCGAGTTTTCAAGAGAAATGTGGTGTGTGCAGAAATAGAATTGCAAGGACAGTATAGCTTGATGTTTATGGAGGGAACACAAGGATCACCAGCGAATCGGAGACTATGTCACCAGACATGCCCGTGGTATCATCATCATGCTTAGACGAGGATGACAAAGATGATGCATGGATGCAATTTATCTCTGATGATGCATGGATCTCTAATGTATCAAGCAATGAGGTTATCAAGGATCCCTCATGCATGGATTTTGCTAATTGAGAGGTTTTTGTTCTTCTGTTATTTTTTCTCAAGTTGATATTGGGTGGCAAATAACATGTTTCAGTATAAATTTGTTGAAATAAGGGAAGTTGTTTATTATGTTAAGCATACTTCCATTGTTGCAGCTTGCATGAGTCAATAGAACTTGTTTGGTCCTCTTTGAGGGCTGTGAGGACCTGTGCGAGCGTGTGTTTAGTCTCACATCGGTTATTCGTTGGGTAGATCTTGGGTACTTATACAGGATAAAGGAACCCAAATAATACCTTCCAGCTAGCCATTTTGGATGAGGTCCTGTATTGTTACAAATGGTATCAGAGCGGACCCGGCCTATAACCTATGTGGACTAGGGAACACTGCAGCACGGATCTAGTGGGATTGGCCACAGGCCAATCGTGGTGTTTGTGATTAGATTTGAACCCTTAGCCTGATGAGGACGTCAGGGCTTGAACGGGGGAAGTATGTGAGGACCCATGCGAGCGTGTGTTTAGTTCCATATCTGTTATTCGCTGGGTAGATCTTGGGTACTTAATTATACAGGATCAAGGAACCTAAATAATAACTTTCAGCTAGCCATTTTGGATGAGATCCTAGGTCGTTACAAGGGCACTCGAATGTATCTTGTTTTGGAAAATAATAACGGTAAAACAGTGTAATAAATAAATTAAATCAGCTTTAGTTTATCAAATTGAGGGATCATAGCCATCCCTGGCAATTCACATACATCGCACAGGCCAACTCCGGTAGTTATTATTTTATGAACAGATAAATAAGATAATCACAGTCAGTGTGGAAATTAATCCATATCAAATAAAGCAGGTCCAAATAGTTATTGTAATAAAGATAAGGATGGCAAAATTTACTATCAGCAATGAAATATAGTATTCTTCTTATATTACATTAGAGAAAAAATTTAGGAGTTTGATAGGATCATGCCACAGTTCTAGCTCAGGAATTTTAAGCATAACTACTTCAGAGTTCAGGATTTTAAATATTTGGTAACTAACATTGACGTAATTTTCTCTTACGAAATAATATTGAATTGAGTTGATAATAATTTAATAAAAAATCATTAGATTTGATATAAGTGAAGAAGGTTTGCTAGAAAGGTGGAGAGCATAGCAGGAAACAGAAGTTCTGAAAGTCATCTAAATGCACTTTGCATTTAAACATTTCAATATTAAATTGATGTCTTGCAGCTTCTATGTTGGTAGCATCAAGTTTCATCACAAGCTAATTAAGCTAAAAATTCTCATAAATGGATTCAAGATTTTAGATAAGGTGAAAGAAAAAAGCATCGAGATGTTGAAGTCTTAGAAATGGATTCAAGATTCTGAAGAAGGAAAGCGACCCATGAAATATAAATAAAATAAGCATATAGATAGAGATCAATTATATGATTGTGATGATTAGTTAGAATTAACATAACAGAAATTTGACAATACTTGTTTTATCATCATAATTAATGGCACTTGATCATTAATTCCTTTTAACACAGTTTTAGCTTTTTAAGTCAAAAGAAGCGCTTTGGTCTGCCAATGACACAAGCCTGACAAACACCCCATATGCAATAGTGGCCTTTTCTTTTCTTCTCCTTTCCTTTTTCATTTTATAATGCAAATCCCAAGACACGTAAAGACCAGGCTTAGTTTCGTTTAGATGATTTTTCTTCTTATTCGATAATAATTTTTACACAAAAAAGCCACGGATAGAATAGAAATGGCCTTAAATAAAAAAATTCAAAAGAAAAGATGAGACAGCAAATCCTTTGGTTTTCCCCTTCACCCTCACGACTTCTAAAGTCGACAAAACATCATGACCCAAAACGATAAAAAGTTCCTGTTATCGAACAGATGACAGCAGGCGTCCAAAGTGAGCTATAATGCAAGCCTCTGCTCAATGATCAAATGTAAGATCCAGTTATGACTCAAGGATTCCGCACCTTAAACACTGAAAATTGTGTGAGACTCATGCACTATGTAGTACAAATTGCTGGTTTACAACCATGTTCGTTGTCAGGCTACCAATAAAATAGTGGGAAGGTTTCCTTCCTTCAAAACACAACCATGTGCAATGTCAAACCAAAAGTGGTCAGATAGAGCTGAGGAGGAAAAAGGTTGGTGTGATGATAGATAGTATACAGTTTGTAGAGAGACTCAAGCTTGTAGAGAATCCGAAAAAGAGAGTGAAAACTACTTGGAGGGCAGACTTTGAATCCTTTTATAAGGGGACTAAAGGCAAAGGAGAAGGTGGTTGAGGTGGTCTTTGGAGTGGAAAGAAAGGAGAACAAAGAGGAGAGGGAGGCAGATGGCTCCGGTCGGTCTGCCGCCTGGCTTTAGGTTCCACCCGACCGACGAGGAGCTGGTTAATTACTACCTCAAGAGGAAGATTCATGGACTCAAGATTGAGCTTGACATAATCCCAGAAGTGGAGCTGTACAAGTGCGAACCATGGGAATTAGCAGGTTTGAGAACAAATATTTTATCAAACAATATCCATGATCTTTGTGTTGACTGTTTTAACAGTAAACTTTGTTCGTCTTAACACCATCATCTTAGTCTCTCCTTTCTTTTTTTCTTCATTTTCTTATTTTTTCGGTCTGGGAATGTGAACTTGGGTTATGTAAATTTTGCAGAGAAATCATTCTTGCCTAGTAGGGATCCGGAGTGGTATTTTTTTGGGCCACGAGATCGGAAGTATCCAAATGGGTTTCGCACCAATCGCGCGACACGAGCAGGGTACTGGAAGTCGACAGGGAAAGACCGGAGAGTTTGCCATCAGAATCGAGCTATCGGTATGAAGAAGACATTGGTATACTATAAGGGACGAGCTCCACAGGGTATCAGGACAGACTGGGTGATGCACGAGTACCGTCTTGATGACAAGGAATGTGAGGATACCATGGGAATTCAGGTGGTACCTTCCTCATCATCTTAAACTATCATTATTATAACTACCGAAGGACACAATGTAGACCAAGGCTTTTATATGAGGTTAAACTATCATGACCTCACTCTTGGGTTGCATTTCTTCGAACAATGTATAGGTCTTCTGTGTCTAATGGCCGCCCAGTGCTTGCTTGCTTTTCTTTTTCCTTCCAAGGAATAATTTATTGGGATCACTCTTATCAAGATTCTTTTGTCCATCACCATAGATTTTAAAATATGAAAATTTAAATTGTTGAATTTAAAGAGTTGGCCATTAACTTTACGGATGATAATGCCATAAACTTTTTTGCTCCTGCTTTTCATGGCATTGGTGCTGCACCTGCTTGTTTCTCTGTTGCTTATCTTTAGCAGGCATCTAAATTGGGTCTCTCTCTCTGTCTCTCTCTCTCTCTCTCTTCTCTCGCAGTCTCTCCCCCCATGTTTGGACATCACCTGAGCACTTGGCATGACTTAATTGGAAAACTTAATCTTGACAGTGGTGTTTGGTGTCCGAGAATGTCCCCTTTGTTTTCCATTTTCCAGATGAAAAGATCAAAACTATGTTATTATATTCAGCCTATAACTAATTCCTAGAAATGACCCAATTAAATACTTGGTACAGATCTTAGGCCTTCTGCTAAAGCCTGTATCTTTCTCAAATGGTTTCAGTCTAAAGCTCTCATATGATAATATATACATGGAGAATCCCAATCTATTTCGCATCTGCATTGCCGTTAGATAGGAGTTTTGTGTTTTTTAGAGCTTCAAGGATATTGGACAAGAAGAGATCCTACGTGGGTTATGCATGGAGTGCATGGAAAGTTAGGGTTCCCCTTCCTTCCCTTGCTTTTGATCCAATATAATATTCCTTCCTTCGTCTGGTCCCTGGTCCTTGCCAGTATTCCAATGAGACAAATGTTTAGGTTGCTTACAATATTCTAACGTAAGACAAAAATATCATTCTCTACTCCATGCTAAGACTCCAATGTGGTTCAATCTGTCATTATATATATCTCTAGGTATGCTCACTTTATTTCTAATCAGACATAATCCACATAGGGGTGCATGCTGATGCTGCATTAAAGCAAAGGTATCCCTCAAGGTGCCCATGCAATGTTGTCGGTGGCTTTTCACTTTATTCCCTATAACTGCCCAGCATCCACCCAGATTCTCTCTTTTTTCACACTAACAAATGGAACATAAAACTTCTTCTTCCCAACCCCACATTAAGGTATCAACAATATCTAATTCTTGTATCTCATGAATCGTGAATTCACTCCATGGATGTCCTTAATAGGCACTAATATCGGCACTTCATAAATGACTGATGTGTTCTCTATATGAAAAAATCCACCTTTTTTACTTTTTCTTTCAAATTAGAAGAGGTAAGCTAATTGGTTTGGTATATCTCTCATGAGTGAATAAATTGAAATTAATTAGTGATAATAATAACTAAAAAAACACATACTTAAGTGGTTGGTTAGGCCAAAATAGGAGAAAAAACTATGTTAACGTGGCTTACAACTGTAACCCTTCAATGCAGCTCCCTACAAGATTTACTAACAATTTCCATCCACTCTTTATTGTCATACCCATGGTTAAAACTATCACTGTTATAGATAACAAATTATCTTTTACGAGTATCATATGCATATCACATAGAACATTAGTATGCATGTCTCAATGGTTTTTTTGCCCTTCTTTTCTTTTCTTTCTTTCTTTTTCTTCTTTTTTTTCTTCTTCTCCTTTCTCAGGACTCATATGCATTGTGTCGAGTGTTCAAGAAAAATGTGGTTTGCACAGAAGTGGAAGAGCAGGGGCAATGTAGCTTGGCATTGGTGGAGGGATCCCAAGGAGCACTTGCTGAGTGTGAGACTATGTCACCTGATGTGCCTGTGGGATCATCATCCTGCATAGATGAGGAAGACAAGGATGATGCTTGGATGCAGTTCATTGCTGATGATGCATGGTGCTTTAATGTGTCAAGCAATGAGGGTGGTCAAGACCCATCATGTGTGGCTATTGCTAATTTATAGGCTCCTTTTGTCCCTTTGTTTTGGCATGGTATTAGTGGTAATAACATGCTTGGAGTATAATTTTCAATGCAATAATGCGCGCAAGTATTCATATTAAATACATTTCCTTAGGAGGAGCTTGCTTGGGTCTTCAAAACTTGGGGTTTGGCCATGTCGGGGCCTATGTGGTTGTATTTTGTGGAAATACGGTGTAACAAATATAAAAACTTCTTTTACTTTAGTCTTCTTTTTTTTTATCTATTTTTTATGATTTACAAAATAAGTTGAAATCATGTTTGCATTTTGTTTTTCTTTTCTTTTTTTACTATAAAACAAATTTCTGCGATTCTGAAATGATGTTGGCAATTTCAAAATTAGCCTCCTCCAGTTTTCTTATATATGATTTGAGAAATCAAAATAGATGAATTCACCATTTCATCACCGAGAATAATAGAATAAAAAGCTTTTATTTATTGATATTTTAATTGAATTTTCCTTTTACATTTGCCTCAATCGTGTGTTCCATCGGGTAATACATTTTATCATGATTGTTTATATTTGTTTAGTAATATTGATACCCTTCACAAATATATATATATATATATATATATATATATACACACACACACACATGAACAGCTAAATGGCTGACGAAAATTCCCAAATTTCCAACTCTCTTTTTTGATTGAGAAAATTCCCAAACTCTTTATTTTTGTGCACCAACATATTGTTCATGGTACAGTAATGCTCCTTTCAGTCACCTCTGTTAATATAAGGCCTTGTGTCGGTGTGTGTTTAGTCCCATATTGGTTATTTACTGGATAGATCTTGGGTACTTATATATGATCAATGAACCCAAATAATATCTTCCGGGTAGTCATTTTGGACGAGGTCCTAAATTGTTACAAATGGTATCAGAGCAGATTTGACCCATAACCTAGGTAGACTAGGGGACACTGCAGCACAGATCTATTGAGGCTGACCACAGGCTGATCATGGTGTTTGTGATTGATTTGAATGGATTTGAGCCCTTAGCCTGACCAGCACGTCACGGAGGGAATATGTGAGGACATGTGCAGGCATGTGTTTAGTCCCACATCGGTTATTTGCTTGGTAGACCTTGGGTACTTATACAGGATCAAGAAACCCAAATAATATCTTTCGGCTAGTCATTTTGGGTGAGGTCCTGAGTTGTTACAATTGAATTATATACCGCACCTTGAACTCATGATCTCTTACGAAGAGTACGAAATGAGGTACCAAATGCTGAGTTAATTAAATTACTGATATTCCTACCAAATCACATATCCACCTAGATATTTTTGTGATCAGGCTTCCAAACTCAAGCTGATTTCTGCTTTACCACCTTGAGTTTGAGGGTAGATGTTAGGTATATTTGCCGACTACTATTCCAGTCCAAATATGATTGACATTTCCTTATTACTTTTAAACACACTTTTCTTACTAGCCACATTATTTAGCTATGTATTAATGTACATATTACTATAACTTGAATATAAGATATAAAGAATAAACATATACCTTTCACATATTCTCTCTCTTCCCATATTTTAACACAACCAGCTTAAGTTGTCAATCGTGCTAAGTCTAGTGGTGTACAGTAAATTGTTATATAGCAAAGTATGTTCACCTCATTATAGCTCCAGTTAATGAAAAATAAAAGCCTCTGGATAATAATTTTAATTTGCTTGCTTTAAAAACTGAATTGACCTTGATGCGCAGAAATGCTCACTGTATTCAAATGTTGTAATCACCTCTCTAAGTCACATCAAAATTTTGAAAAATAATAATAATAAAAATGATACATTTGTATGACTCATAAGCTAACTTAGCAATATCTAAGTCTCCAAGCACATATTCACAATGACTTTCATACATTGTATTTATTTCTGTGGAGGTCCTTCTACTCATCTCTCTAAAATCATGACTAGCAGGAGCTAAATCTGGCAACAGAAGAAGTATATGATTACAACAGACAGCCATATAACAAAATATCGAAGAACAACTTTTGCCATGGGATATGAAGTCTCGCTGGAATTTGCAAGCCAACATTTTATTTTTGAGAAAAGTCCATATAACCTATGTAAATGTGTAAATTTAACCAGTATTCTTCAGTATCTTACATTAGATAGAAACGAATAGAAGAAAGAGATGGTTCCTTGATGTCAAGGGCAAGACAATTAACTAATCCCTGATTCATAGGACCAGAAAAATAGTGAGGGTAGACAATTCCATTCAAAAATATGTCGGAAATGTCTGTCCCTCTTTCCATTAGGAAGCCAAATGATGAAACCGGCATCTAGATATTCGCAAATTATTACATATCCAATGGGACATCATCCATTTCTTTCCTTCTTCATGCATTGCTAACTTGAAGAGACCTTCCCTTAAAATGGCTCATGTTTATAATGGCATTCACTGCTTCATCACCTAAGCAAGATCTTCTGCATATCTTCATAGTGATCTTAAGTCCCTCGAGCTTGTCCCTGTATATTGCCTTGAACTTTACAAAAACAGATCAAACTCTACCTCTATCTTTCATCAAAAACCCAAATTCCCTAACTATACTGTCTGGTTGTATTATTGGATTCCAAGGGATGCTAACCTTCTCTAAGGACTCAACATGATGAAAAGTGCTTCAGCCATGCTACCACTTGACACAAAATATCCATGGTTGGTATCGCCCTTCGCAATGACATCAAAAGTTGGTGTGCTGAAGTAAAAATCAAGTTGACGATCCTCTTCATAGGCTGCACTTTGGTGAATGCCGGTAAATCCAGTGGGGAGGTCGATTGATTGAGATGGAATATGAGTGGGCTTTTTCTCGATGTCATGTAAGTCAGAGCTATTTTGAATATTGTTCTCTCCTGCAATCAACTTAAAGTGAATGGAGTCATCTCAACCAATGCTGCTAGGAGAAGGATATATAATAAAATGGGAAAAAGTTGGCAACATGTCTTAATTTCATACTTTTAGTATTTGCATCCTCTAGTTAGGAATGCTCTCAATCTGTGTGTTCTGGCTTTCTTCAAAAGTCACCTAATTTGAGAAATGAACTTCCAGAAGTTATTTAATGAAATGAAGATGAAAAGTCAACAATTAATAAAATGGAATTTCTTTACCTTCACTGTGTCATTCATCGGCATTGTTATCGTTCTTAAGCTCTCCACAGTCTTTTTCTCTTCCATCAAATCTTCTTCCAGTGCACTGATATCCCTCAAGCTTGCCTGCTCTTCCACACTCTCCATTTGGCAAAGCTGTGTGCTTCCATCAATTTTTTGCTCTTCGATAGGATTCGTAAAGTAGGGACTAACTTTAGTCCATGCATATGGATAGTTAGGGTTATTGATTAGTTCCTGAGAAGCTGAAGCAACTGAAAGGATTTCTTGCAAAGCATCAACTTCACTAGTATTTTCTTCAATGAAGCCATATTCGAGGGTCTTTGAATTCAGAAAATCTATTTGAGGAAAGTCCTCCAGCTCTAATGGTGGCAAAGAGAGCCTGTGTTGCAGCTTAGCACATTCCAGTGCTACATCAACCTGCATGACCCAAAAGGACAATTTTAAAATAATTCATTTGGATATTCCTCCATAACCAGCTTATATTTCTGCAATTCTTTTTAGACATATTCCTCTATCTTTTCAATTTAAGAAAACACACCATTCAATCATGGATCCCTAGGAATTTTTCAATTTTACACATATTTAGGTGTTATTTTTAATATAGATTTAGTAGATTAATATTGTTAAAAAAAACGTATAGTGGGGGATTCCTGTGTTTTCTATGTATGATTTAGAAAATGAGTTTTGGTTTGTTAAGAATTTAGGATTTCCATGATTCTCTGAAGAAAAGAACTCCTTGAATATTGTGAAGAAGTAACTTTCTCTAGTATTCATGATCTCTTCAGTATTAAGATGCTATCTAAAAACCCAAGCATTTAGATGAATAGGTCCAAAAGTACACAAGCACTATAAGAGTTCTTAACCTATCCAATATGGGACTATTATTCCTCAATGCCCCCTTTCACATGTAGAGCCATCTAAAAACCGAAACATTTAGATGAATAGATCCAAAAGTATATAAGCACCATAAAAGTTTTTAACCTATCCAATGTGAGACTATCATTTCTCAACCCCTCCTTTCACATGTAGAGCTCCAGAGATGCAACCATAATAAAAGATGACACATGGATTAGTAAGTAGGAGCGTGAAGGTTTCAGCACATAAAAAGGATCGGTGGGCTCTGATACTATATTAAGATCTTATATAAAAACTCAGATATTTAGATAGATAGATCCGAGAGTATATAAGCACCATAAAAGTTATTAACCTATCTGATGTGGGACAATTATTTCTCAACATTTAGCACATATGCTAAAGATAGGTTCTGATTCGATCCAGGATGGCAGCATTCCCATTGTAATTCATAAAAAAATGCTAAGAAGTGAGCACTTCTAAAACTAATATGCTCAATTTAATTAGTTAGTATAGAACCATCTCAGCAACTCAGCAGAAGAATCCATTAGGGCACCAAAACAGCTAAGAACAAGTGCTTCATGATATTGTGACAATTAAAACATAGAGATGCACAATTTAAGATTCATTCTAACAGGTATACCTTAACCTCATTCATCAAGCGAACAACATAGTAGCAGGAGATTTTTACCTCGGATTGAACATAGCAACTGTTCAGTGGGTTATCAAACAACATAGGAGCGGATCTAAATGACTCGTCTGCCAGAAGCTGCACCCACTTCTCCGTTATTGGAGCATTTGCATCACATGGGACTCCTTGAATGAGGTCTGATGAACATGTCTCTGGTGGATAAAGGCATCCACAGCTCTCCTTGTCTTCCCTTCCACTGGTTAAAGCATCAAGTGTCGACGTGTTGCCACTTGACATCCTTCGAGAGTGCTCCTCATTGGAAACATCATACTGATCTATGATCTTAGGAGCAGGCATGGTCTTCTTAAATACACGGCATAGTGAATATGCATCCTAAAAATTTACAAATTCGCATTTGGTTATCATTTTGGAAGAGGAGATAGTAAAGTCATCAAAGCTATTTCATTGAGGTTCTGAAATGAAATGAAATGCAGATGAAGCTGTAAACCAGCCCAAAGTAAAATCAAAATAAAATTATTGTATAATAATATTGTAACGTGAAATTTCCAATATTACATATAAAATAAATAATTAGAGAATAAAAATGATTATAAATAATTAGATCACTTCTCATCTATGTTTTAAGAGCTTGGAATTGGGTATTGTGTCACTTCGAAGCAATCCAGAGGACTGAGAGGAGGATGGAAAGTATACCTGCAGACCAGAGTTGGTTTCGCATTCTTTCTCATCAAGGCGGTATTCATGCATGACCCAATTGGTTCGGGAGCCATGGGGTGCTCGTCCTTTGTAGAAAACTAGGGTCTTCTTCATGCCCATTGTTCGCTTCTGCGAGGTCACCTTGCGGTCTTTTCCAGTGGCCTTCCAATAGCCAGCCTTAGTTGCACGGTTGGTCCTTGAACCATTTGGGTACTTGCGATCTCGGGGGCTGAAGAAATACCACTCCAAGTCTTTGCTCGGTAACAAGGATTTATCTGTGACAAAACCATGTTCACCAAATTCACTAAGATCAGTGTTTATGTGCTTACAACGTCCAGGAACAGGAACAGCAAGGAGTGGTTCAAGTGATTTGGAATGACAAATGTCTTTCAGGTAATTAATTAAGCAGATACATTAATAACAACCAACTCTAAATAAAAGTAATCATCAAAATCTAGATATACCCCATCAAACCCTAGATATGCCCCACAACAGTGAAAGGACCACATTCTGTGGAACTTTTATCTATTGGAGACCATGCAACTTTTCTTCTCTATTCCTTCTTTTCCAGGGAAAATCTTCGTGATGTCACATTTTAAGCCATTTTTCTAAGCAAAAAAAGTTAAAGCAGCAAGTTGGTTCCAGCAAAAGAAAAAGTAAAAACAATTTTAAAAAATGAGCTGACGGAGTAGTAAAGTGATAGATGAAAACCATATGGGATCTTCTTCTCTTCCTGCAATGTGATAGAAAGCCTATAACTAACGCTAGCTTTAGGTTCAAAGATCGGCATTAGCTGCCTTCATAATGATGAAAGCGAAGTGGTTCTCAAAACATGATAAGGTGACCTTTCCATTCCATGGAGTTTTACGTTTGCTTTGAGAACAAATATTCTTCTTTTATCTTCATTGAAAGAGGAAGAGAAATCTACCCTTCTTTTTTATCAATTTCAAGAAACTCAGATTGACTCGTCAAAGTTTGGGCCCATAACTGAGTAAGTATACTATACAATATTGATATATATCGTACCTTTTTCCTTATTTGAAATTGGAGATGGGTGAAGCGCTAGAGATAATAGTCATTCTCATTTTATCTGAACTTCATAACTACGTTCGGAAATTTTTTTCTCATAAAAATTCATTATTGGGGGTGGGGGGAGGGGATGAACTTCGTAGCATTAGTAAGACTTATTTATTTAAGATTAATATACATTCTCTTATCGACATAATAAATTCCATTCAGATGATTAGCTACATTCAGCATTTCTTACAATTAGCAATGTAGGATTAAGGCATATAAAAGATAAAGGATGTTTGTTAATAATAATATTGTTCATGCGGTCATTGTCATTCATAATATGATCAAAATCAACATAAACTCAGGCTGTGAGAACAATGGTACCACCACTGGCAAGATGGAGAAAAGGATACGGATACCTGGTAAATCCCATGGTTCGCATTTGTAGAGATCGACTTCAGGAATAATCTCCAATTCAATTTTGAGCCCATTGATCTTCCTCTTGAGATAGTAAGCAACAAGTTCCTCATCAGTGGGATGAAACCGGAATCCAGGAGGCAGACCAATCGGTGTCATTTCCTCTGCTGCTCCTCCAACTGACCGACGAGAGAAAGAGATAGAGAGAGAAGAGTAGGCCCTACACCCAAAAAAACTAGCAAACCAGTCTCAGGAACAACAATTTAAAGCCTTGAAGCTAAAGTACAACACCCTGTGACAACAAGACACCATATACCCCAGAGAGAGTGACCTTGTTTGGAGAAGGAGATTTGATGAACTGACAAGGAGAGAGGGAAGGGGAAGAGGAGACTGAGAGGGATGTTTGCCAACCTTCCTCTTCAGCTTTATACTGTGTAGAATGTAGCTCCTTCTCTCTTTTCTTCTTTCTTTTTCCTATGATTTTATTTTCCGTTTATCATATAAGCTTTGATTCCTGTTATCGTTTTCATGAAGCTGTCTTCTTTAACCCAAAAAAGAAAAAAACGAATGAAGCTTCTCTTTTGTCTTTTCATGGACGGCTAGGTTATCCCAATCCAGGACCCTTGTCTTTTCCTACTGTCGATC
This sequence comes from Phoenix dactylifera, assembly GCF_051530095.1. Classification (NCBI taxonomy): domain Eukaryota; kingdom Viridiplantae; phylum Streptophyta; class Magnoliopsida; order Arecales; family Arecaceae; genus Phoenix; species Phoenix dactylifera. The sequence continues at coordinate 28,704,121 of NC_143199.1, forward strand.
TCTTATTGGTTACAAGGTGGGACCCACTTGGCTCATGTCTAGTCAGCTCCTATTCAAAAGGGCGGTCCAAGCCTACAGTTTCAGTGGCTTTCACGGTTCCGTTCACACGGTGGCTATAGCAACGCCGTTTGCAGCCACCTTAATGTTTTTGAAGAAGCTAATCTCCCATTTTTTCTACCCTGCTCCAAAGTACGTATTTTTTATTACAACTATGTTACTTAATAAAAAAATATTACAAATCGAATCTCATCCTTTCACCCAAGTGACAAGAAATGATATCGTGCTTGATAGCACCATTATGCGTTGTTTTAAATTTTAAGTAGTACTCTATTACTTAATCATTAATTGTCAAGCCATATGGTTCGATGCCATGAATAAATATTCTATAATTTTGTCATAATATCTTTTTATTAGCTATATCATAATGATATATAGCAACTTATAAAGCTCTCCATGTGGCGCATGGTATAACATATATAAAACATTATCATTATATTTTTTAAGAAAATTCTGTATATCAAAGATTAAATTCTTGGATTAATATTTAGGTATCTCAAAACCATTATACCTGTTATTTAATAGAAAATCTTTCTAAAACGGATCTTTTGTGTGATAGAATTGTAGTACAGGGATGAGAGTTTATGGCATAAAAAAGTTGCAAATGAGCAGCAATGTTAGCACTACTCAACAAAAGAAAATTGCATCAACTAAATTAAACACCAAAAATCAAGCCCTGGTCCTACTAAATGTTGACCTCAAGATATCTCTGATAAAAGTTCTTTGTAACTGTAAAGTATATCTCACAAGAAACTTATAGTTCACACATCTTGGTGCAGACCGCATGCATGCTACATGCTTACTCTGTTAGTACCCAGAATTCCCATTTTAGCAAGGACTTCTGTGCTTACATTTGCTTACATTGCTTGAGGAGTTCATTTCAGAGTTTGGCATGGTTCTTGATCATCCTCGTTATAAAACTACACCATCCATAGGAGTGTCCAACATTTCACAAGGCTCCGCAGAAAGGGACATACATGAAATATCAACATGGAGAATGCTGTCATTGTAGTGGACTTGTATTGGGATGAGAGATGATACTGTTTGTATACTGAGATCGTATTGGTACAATAGCCGCAGGCAGAGTTTTTTAGCTGAAGATAAGAATAGGGAACTCTGTAATTATAGAAGAGAAAGGTGTATGCTCTGATTTTTGTTAATAAGCTGATCACCTCAGGAGTCCACGCATCACCAAAAGGCTGCATACCCTCTTGAATCAGCTTCACCAAGCTTTAGAAAGAAGTCCAGTTCTCAGTTTTCAAAACCAAGCCATCACATTTACTCTGGACACAAAAATTAATTAAAAAAAAAAATCAAAGATTAGCCAGATTTAATATAAGTTGGGTTGACATTTGCACCTTCCATGCGAGATTCTTATACATTGATATCACAGTGCATGACTAGCTGTGCACATGGTGAGAGGTGATACTGCAAATCACCAATAGGTCCACGTACAAAAGGCATGCATGGAAATAACAGCACTGTTCTACAAAATATATGGAAATTGTACACAAGAAGAATGATGATACACTGCACCTGGTCAATTTCCAGAAGAGTTGAAAACCATGAGATTCTAGCTTTTTACCTTATAAGCATTCGTCAAAACGTTCTTGTATGCTTAGCATCTTAGGGTGCAATCTGTTGGTCAGTCATTCCGAGAATTTTTGCTCTTCTAACATAGAATTCTACGATGCCAGTTAGCCTAATTTTTAAGCTTCTCTTCCATGTTCAGGTCAACCATCACTATTTCATATTAAAAAGGCAATCGACATATTTAACAGGCACTATGAAAGTGATTTACTCAAACCTCTAAAACTAGCTTCATTGCAACACCATTCAAGACACGAATGAAATCATGTATCACAAGAAATCATCTCTATGGCAAGAACACCATCACAATCCACTAATGTTAAGCAAGCAAATCAAAATGTTAAACATAATCATCAAAATATTTTCTGCATAAATATATAAATATGGCTCACCCCGCTCTTATGAGCCTAACCATAGCATGGAATATTATCTCAAATAACAAAATTCACAAATATATACATGCCTTTAATTACATTTAAAACATGAGCATTCATAGGGGTGGTCTCTCTAAGCCCTATCGGATGTTTGGGCTCAAAAAAGCAACAAAACACTAAAAAGACATGCATGATTCAAACTAAATAGATGCTGTTACAAAACAGACCCTGACTGTCCTTAGATGTTATTTCAGAAATTTACAGAATAGTTACGGTCTACCCCATATAGAGTTCTGTCAAAATATAATGACAGTCCTTGCAGAGACTGTCCTTAGATGTTACAAAACAGAATTCAAACTAAATAGATGCTGAGACATGCATGATTCAAACTAAATAGATGCTGTTACAAAACAGACCCTGACTGTCCTTAGATGTTATTTCAGAAATTTACAGAATAGTTACGGTCTACCCCATATAGAGTTCTGTCAAAATATAATGACAGTCCTTGCAGAGACTTTGTCATAGAACAGTCTAGTTCAAATTTTTCAGAATTCAATGCCAACACCTGCCTCTATAGTCAAAAACGTAACACAGATCCCTACAGATGAATAAATATTACAGATCAGCATGTTCTAATCCAATCCTGAACTAATCAGCTTAGGTTTGGTCTGGTCCATAACTTAATTAATATATTAATGGATTGTAGATCCAATAACATAACAGGTTTCTAAATTAAAATGAATGGATCATATATCATAATAGATTGGATATAAACTTTTATTATCCAAAACAAAAGTAATTAGAAACAAATAGCAACTACAGCAACATGTTTAAGAAAACAATTGAACTCTTAAAGTCCCCATGCTCCATTCTTCCTTTTCTTCCACTTCATCCTGAACAAGAGGTAGGCGGATAGGAGAGCGGTCCACCTAGCCAGCCATCAGTTGCCGCCCACCACCTCTCCAGCTGACTGCTGGTCCACCAGCAATGGCTTGGCAAGGCTTGAAAGCCACCGATAGTCGCTCCAGTCAGCGGCCTCGCCACAATTTTTTCTGTTTTCTCCTTCGCACCATGATGTGAATCAAAAGGATGAAAGAAAGGGGTGAAGGCAAGCTGATTGGTCTCCAATACCAATGTAGGCTCACGAGGAGTGTGTAAATGTTACGCGATGAAAGGACTCACCCTCGATCGTACTGTTCCCTTTCCTGCGTCCAAACTGCGGAAAGACAAATCGAGAAGAAGAAGTAGTAGAGAATAAAATCAAATCTTTTGCAAAGACAATAATTTTACGTGGTTCACCCAATACGGGTTACGTCCACGGAGGCCACACACACAGATTTCAATATATTCAGCAAGGGTTACAATGATCTCTCTTCCTGTTGGAGATTGCACACCTAGGGCTTACAAGAGAGATAGAACTCCAAAAGAAAACTCACTACAGCCGCTCTCTTCCTCCCTAGGGTTCACAAAAAAACCTATTTATAGGTTTTCAACACATAAGGAAACTTCCCTACAAAACCCTAAGTCAAAAAAAAACTGATCTTGCCACCGTTTCAATCAATCCCGTGATCAGGAGTCGACTCCTCACTTTCAGGGGTCGACTCCTGATAAGTTCGAGTCGACTCGGACATCCTCGGGTCGACTCCAAGTATCAGCACCGAAACTGGCACGTTCTGTCTTTCTGAGAGAGTCGACTCCTGCAGGGCTGGAGTCGACTCCTGCATGACTGGAGTCGACTCCTGCAAAGCTGGAGTCGACTCCTGCAGGACTGGAGTCGACTCCTGCAAGCAACCCAGAAAACTGCTCTCTGTTTCTTCACTGTGGCAGATGCGAGTCGACCCTCTCATCCCTGGGGTCGACTCAAGCTTCATAGGAGTCGACTCCAGCTCTGCAGGAGTCGACTCCATTCAGTTGGCACAGACTTTTTCAAGCAAACTTGAGCCGAATTCAATTTGCAGTCGTTTCGAGTTTCGAGGCACATTTTTCTCAACAATCTCCCACTTGCCGAGAAACAAGCCTGAAGCAACCGTAACCCCATCAGCAACATGATCTCCAATCATCCTCCATGTGTGTGAACCTCTGTCTTCACTTCTAGCTGTGAAGACCAACAGAAGATGCACATATGTGCAACTTCTCAAGAGTAACTACCTTTGTCAACATATCTGCTGGGTTGTCCATTGTATGTATCTTCTCTAGCCGGAAAAAATCTTCTTCGAGGAGTGACCGAATAAAGTGATATCTGATATCAATGTGTTTGGTCCTTGAGTGAAAAGCAGCATTCTTTGCCAAATGTATAGCACTCTGGCTGTCGCTATACAACTTCGCATCGCCTTGCTCCATGCCAAGCTCTTTCATCAAACCTTGTAACCAAACCATCTCCTTGCTCGCTTCAGTAAGAGCAACGTATTCGGCCTCGGTCGTAGACAATGCTACAATCTTCTGTAGTTTCGAAACCCATGAAACTGCAGCACTTCCCAGCGTGAACACATACCCGGTAGTACTCTTTCTGCCATCAATGTCTCCAGCCATGTCAGAATCCACGAAACCATATAGGCAAACATCAGGACCACCATAGCATAGTCCTAAGTCTCTGGTTTCTTTCAGATACCGCAATATCCACTTCACAGCTCTCCAATGCTCCTGGCCTGGATCGCTCATGTATCTGCTCACCACTCCCACTGCATGGGCAATATCCGGTCTCGTGCAAACCATGGCATACATAAGGCTTCCGACCGCTGATGAGTAGGGTACATACTTCATCTCATCTCGATCATTCTGCGTAGTCGGACACTCCTGCTTTGATAACTTGAAGTGTGCGCCCAGCGGAGTACTCACAGCTTTAGCCCCGTCCATATTGAACCGCTTCAGCACCTTATCAATGTACTCTGCTTGAGACAACTTCAACGTTTTAAGCTTCCTGTCCCTACTGATACGCATCCCAAGGACTTTCTTGGCTTCACCCAAGTCCTTCATTGAAAACTCCTGGGATAATTGTTTCTTCAGTTTCACAATCTCTCCCATGTTGGCACTTGCCACCAACATATCATCTACATACAGAAGTAGAATGATATATGAGCTTTTCAATCCCTTAAAGTAGCAGCAATGATCACCATTACACCTCTGAAACTCATTCTTCAGCATAAACTGATCAAACTTTAAGTACCACTGACGAGGCGCTTGTTTCAACCCGTACAAACTTTTCTGAAGTCGGCACACCCAATCTTTCTTCCCCTTCACTACATATCCTTCTGGCTACTTCATGTAGATTTCCTCTTCAAGGTCGCCATGTAAAAATGCAGTCTTGATGTCAAGCTGCTCAAGATGTAAGTCTTTGGCTGCCACTATGCTCAACACCATCCGGATAGTAGACATCTTCACAACTAGAGAAAAGATCTCGTCAAAATCAATGCCCTCCTTCTGCTGAAAACCCTTGACAACAAGTCTCGCTTTGAACCTCTCAGAACCATCTGGTTCAAGCTTTAGTTTGTATACCCACTTGTTGTGCAAAGCTCTCTTCCCCTTCGGAAGTGGAACCAAGTCCCACGTCCTGTTGGATGATAGGGAATCCATTTCATCATCCATGGCAAGCTTCCACTTGTCACTGGCTTCGACCTGTAAAGCCTCCTTATAGCTTTCTGGCTCACCACCATCCGTAAGCAACAAGTATTGTAGGGAGTCAGCATACCTAGACGGAGTTTTTCTGTTTCTTTTACCCTTGCGCAAAGCAATCGGGATATCAGCTGGCAGTTCTTCTTCTTGCTGTGCTTCTCCCACTGGCTCAGCAACTTCTTCATCGTCTCGAGACATTGTTTCATCATCCAGCTCTGCATATTCCGATTTTACAGCTTTGTCGCCTTGGCCCGTCTGTTGCTGCAGGTCCTTGTACAGAACCTCTTCATTAAATACAACATTTCTGCTCCTGATGACTTTCCGATCTGTCGCATCCCAGAGTCGGTATCCAAAATCATCACCACCGTACCCAATGAATGTGCACTTCTTTGACTTTGCATCCAGCTTGGTTCGATTGTCTGCAGTATCGAGCACGTAAGAGATGCAACCAAAGGTACGCAAGTGAGATAGTTTCACCTCTTTCCCAGTCCATGCTTCCTCCGGCAGTCCAAGCTCCAATGCAACTGAAGGCCCTCTGTTGATCAGATACACTGCTGTACTGACCGCTTCCGCCCAAAAAATCTTCAGCAACCCCGCATGAAGCCTCATGCATCGTGCCCGCTCGTTGATGGTGCGGTTCATGCGTTCTGCAACGCCATTTTGCTGTGGCGTTCCTGGAACCGTCTTCAGTCTTCGAATTCCAGCTGAGGCACAAAAAACCTCAAACTCATCACTGCAGTATTCGCCCCCATTGTCAGACTTGAGACACTTCAATCTCTGACCTGTCTCATTCTCTACTAGAGTCTTCCACCTCTTGAACTTCTCAAATACATCGGATTTGTGCTTCAAGAAGTAGACCCATAGCTTTCGGGTAGCATCATCGATGAACGTGACATAGTACCTTGCTCCTGCATGAGAAGCCACTTGAGTTGGTCCCCACACGTCAGTATGTACGAGTTCCAACTTAGAATTTTTCTTGGTACTACCTCCTTTTGAAAAACTGACCTTCTTCTGCTTTGATAGTACACAATCTTCACAGAATTTCAAATCCACAGATTTCAGATCTCCCAGTTTTCCTTTAGTCATCATCACCTTCATCCCTTTCTAACTCATGTGGCCAAGTCTCATGTGCCATGTCCTTGCATCAACAGTCGGATTTGCAGTACTGACGGTGGAATCAGTATCAGCTGTCATGTATAGTGTTCCTGACCTTGCACCTCGAGCAATCACCAAGGCTCCCTTAGTGATCTTCCAAGCATCATCATTGAAGGTGGTCACAAACCCCAAATCCGACAACTGACTTACCGAAATCAGATTTCGAGCCAGTTTGGGTACATGTCGCACATCTTTCAGAGTTAAAGTCATCCCACTTGATGTCTTTATCTGAGCATCTCCCTTCCCTACGATGTTGCAACTGTTTCCATCACCAAGATACACCTTGCCGTGATCACCTGCAACATAGTTTGAGATGATTGCCTTGTTTCCAGTAGCATGGAACGAGGCACCTGAGTCGACTATCCACGACTCCGGATGAATATCACAGGAAAGTATCAGGGCATCATCTTCACTTGCAGTTTCGGCTAAATTAGCACTTGCTTTAGTGTCAAAACCACCATTGTTCTTCGACACTTTGCAGTCTTTTCTCAAGTGACCCTTCTGCCCACAATTCCAGCACTTTCCAAGAGGTCTAGACTTGTTTCTAGACTTGGATCGTCCACCCTTATTTCTGTCTCCCTTCTTTGAAGTCCTTCCACGTTCTTCAAAAGCCAGCGCGTTCCCAGATGAACTTGCTGATGGATCCAGGGTTTTCCTTCGAGCCTCTTCACTCAGAATAAGAGCTACCACTTCATCAAATCTCGCTGTAGTCTTTCCCGAAGAATTACTAACAGCCGTGATAAAGCCTTCCCAACTTTCAGGCATCTGACCTAGAAGAGCCCACGCCTTCACCTCATCAGTGAACGTGATCTTCACAGATTCCAATTGGGCACATAGGGTATTGAATTCACTCAGATGTGAATGAACACTCCCACTGTCTCTCATCTTCAAAGTGAATAATCGTCGAATCAGGAATACCTTGTTCGCTCCTGTTGGCTCATCATACATGGAAGCCAGTGTGTCCATCAAATCTTTTGCAGTCTTTACTTTGGATATATTGGCGAGGATCTCCGATGCCAAGGACAAACGGATAGCGGCGAGCGCCTTCTTATCAAGACGCTCCCACTTCTCCGACGGCATGTCTGTCGGCTTCGCTTCTTCTCCGCCCAGTGGTAGATCCAGATCCTTTGAGAGCAAGTAATCTTCCATCTGCATCTTCCACACACCAAAGTTCTGTCCGTTGAATTTCTCTATCCTCAATCTTCCTTCGTCAGCCATTGGGACACAGGGAACGTAGCTCTGATACCAGTTGTTGCGCGATGAAAGGACTCACCCTCGATCGTACTGTTCCCTTTTCTGCGTCCAAACTGCGGAAAGACGAATCGAGAAGAAGAAGTAGTAGAGAATAAAATCAAATCTTTTGCAAAGACAATAATTTTACGTGGTTCACCCAATACGGGTTACGTCCACGGAGGCCACACACACAGATTTCAATATATTCAGCAAGGGTTACAATGATCTCTCTTCCTGTTGGAGATTGCACACCTAGGGTTTACAAGAGAGATAGAACTCCAAAAGAAAACTCACTACAGCCGCTCTCTTCCTCCCTAGGGTTCACAAAAAAACCTATTTATAGGTTTTCAACACATAAGGAAACTTCCCTACAAAACCCTAAGTCAAAAAAAAACTGATCTTGCCACCGTTTCAATCAATCCCGTGATCAGGAGTCGACTCCTCACTTTCAGGGGTCGACTCCTGATAAGTTCGAGTCGACTCGGACATCCTCGGGTCGACTCCAAGTATCAGCACCGAAACTGGCACGTTCTGTCTTTCTGAGAGAGTCGACTCCTGCAGGACTGGAGTCGACTCCTGCAAGCAACCCAGAAAACTGCTCTCTGTTTCTTCACTGTGGCAGATGCGAGTCGACCCTCTCATCCCTGGGGTCGACTCAAGCTTCATAAGAGTCGACTCCAGCTCTGCAGGAGTCGACTCCATTCAGTTGGCACAGACTTTTTCAAGCAAACTTGAGCCGAATTCAATTTGCAGTCGTTTCGAGTTTCGAGGCACATTTTTCTCAACAGTAAAAGCTTACCTTTTTTCTCCTTCGCCGCATGATGTGAATCAAAAGGATTGAAAAAAAGGGCGGAGGCAAGCTGATCGGTCTCCATTACCAATGTAGGCTTACGAGGGGTTTGTAAAAGCTTGCCTCAGATCACAATTCACCTTACAAATACAAGCCCATGTCACAAAGTTGTCGGTGTTTGCTGGAGTTTGTCAAAGCCTTTCGCCATACACTAAAATACATCTCCATTGGTCAGAGGAGGAGCTACAAGAGACTTCTAGATCTCCATACCTCAAAATCCTAGGCATCGGATGGGGACCTAAGAGAGAGTAAAAGGAGAGAGAGAGAAGTGGAGAAGAGAGGGAGCTCTCGGTGACTCAACATATGGAAGTTTAGGGCTACCCCAAGAACATTATTGATAGGGTGAAATCCTACCCATTATAGGAACACACAATGAATACAACCCAAACTCCCCTCCTCAATTTGCCAGCCAATATGAATGTTAATCTACTTGGGTCGAGTCCAACTTAGACACGAAGTCTAGCACAAGGCATCGACCATCTCATGTAATTCCCATCACAAATAACAGTCAGCGTGGCTCTTAGACTTCTGAGCCTCTTAAATAGAGCAAAGAATTGTGAAACAATATGGCTGGCTCAACTCCAAAGAGCAGAGCAGCAAGGAAATAACTGGAACCTTACCTGCATTGTGTGACCACTACCAAGAACAGCTATATGTTTGAGCAAAGCCCTACAACTATATGATGAAGTGGACTAGCTTAGCACATATAAACAAGATTCCCAGGTCTAAGAAACCACTTCTTCAAAATATATGAATATATGAGACAAGAATAAATCAACTATAAGCTGAGTTTTCTCTGCTGTCATGATGCCACATGGCCATTCAGACAGCATCCGCTGTGTGTTCAATCAGATAGGCAAGGCTAGTGATCCTGTAATCCTAAAATTTCTGGGATAACAACATCCATCTAAAAAGGCAATCTCAATAATATCTTAAAAAATTTCTGAACACGGGTTTGAAATGAAAAGAAGATTTGTCATATGAAGGCACTTGAATTTCTTTAACATTTATCTTGACGGCTCGTGATTTAATGTTCTGCATCATTCATGGACGAAATACGAAGTATTTGCTTGCTGCCAGCCAAATAATGTCAGTGCATCACCATTAAATTCAGCTAGTTTTCGCATGTATTAGCACGTAGCAATTCAGCACTCTAGTAGTAGCCATTGTTTTTGCCTATTTCAGGAGAAGCTAGTCATAAGAAAGATAAGATGTCCACATATAGCAAAGCATTGCAGCAACAACAAGAAGAAGAAACAAAAGAGAAAGAAAGTCAATAACAACCTCAGTATTCACCACTATTTAGCTTGAATTCTAGCAAAGCAGTTATTTCGTTATAAGCATCAACAATTTCATACAACATTTAGCTACTTATGATTAAGTTTGCTCAGAAATGCAAGAATTAAAAGAAGGTATAGTGCACTGATGGTTCTATATATAAGCATTCCAATATTTTCTACAGCATTCAGCAATCACTTGGAATTTTAAATGGTGCATTTATAGAATAGAATATCGGAAACATGAACCATGAAAAGGCATTAAAAGTGACGAGCAAACTGGCAATAAGGGAAATACCGCATAGAGGAGCTAATTTATGCACTTCTTACCCTGTTTATGGTGGAAGACGCAATGGAACCGTTAAGCATAGCTGCAACACGACAAATTAATGTTGAAATTCATCAGGGTTCATGATCTCTGTTTAATTTTTCTGAGTTGTACTTTGCATTTGATCCCACTACATTCAAATGATTAGCTATAATCCAATTTGTTAACATAAGTTGAAATTTTTAGCTTATGAAGACAAAATGGGAATAGAGGTCCATTCCATTGTTTCCATTGTGGAGAATTCCTTGCTTGTAGTCAATGCATCAACATGAAAATGTTTAAATCATGTATTAAGATGCTTGCTTTATATGTGACATCCCATAGAATTTGGCCTATAGCAGTTGCAAGGTGTGCTTGAATTTCTCAATCTGTGCATGTCAGCCTTGTGCAAGGATCATGGAGGCTTCTCTCTATCATTCCAATTTAATCGGATGTCTCAGGTCAGCAATCAATTATGACAAAAGGAAAGCTTAGATCAATCTGATAATGCTCCAAGATTTAGTTCTTATTTATATGGTGGCTCCATTCGAATTCGTCTTTGCTTCTATACCTTTTGTGCAGCATATGGCATAAGTGCAAAACAAATTGTGCAGTAACAGTTAGATAAGGGCTTAACTCATAGTATTTGGAAAGCAGAGTGCTGTGATGATGATCCTGCAATATGCTTCATAGTCCATTTCTGCCTCAGCAGAGACCAGTTTCCTAAACTATTTTGATATTTTATGTTTGCAATGATGGTTGGACAAAGTGACATCGGCCGGCATGAACACAAGGCTATCTCTTACAAAGCAGCTGGTTGGGGTCAAAGTTTCTCTAGAAAAGGAGGAACCATAAAAAAAAAAGGAAGACTCACAGCAAAACCAAATGGGTATAGTAGCACAAGACACTGGGGTAGAGATGATCCTTTTTAAGGAGGAATTGTATGAACCAGCAGTCAGTTCAGTGGGAAGCCCATATCAAAGTGACAAACTTGCACAAATTCTTATAACAATCATAGTTAATAGAGCTCACATCGGATTCACTATACCAGAACTGATTCACTTCAGAAGCAGATTGAAGCAAGTGATGCTGTTAAACTCATACAAATATCTAAAACTCCATCCCTAAAAGTATTGATCAGAACTTCCCATCTTTATCACATCCATTCCAAACAAGCAGAGAGGTTTTCTTCAGCTCTGCATAATTTTATTTGTTCACCATAACAACGTGTAACACAGATTATAGATGACAATAACCCGTCTAGACTCTACTCTGTCATCTATCAAAAAGAAAATATCTTTTAATCGATTTAGGTGTGGAACACAATGCTTTTATAGATTAAATGCATCAAAATGAGAGAGTCCTAATAGGATTGCCAAATTCCCATCCATATGATCATTTTAATGTTTTCTTTGCAAGCATCTCTGAAACTAAATTAAAACGCTACAACAGCAAAAACTAAATCTAACAGATATACTGCATGCCACTGATATAGGAACTACATTTTACACATATTTTGATAGATTTAAAGGGACAAATAATCAGTAAACTTAGAAACTTTCTAACCACAAGCAATTGCTAGGCTTTCTCTGCTTAATTATCATGATCATGGAGCAATCTCTAACATTACAAATACCTGCTTGCATCCCCATTTAAGAAGAACGCATCAGACCCAACTCCAAAAACCCGTACTACAAATCACTCCTGTAATCACCATTAGTAATATTTTATATGTGTAAAAGAAACAAACATCATATAGCATTGCAGCGAAGGATTTAGTCACTAAAACAGGTGCGCAATTGAAGGCACGGTTTATAAAAGAAAATAAGAAATAAAAAATTAAAAACAAATCAACAGGAGATAAATACATATTTACAGCAATTAATATATCCTCAAGAACAAAGTAAAGAGTAATCAGACGACACACCTGTCCCATGCTGAAGAAAATCAAGAGAGAATAAACACCAAAAACAAACTTCCAACCCAGACAACAGCTCAATGTAATAAATATTCCGATCACAAATCCCACCTTCGATCCATTCCATTTCACTTCTCAACTCCAGATTTAGCAATCCAATCCTAACGACTACACTAATTCATGATAATCAAAAGAAGCGAAAGCATAAACAAGGAAAATTCTTCAAGCAAAGCTTCAAATTTTCATTTCATAATCGAAGAAGTTTACACCTTTTCTATCCCATAACAGACCCAGGAAGATTTACAACCACAACAAAGCCAAACCCGACAAGAAACCCTAACCCTCGCACATACCCTCATTTCACGCAATTCCAAGAGCATCCCAACAGGAATTCAGCCACCGAAGCCATAGAGGGTACGGCCCTGGCGCTTGAGGGCGTAGACAACATCCATGGCCGTGACGGTCTTCCGGCGGGCGTGCTCAGTGTAGGTGACGGCGTCGCGGATGACGTTCTCGAGAAAGATCTTGAGGACTCCCCGGGTCTCCTCGTAGATGAGGCCACTGATCCGCTTCACGCCGCCGCGGCGGGCGAGGCGGCGGATCGCCGGCTTGGTGATGCCCTGGATGTTGTCGCGGAGGACCTTGCGGTGGCGCTTCGCCCCGCCCTTACCCAGCCCCTTGCCTCCCTTGCCGCGGCCCGACATGGCGTCAATAAAAGAACTCGAGACAACGGGTGAGAAAAAAAAGGACCTCTCTTTCCGTGAGAGGAAATTAGGGACTTGAAGCCGAGACTGAAGAAGTGGGAGGGAGGAGGGATTTTATGGAAGGGGAACGAATTCGAGTTTTGGATTTTTGGGGGCGGGAAGGAGAGGGGGGCGATCCGTGGGAGAGGTGTTAGTGGCAGTTGGATTTCGGATCGACGGTATAGGTGGCTTGGGATTGTTTCGTGCGGATCGGTGACGTGGCGAGCAATGGTGGGGAAAGTTGTGTTTCCTGGGTGGCAACTGGCAAGAGGTCTGGCAGTTTGTGTTGAGGAAATGGTGCTGTTGTTGCCGGGAATTACAGATATGCCAATTACGTGTAGGTAGACGAAAAAATAAAATAAAATACTTAAAGATCTATATAAAATGTGGTCCAACGATTGATTTGTGGAAGTAGATTGATTATTCTTTTGTGCGGAAAGATGGAGCCCAAACTCTCTGGATTCTATGGAGATTCGCCCATGCTACTACGATTCAATAAATTTCATGTTGGAAATTTCATGCGACGGTATGATGGCATATCATCCATCATGATGAGTAGATTCTGTCCATCCTTTTAGACAGCAAATTGCAACAATGGAGAGCTTGCACACCTTAAGTGATATTGATGTGATATCTTTGCGCCATCATCACGTAAAACTTAAAAAAAAAAAATGAAACCTATTTGATTGCCCAATTTTAACGACCACATTTATATTCTTTCGTTCAAGGTCTCTTTGATCCACCACAAACAAAATTTCTACTAGGGCACTCTCTCTCTCTCTCTCTCTCTGTGTGTGAAAGCTGACATTTTATCCGGTGCAATTACCACAACCAAGACAAGATAGTAAAATTGACACATCTAATTTTGATGAGTCACAGTGGCTGGCTCGTTTATGGCGAAAGTGAAGCCACCGTTATCTTTGGCTACATAGACAGAAGCATGCCTAAATTGGTGTACATAAATTACTGCACGTAGTTGGCATTTCCTCTTTTTTTTTCCTTGGATGGACAACATTTCTAAAATCTTTGAAATTATATATTTTCTTTCCGACACAACTATTTTTCATGCCTGTCGTCTTGTTCGCCAGCTCGTTACTTTCGTCCTAATCATCATTTAGTTTTGGAACCCGTCTGACAGCCTTCGCTTCGGATGAAATAGCCCACGACGCTGGAATATACCTCATGCCTAGCCTATAACCTATTCCTGCTGCTTTGCGGTCCCTTTTTCCTTTTCGGAGCGTACATCAACCTGCTTCCCGTCAGGTTCATTCCAATTTAGCGCCCGTGATTCTCTGCCAATTTTTCTGGTATCGGTGCACCCATCACAAGCTATTCACTTCATAAATTCTCATTCAATTTATCTAGTTCCTGTCATGGTTCTCATCAGTACTTTGGCAACAACTTCCGTGCTCGAGAGAGACGAGGTTTTTCTGTTTACACAGGCAACACCTCTATAATTTCTTGCACTAGCTAATATGAAAATGATCTAATGGAAGATTAAACGGATAGCAGACAGCTTAACTTCCAAGAACAGTCGCACACCTCTGCAGCGTGAGCAAGAATAGCCGATGCTCCAATGGTCTAACTTTCCACATCAGGAACAGTAGTCGAGACTGATGAGCTCCACACTGGGCCATGAGAAGCAATTGCACTGGTGAAGCTGACCATCAGATGAAGATACAGCGCATCTTCCCACGCGCTTGGTCATGTCCATGACAACAACCAAATTATTTGTAGTTTTGGTAAGTTTTTAGCCTCCACGGGCACCATCAAAGCTCGAACCAGGCAGTATCATTTAGGAAGGTAACCATCAGATGAAGATACAGCGCATCTTCCCACGCGCTTGGTCATGTCCATGACAACAACCAAATTATTTGTAGTTTTGGTAAGTTTTTAGCCTCCACGGGCACCATCAAAGCTCGAACCAGGCAGTATCATTTAGGAAGGTAGCATTAAGGCTGTACAACAGCACGTCAACAATACATAAAAGAAACTCTTATGGTAGGAAAATTACAGGTATGAAGAATAAATTTCCAACGGGAAGACACCCGTTTTACATACAAAGCCATTTGTGAGCCTGTCTACCATATCCTCATTGTTCACAACTGAAGCCCACTGCAGTTACTTCAACTGCAATGAACAACATCCCTTCCCTGGCTGCCAAACAAAAACCATCTCTGCAAACAAGCAAAATGGAGAAGAAGGTTACGGAAAAGACTACAAACAGAGTCTTACAGCTTGACCATCTCTTTCTTCGTTGACCATCTGACAATGCTGCTCTGCTTGTTTTTCAGCTAAACATCTTTTATATGGCACAAATCCCCTGGGAGATTTATCTGTTTTCACTTTCAGACTTCCAAAAGCTGAGTTCTCACTTGGCCTTCGTCGTCTAGACGCAGGAGCTGGTTCCTTCAGATGCTCAGCACCTTGTTGTGAGTCGACAGCATCGCTGTTTTCAGCACCAATAGGTGCTCTCCCAGCATATGCTGTGTTAGAGCCAGTCCAAGAACCTTCCTTCTGGCTATCTTTACCATCTGAGGCCTCTGTACAGGTTTGTGGCCGACTTTGCGTCGAGCTCATATTTTGTGGAACAATAATGAATGGGAATGCTGGTAGAGTTCCATAGAAGGCCCACCACCAAGGCAGAGGACTTGCAGCTTCCTTTGATTCCCTAAGATCCCCATGAGAAGGCAAACAATAAAACATGGGAGAGGTTCCACCATTGCCTGGACTCCGCGCATTTTTACCTGGACCACCCCCAAAATCATCTTGGGCTGGAGTTTGCGGAACTGGCTTAGTTGAGGTCTGCAAATCCATGTCTGTGCATACATTGTGGCCGCTGTTGTCAACAATAGGCAATGACATGCGAGATTGCATCGCGTTTCCGACACTAGAAGAGCATGGTTTTTGAGCATTAGTCACCAAAACTGTCTTTCCAAATAGCCTCAGGCAAGTTGCTTGTGCTTCTATTGGCGAGCTTTCCTTAGAAGGGGTTTCATCTTTTGAACTCAAATCTACCTCCTGGAAACAGGGATCAATAAAACGAAAAATTAGAACAGTTTCATGCTTTCTATTGTCAAAGCTATAGTTGACAGACAAGGAAGTACCATCTGGGATTTATCTTCTTTTACTAAACAAGTTGATACTGGTCCAGGTGAGGCAGATCTATTCTCATCTTCAACTGATGCAGGTGACTGGCATCCAGTTTCTTGTTTGGTTATTAAAATTCCAACTAGATCTGATCTAGTTGCAGATGACACCGATGATGCGCAACCATTTGGCAGATTTGAGATTGTTGATCCTATAGTATCTGATCCTGCTGCAGATAAAACTGATACTGGTGAACTGTTTTCTAGTTCAAAAACTGATGGAACCGACAGTGAAGACCATGCTGGCTGCTCCAGAACAGGGAGAACCTTGCTGGCTAGGTTGCCCAATTTACGAGGATATGGGTGCAGTGGCTTTCTTTTTGGTCGAGGTGGGGGAATCCCGATAGCCTTCGCAGTGCGCGGCTCACGAACCACCTATACCATAACACAACAATATTAGGACCAAGATAGACAAGCATCGAGTGGTACAAACCATGCAGCAATATTCTTGGTGCTCAGCTTCATGAATGATTCACTTACTTTATAGATCAAGTAAGACCATCCATGAACATATAACGGTAGAGAAACAGTTACTGGAGGAAGAGCAGTAAACCTTTGAGAAAAACTTCTGAGCATGGCTTCGAATCTGAACTGCAGTCTTGGTGCCTATGTGCTCTGCAGGAAGTGTCTAAGTCAGAAGAAAGAAGGATTTATAACACGACATCCAATTAATGAAACCATATTTATGAAACTGTACCCTCAATTCGAGGCCAAGCACGACCATACAGTTTTAAAGCCTCAAGAAACTTCTCGTGTTCTTCTTCTGTCCACCTTTCCCGCTGTTTTGTTATTGTGTAAGGTTTCCTTACCTAACAAGGGAGATCATGAGAAATGGTATAAGAGAAAAGAGAATGAAGCATGACTGACAAAAATTAAGATTGCCACAGTATCTGCAGGTTGATGAAAGAAAGGTACCTTCATTGCAAGTTCATCTACTAATGAGCTGAATTCTTTTGATTGGTGGCTATTCACAGCTGAAGTTCCGATATCCACACATATCCTCCTATCAGGAATGTGGATGGGATTCAGACTAGGTCTTCTGCTTTTATCCTGATATCAACCAAAATGGAAATTAGAAGTCATTTTAGCTCCCACTCCTAAGGCATAAATCTCATCATTTAAGATCGAACCAATGAAAAGATGTTTATGACTTAGCATCATCTTGTTACTTTTCAGAATTCCCATTAATAATGAAGTTACATACCAACAAAAGTAAGGACAGATACTGAAACGCAAAGGAAAAAAAAAACACAGGAATGGTCGTTTATTCTTTTAGAGAAAGATAGCAATAGAAACTCATGAACATTGATCCTAATAATAGCACATTTTGCACCCATTTTTTATTAAGAGGACTATTATTAATCAGGTTTCAGCCGACGAAGTTCATAATGCATGGGATGGTGCCAATGATTAAAAATTTGTTCCATAAGAGTGAAACAAGACCAGAATAAAATACTTCTCGAGGATAAAGTTATTTGCTCATTTTGTTCTTCATGTGAATCTCTAAATATGTTCTCAACCATTTCTATAAAGCGGGATATAAGGCTTTGCAACTCCAGTGGAACTAGATGAGAAAAATAAGATTGCAAAACAATCTGATCAAATATCTTTGCACCTAGGCATATCTTTTTAAAGCAATTTTATATCTTCTAGTTACCAATTTTCTTTTAAAATTTTGAGTTGATTAAATCCTCAAAAGAATTCACTTTGAGACTTCTGATACATAGCCAGAGATAGAAAAGAAAGAAAAGCATGATTATATATACAAAATTAGACACAGCAAAATCTTTCAAGTCCAAGATCATCATCAAAGCCTCAAAAGACAAATTAGACTTTGGAAGTATAAAAAATCGTACTTTTCCTCATGCCAAAACAACCAGAATCGGAACAAGGGAAAAAAAAAGTAAACAGCGGAAATAGAAAGCAGAGAGGTATACCGGTACTTTCATTGCTGCAGAAGCTCTTGATCACCTTTTTATTATCCCTTTCTAGTCCCCTGGCCCGGAACAGCAAAAGCCCAGCCTCTAACTCCACTCTTTTCCTCCTCCCACAACGCTATAGTTGACACCTAGAGTACCACTCGAACCCCTGCATCCTTCCAAGCCACATCAAATCCTCTACTCATTTTTTCCTCAAACGCTCAAGAAATCCAAAATAGCTCCTTTTTGGCGCAAAAAGAAGCCCTAAATCTTCCCTATCATAGAAATATCAAGAAATTCATTCCACCTCCAAGCTCTACTAAACTCCGTCAAACTCCTGACGCTTAAACCACGAAAGAATCTAAAGATGATGCAAAGCTCGATTTCCAGAACCGAGAAAGCAGAAAAACAAATTAGAAAACTCCTCCAAGCTCCAACCTTTAATCTTAAAGACAAGATCACCAACCCCAATCCAAGCTCCAATCGCTCAGAGAAAAACCAGAAAAAGACCAAACCCTCAAGAATCGAAGAAAAATACCAGGGCTCCGCCAAGAACTGACAGAAACCAACAGTATCCGCCAAAACGGATACTGAATCCAGGCCCAAGACTCGCCGTCCAGCCCCCTCGCCTCGATTCAAGACTAGAGAAACCTCGCCGGAGAGAAAGAGAGAGGAGAGAGACGCAAAGAGAGGAGAGAGAGACGCAGAAAGAGGGAAGGGGCGAACAATGGGGAGAAACCAGGGGCTAAGAAGAGGAGATGAGGAGGCGAAGGTAAGGGGCGCCACATCAGCAGGGTCCGGGCCTGCACTTTTGCCCCTGGAAAAAAAAAAAGCGACCACACGAATCTTGTGGCTGACGACTCACAAGCCTCTGACACGTCGCGCACCGAGTCGGCTCCCCCACCCGATTTTTAATTTCCGCTTTTAGTTTTTTGTGGGAGATATAGATCAAAGACTGGATAATTATCCTCTTTTCTATCTACCGAAAATTTCGAAATTTAAGGAAACGACTGGACATGGTTTCGTCACCTATCTAATGCCCCCCAGCTCCATGGAGTTTAAAAATTCTTGAAGTGAAATTACTGTTTTTTTTCTCATATTAATCAAATTTGTATGGTATTATACCCTTCTAGTATAGGACTTAAAAATGTAACATTTTGTTTACAGTTGAACAATCAAAGAGGGAAATGTCTAACATGATATTAGATTAATTAATAGAAAAAATGTTGCAGAAATTTTAAAGCATAATATGTAGCTTCCTTCAAAGAAATTGTACCAAAATTTAAGTGAATATAAGATGCGAAACGAGCACCCATATCCCAATATCCAATAAATATAATAAAATCATGGGAAAAAATAAACTAAAATTATATTTTTGCTTTTATGTTATTTTTTCTTTTCTATTTCTCATTTTAGTTTTATATTCTAGATTTAATTAACTTTACTAATTAAAATTTAATAATTATGCACTTAAATAATTTCATTTATTTTGATTCCATCAATCACATGGTCTGTGGTCCCTCTGAAAATGCTACACTTGGGATGAACTTCCACCAAGCGCTGGGGTCAAAAAGGGACAATGGTTATCCGGCTGGCGCGCTTTTCCGCGCGCTTTTCCGCCACGTCAGTACCACTCACCGCCCTCGCCCGCACCACCGCTACGCGTCGCCATCGCCTTGCGACAAGAGAAAGCGGCACCTCAAAATTATTAAATTGATCATTAAAAGAGAAAGCCGAGATGGGCCCGTCTCCACCACCAGAGTCTAGAGTTGGTGCGCCCTTTATTAAAATATTCAGGAAAAATCGAGACCACATGTTTTAGAGCTGGATTCGCTTTTTGTTTTTTCTTTTTGGCAAGTCGCTTCGGTGGGCCCCGCTTCCAGTGAGATCGATTTGATGGAATATTCGTGTACACCGAGTCTGGTCGCACGACAGCTCCTAATCCGTGGGGTCCGGGAGGGGCATCACGAAGGAGGACCGTTAGATTAGGACGGAACGGCTAGCAGCTAGCTTGTTACATGGCAGGCGTACAGTATGTTTGAGAATGAATGGACGCTGTGTGATTAGATGTTATCTGGTGCAGTGCTGGATGGTTCGGGGATCGACAGTTAGTGGATATGTATGCCGGCCACTTAGCAGGGGAAAAAAGGGAAAGTCTATCCAAAATTCCAAATTCGGAGATTGCTGGTTCCTGACAGAGTTATTATCTGCAAGGGGGTTATCTTCGTGACTTTGAAACTAGAAATAACTCTATGGGGGATAGGGTTCTTTATGTTAATTTGTGCCTGGCCCATGAAAGCGAAATGAAATGGGATGTATGAATCACGCACCTTTAGGGCTGCAAATAGGTCGGGTCAGGTCCTAAGTGACTCCGATCTGGCTCGGTTTCTTATTCGGATCGTAATTTTGGATCCAGACCCGATCCGGTTGAAAATCGGGTCGGATCCAGGTATAACCCAGACCCGACCTAAAAAGTAGGCCCAAATGATGCCGTCATTCTCTAACTTCTGAGGCCCAAATGATGCTATCCTAAAATGGGTCGGGTCGAATCTGGGTCCAAGTCGAAATTGGGTGAATCCGACCCGGCCCCGCAGGTCCTAAAATTTGGGTCGGATTGGGTCTTATGTGGGCACGGGTCGACCCGACCCATTTGTAGCCCTATGCCTCATGCATCATCCCAATCATGCATTTTTTTTTATAAACTCCACCTATCTGCGTTCATCTCAGATATCTCATCTTGGTTTTTTCTATGATGCACCGCTGATGTGGTGCATATGATGTAGGGTATAATTTATCCCGAAAGAGGGTAGCAGGTTGCAATAGAACTTTTTATGTGTATATACCTCTAGAATATAACGATCGATGAATAATGATGGGTATGTAGATGGTGGAAGATGACAAGGATACATTGCTGTGCTTTTCTAAGTCTTGTTCTTTAATTGCAAGATAAATTGAGACTTCCTGACCTGAGATCTGCTATATATAATGCAGAATTCTCATGATATCTTTACAAGTTAGTCTTTGCCAGCTAAATCAATTCACCTTTGAAACAGACAAAATGATCCAAATCAATCATTGCCAAAGGTTTGATGTCACTCATGGCCTGTGAAATAGAGATGACCGGTAAGGTATATAATGCATTAAAGTGCTGCAGGGACTATGGGTGTTCCCTTTTATATTTTGCATTCCACTTGATATTATTAATATGTTGTGGTTGCTAATATCTGTTTATCAAAAATATGAAAGCGTACTTTGGAAATGGTAGACTGTTTACCTCCATGATAGCCATTTAATTGTGGAGGCCAACATAAGATGATCTGATATTAACACAAATTCTTCATGCATTATATCAATTAGAGGGGTCAACCTTCTGCCGGCACTATGACAGCTAAATAATTGAAAGATTACTTTTGAGGGTTAGCTTTGAGTATTTGATTTTCTAGAAGGGATTTGGTTGTGCCAGAAACTATCAATAAGAAAAAAAAATTACTTCTGATAGAAAGGAAAAGCAAAATTCATGATTTTGTCAATGTATTATTCGACAAAACTTAGCATAAATATGTGGTGCACAAGCAAGAAGGCTCGATTCTTTACTCAATTCTTGTTCTCCGAGGAAGACAAATCAAAAAAGTTTATCTACTAAAACTGAAAAAAATAATCAAGTTACTTAATCATTTAAATTACTTGATTTAATAGAGGGTTCAGGAAATAGCAAAACCATTTGACTTCTTCAATAACATACCATCAATTTATTTGAAAGGTTGGGATGGAAAAGGCTATCCTAGAATACATGATTTCTATTATTTGTGGTTTCTAAACAAAATAAGATGTATGCAACCTTACACCAGTGTATAGAGAGGTGTCTCTATCTTAACATCCAAATTAAAATGAAATAACTGTACTGTTGCACCAAGACCATTCTTATTTGGAAACTTAGAGTGAAATTAGAAAACCTTATCAACAAATATTAAACTTTCTAGGCTTCTACTTGAAGCTTTATTGGTAATTAAAGAAACTTTGTAAGTTTTAGTAGGGAGAAGTTTCTGATCGCTTTTTTTTTTTTTTAATGTTGGCTACCATGAAGCCATAGATGCAGCTTAGGGCATTTCCATGTAACTAGAAATACATCTAGCATGGATTATAACATCGTAAGAACTTCAGTTAGTTGCAACTGTTCGGTTGCATAAGCAATTGGTTCATATAACTTGCTTTTCAATGTTTGATTAATTATGACTAATTCAAAATAGATGCATTCAAGAGCTATTGTTGCAGGCTCATTTTTTGCAACTAGATCTAACTATAGAAGGACTTTGATAGGTTCAATTACATCATACCTGCCTGAAAACATCAAAACAAAAGATGTGAGGGCCACTTCCAGATGAACTACTCCACAAATGCTTATCCTAGATGAGAGTCTAATTGACATAGCTAGGGTCCACCGCTTCACGTTAATAGCATATACTTTGAAGGTCAGAGCTGATCATAGATTGGACTTCGGGCTTAAACGCTATTCAATTTTAACCAAGTTTTGGACCGCGCTCATATAAAATTTGATTTTTTTTTTTTTTTTTGCGCCAGCTGTACTTTAGGCACCTCGGGCCTCATCAGCACGTAGCCTTTTATATATCTCCCGGCGGGACGGCCAAGACCCTACGGTGGGCTACAGAGACACCGTCGTCACACGAAACGGACGGTCACGCTCCCGACCTCCTCCTTGCCCCGTCTCTCGTTACTCGCCACGTGTCCTGAAACGTCGCGTGCCCGCGGCGACATCGCTTTCTCCCCGACCGAGCGTCGTGATCCGCCCCCGAGCATTCGGTAACATCTGACGGAAATCGTCGCCCCCTGGCTTCTACACGTGGCGCTTCTCATTCCCGGAGAGAGGGCGCCAAAACCTCCTCTGCCTCTGCTCTCACATCTCTTGTTGCTCATTTGAACCCTCTCGATTTCTTTCTCTTGTCTCCGCCCTTTTTCTCTCTGGAGCCGATCTCGGTCGCTAATGGCTGTCGTTGTTTCCGAAGGGAAGCTCTCAGAGCTCCGCTCTGTGGTTGCTGGTCTCGATCAGATCAGTGAAGCGATTCTTGGCATGGGATTTTTTTTTTTTTCCCGTTCTTGATCCGTTTTTCGTGCCGGAATGCATTTTTGGGCAGGAAGATCTCGGATCTGATACGGGTTCTTGATCATATCTTGTTCTTGGTAGTGAAAACGAGAAATCTGGGTTCATCAATCTCGACTCTCGCTATTTGAGGTAGATCCCTTTAGTTTTAGGGATCAAATTCCTATGATTTTGATGGTTCTTGATGCATATTTTTGCGCTGAGATCTTGAATTCAGTCTTTTTCTACGGGGCTTGAGGTTTCTTTTCTTGTTATTGTTGCCTGATTGCAGTGGAGAGGCGCCGCAGATCGAGAGGAGTAAGATCCAGACTCCCAACTGATGAGGTTGTTGTGCCTTATGAGACCCTAGCGCCACCTCCTGAAGGTATTATTTTTGACTTTAAATGGATCTTGGACTTACTGGCGATTTTTTTTTTTTTCGATCATGGAATTTGTTTGAATATGGTTTTGTTCTAATCAAATGAAATGCACATCTTGAAGCAACTAAGAAACTTCTTGACAAGCTGGTTGTGTTGAAGCTTAACGGTGGTCTGGGGACGACAATGGGCTGTACAGGTCCCAAGTAAGACAAAATCTAATCATGAGAGTTTTTGTTTTTCTTGTGATCAGAATTCTGGATTAATTTGTGAGCGCTCTTTAATTAATTCTAACCGTAAATTTGACAATGGTTTGTGCTTGTTATTCAGAGGCATTTGCATTATGATTGTTCTTAGTTTTATGATGAAGCAAATAGTAAAATCTTCAGTGACTTCGTTATTAAAATATAGATGACAATATCGAAATTCATTTATTTAATTGTTGGTGCATGCTCAGTGTAGCTTTTTGTTTCAAGTAGAGGTGAATAAATATTTTGCTTCATGATGAGAATGTGAATTGGAAAGTACCATGAGTAAATTTATTGTTCGGGTTGCATTAATATTATCACTTTTTTCAGTCTTACATGGAACTCATGTTCACATGTGATTCTTAGCTATAAGTGAAACATGTTGTAATAATAATATCCTGATCCATTGCAGCTCTGTTATTGAAGTCCTTAACGGGTTGACATTTCCTGATGTGATCATCATTGAAATAGAGTTAACTCTTGGCATTGATTTTTTTTTTAATATTTCTTTGCATTTTCTGATAGGTGATTGAAATATCAATCTCTGCAGAGTCTCTGAACAGGAAATATGGTTGCAATGTCTCTCTTCTTTTAATGAACTCATTCAATAATCATGAAGATACATTAAAGGTGAGTGTTCTATACTTTCTGTTTACTAGACATTCAAATTGACTTGGCAGTACTATGACTGACTAACCATCTGGAAATTCTTATGGATAGACCGTGGAGAAATATTCCAATTCAAACATTGAAATTCATACCTTCAATCAGATTGGAGAATCGAACATTTAAAAAATTAATCTATATCCTTAAGTCATTCTGGAAAGGCATAGTGACTAAAGAAATTTTAAGAGGTTTTTTGAGGTTAAATGGAAGATTGTATTATTTATTCCATATTGATCTGATGTCACGCCTCTGACTCGAGATCGCAAGCCGAGAGTTGCGGCAACCACGGCATATTCATAGGAAACTCTTCCCATAAGCATGCAAGACATTTCAACATGATATCATAAATATGCAATAAAACAATTTAACTAATAATATGCAATATTTTTTTCATTAACCAACTCAGCTTACAATATCTCACAATTCTAATATTAGTCTAAGGTAATACACAATTTAAATAAACTCTAATCTAAAATAACTTGTACCACAGTTCTTCTAATCGCTCTTCTATATTGAATAACCTTAGTAGGCTATTTCTCTGTATCTATAAAAAAAAAGAAATTGTATAATAAGCTAGATAGCCCAGTAAGCAATAAACACTTTAGCTAAATAAAACAATCAATAAAACAATAATAATATACTGAAATTAAGCATGCAAATTAAATCGATTCAAAGCCAAATCGATATGCTATCCAGTCACTTTAAATTTCAAATCTTGTTTCATAAATCAAGTATCTTTCAAATCATCAAGTTCATTTCGACAACCATAAGCTATGACCACATTTATACATTATGGTTGGGTCAGAATATGAGCTCATCGAAGTGCCAACGAATAACCCCCCACTGGCTGGGTGTTAATATGCCAACATATAACCCCAATTGGCAGAGTTTCGATATGCCAACGTATAACCCCTGTTGGTAGGGTGTCGATATGCCAATGTATAACACTTGCTGGCAGAGTGTTGATATGCCAGTGAATAACCCCCACTGGCAGGATGTCGATATATCAGTAAATAACCTTCCACTAGCAGGGTATCGATATACCAGCGAATAACCTCCACTAGCAGGGTATCGATACATAGCCTTGCTGCGAGTTCAAATTCATTTTGAAGCAAAAACTCGTTTTCTCATATTTAGTGTTCTAAATTGTAAGATACATAAATTCATACAATATCTAAATCAATCGAACATAATCCATATTGAAATCAAAAGATACAATGAAAAATTATATAGTATTGTAGAAAGAGGCGCATATAATAATAAAATACTATGCATCAGCTTCATAAATTAAGAATGATTCAATTAAAAAAATCTATAATTTGCCAATAGATCTAGAGAAAAAAGTACATTACTTACCTTGCGAACGCAATCCAACTAACAGATTCAATTAATTCCAAAATTTCTTCTCAGAGTCTAATATCTAAAAATTATATTTTTTATTAAAATTTCATCATAATTATTTTTTAAAAATAGAAATCTTAAATTTCAACATTCTCATAGAGCTGACCAAGTAGAAGTGCCCGACATTTTGGTTGGTCCGGTCAAAGTGAAATTTATCGAATTATGCTCGGACTAAGGTACAAATGGTTCAACAAAGATCGAGACGATCAAATCTAATAGTATTTAGCAAGGATCAAGGTTGACCCAGAATCATGAAGAGAAGTACCTTGCTGATCTATCATCTCTAGAGAGAGTAGAGAAAAAGTATAGAGAATAGAGAGAATCTTAGTTTGGGTTCAATCGGATGTCTGAGTTTGGTTGTCAATGGAACGGGTCAACCTATATCAATCAATATGTCTGTTCATAAGTCAAGGGAGAGAAACTTTGCAGAGAGAGATAAGAGAAAAGAAGAGAGGAGAGAGAGAAAGAGAAAGAGGAGAGAAAAAGAAGAGAGAGATTCTTCTTTTTCACCGAAAGAGGGAGGAGTTCATCTCACCCTTTCTTTTGCGATCAGATCTAAGGGGCAGCCATGGTGGCCAACCCCGATATCGACAGGAGGTGGCAAGGCTGGCTCAACGAACTTCAGCGGCTGATGGGTTTTGTTGAAACAAAAGTCAAGGAAAACAAGTGTTGTAGGGTTGCTAAGAAATTCTGGAAGGATTGTAGCTATCTTTTCAATTATAGTAGCAGCCCGAGAGGTAGATCTGGATAGAGTTTCGCTCATAAAGGAAGAGTAGCGCGCTAGCGCGGCTCGCTTCTCTTTTCGACGCTCCGCTCGCAGCTGTCGAAGTCTGCTGAAAAACGGAAGAGCGTGCTAACGCACTACGGCTTTTCAGCCTCCGTTTGCTGGTTCCGAACTATCACTGATCTCTGTATTCCCGGGAGGGATATCAGATAGAGTCAAATGGTTGTATTAAAAAGGAAATTAGCAAGTTTTTTCTCCATTTGAGGGATATCAAGTTCAGGTTTTTTGGATACTAATACCGCTACCATCAAGGCTAATTTAGGGCCCTAGACCTGGTGGGGAACAATTTTAGCTAAAAGAATCCTAATCCATCAGTGACGTAGATAAATGGGTCATTAGAAGGATCCTTTCAAAACAACTTAAGTATTAGGTGATACACATTTAGAGATTATAAAATGATAAAAGTCATGCAGTAAAAAGTTGGAAGACTAGTGCCAGCATCCTTGCCTCTTCTAGCATCCCTTAGTGTTGATCCACCAGCGGCTTCACTCTAAAGCAAAGGCAGGAGCACTATCAGAAGCATACCTTCCATATCGACATGTCCTTCCATTGGAATAGGAGCTACCCTACTCCCCCCAAAAAATGCTAAAACGGGGGCGTGACGGCTGCGGTAGGATCAGCCAGAGATCAGTTTACTACTTTAATCTAGTACACACAAAAACTTGGATTTTTTCCTTTTTTTTTCTTTTCTATCCAAATCAAATTCAAGGTTGGCTAATAAAATAGGAGAGAGAGAAAAGGAGAAGAAGAAGACTTATCTTGGTTCGGCGAGGTGGTCCGGCAACGAATCGAGAAAGATTGGAGGTGGAGCTTGGGATTGGTGGCTCAAACTTGGGTGAAGTCAAAGGAGAAAGAAGAGCATCTTTAAACAACTGATCTCAGCCTTATTCGGCCGGTCTCTGGATTGCGATAAACTTTCAATCTCATTACGACTGAGGAAGAAGACTCCGGCTCGAGCCGTGCTCCCATTTGCCCTCATGTGTGTCACACATGCAATTGGCTCAAATGTGGCAAGGCCGGTCATGGACTGGGCCCAATCCACTGGTTTCACATTTGATCCACACGATGAAGGGCCAATATCCTTGTCTAGTTGTTGAAGATTTCATGCCTTTGCCATGCAGGAAAGGATGGCTGATATGTTGTGTTTAGCATTTTTTTCCCCAACAGGATGATATTACCATGTATCGGGCATAATTCGAATAACAGCCATATGTTGTTTGTGGAAGGATCTTTTTGATGAAGATAAATACGATAAAAGGGTTGGTACAATTAATATTACCCGGATAGAATTGCGTTGGATGCCATCTAATTTAGTGCTCTTTGCCTGTTGCAGACATATAATAATAGGAGATATATGGATTTGCCTATTTATGCTGAACTTAAATAGCTGGACAGTTCTGTAAGCGAACATTTTAATCCTGCCAATTTTCCCAGCTTCTATTTTATTTTATTAGAGTAAGTTAAAGAAAATTCTGATTTACCGTTTCGTTTACAAATTGAATAGAGTTGCTTGTTTGAAAGCGAGAAGGGTATTTGTTGGGAGAGGATGTCACCATTCCATTAGCCATTGGCCTTCGTCTTGCTGCTTATCATTTTTTTTTAATTGGCATTTACATAGATGTTTTAAGTGGCTTGCTCCCAACAAGAAAGCATTGTTTGTTCGTTTGTGTTTGGATTGGTCCAAAAGGTGGTGATACAAATTAGGACATAAAAAGGTTAATCTATTAGCTGTATTCTGGAATGTTATATCAATTTATTTGTTAGACATCCACTAATCTGTTGGCTGGAGATCACATATTCGGTTTTAATATTTTTATTTTATTTTTTTGTTGAATAATGGTTGATGGTCTGTTTTTCTTTTTATTGATGGTTAACAGGCTAATAATATGATTTATTCATATCTCACTTCTCGTGTATTCTATATAAATGTGAAGGTATCCTCTGGTGATGTGTTTCCCATCTTTGGCGAGGAGTGGCAACTGGCAAGCCTAGTCTGAGTATGTATGTGTGTGTGTATATATATATATATATATATATATATATATATATATATATATATATGTATAGAATAATAAAAGTATTGAAAATAGTAACAGTATTGAAAAGAGTAATAATAGTAAAAATAATAAAAGTACTGAAAATAGTAACAGTATTAAAAATAGTAAAAATAATAAAAATACTAAACATAGTAACAATGTTGAAAATAGTAATAATAGTAAAAATAATAAAAGTACTGAAAATAGTAACAGTATTGAAAATAGTAATAATAGTAAAAATAATAAAAGTACTAAAAATAGTAACAGTGTTGAAAATAGTAATAATAGTAAAAATAATAAAAGTACTAAAAATAGTAACAGTATTGAAAATAGTAATAATAGTAAAAATAATAAAAGTACTAAAAATAGTAACAGTGTTGAAAATAGTAATAATAGTAAAAATAATAAAACTACTAAAAATAGTAATAGTACTAAAAATAGTAATACTACTAAATATTGTAAGGCGACTAAAAATAGTAATACTACCAAAAATAGTAATATTACTAAAAATAGTAATGGTACCAATAATAGAATAGCACTAATACTAAACATAGTAATAATATTAATAGCACTAAAAATGGTAATAATCGTAATACTACTAAAAATAGTAATAGTACTAATAATAGTACTAGAACCAATAATAGTAATAGTACTAATACTAAAAATAGTAATAGCATCAAAAATGGTAATAATAGTAATACTACTAAATATAGTAATACTACTAAAAATAATAATAGTACTAAAAATAGTAAAAGTGTGGAAAATAGTAATAATAGTAAAAATAATAAAAGTACTAAAAATAGTAATAGTGCTAAAATTAGTAATACTACTAAATATAGTAATATATATATATATATAGTAATATATATATATATATATATATATATATATATATATATATGTATATGTATGTATATATGTATGTATGTATATGTATGTGTGTGTATATGAATGTATGTATATGTATGTGTGTGTATATGAATGTATGTATGTATATATATACATATATATGTTTATGTATGTGTGTATATGTATATATGTTTGTATATACGTATGTATGGGTGTGTATATGTGTGTGTGTGTGTACTTATGTATGTATGTATGTATGTATGTATGTATATATATATGTATGTATGTATGTATATATCTATATATATATATATATATATATATATATATATATATATATATATATATATATATATATATATATATATGTATGTATGTAAATCAGCACTCTATGATCTGCCAATATGGAAATGTGCATGTAAAAAATCTTTTTTGCTATTCTTTTGGCACATAATCAAAGTAGATAATGGGTATGGTTTCACCCCTTTTTTTGGTGGGAATCATGTATCCATTAAACCAACATTCTATGATGCACCAATATGGAAATTGACAGGAATGAAGAGTTTATACATTGGCACCTCCCATTCCTGGGAACCAAAGTGGCCTTGAACATGCCAACGACTCATGCCCACAACATTCACTGCATGGATTTTCAGTCGCTCTTATTGTCCCATGCTTGTCAAGGCAACAGTTTGGTAAATCTTCACTGCATCCGAGCAAGCCTTAGCACGGATCTCCAAGGAGATGGAGACAAAATACGTGTCATGACTGATGAGCATCATCAAAGCAAACCCCCACAGTGTGAGACCTAATAAATCAACAGGCTTTAGGGGAATATCACAATCATTCAACAAGAAGATTGCTTATTCCTTGAAATCAGAATAGCATGTCCCCAAGTATCTCTCCAGCTGTACCACTTCGAGAGATAATCGTCACTGCTTTTCACCACTGTAATGGTGAAACGCTACATCCTTCCTGCTCTTTCCACTCCATCCAAGCAACACTAGATGGGCAATATTCCAAATATGATGAACCATGCAATTTAGCAATAGATTATGTGCTGGGAATTGTAACAAAAACATCTGAGGTTAGCACTAAAAGGCTGTAGAGACAACCTGCTGAAAAATAATTCCAGCAACGTCCTTAACAATTACTCCCACAAGGAATTAATTTGACACCTGTTTCATATTTAATACCAAAGATTCACAAAAAAAAATAATGATGTCATCTTATCTAAAATGTTTTGAACAAGTAAAAGAGAAAGTACCACCCTTGGATGCACATGAAAAAGATTTCGGAATGTGACCTGATCTAATGAGAAAAAAATGCTTTCATTTTAATAGGAAGTATCCGGCATAATCCAGATGCCCAGAATGATAGTAGCCTCAGCCCAAACGTCCGAATTGATTATGAAGCAACAATGATATGTTCTGCTGAGCAAATTACCAGCGCCAATCTTTCAACATTATCCTGATGATTGTATGTTTCAGAACGCAACAAATGCACCATCTTCATGAATGCAAATGGTAATCCAAATCAAAACCACGGGGATCAGATGGGCTAGCGCCTGGTCTGTCAAGCAAAGCAACTGACTGAATAGAAGGATATAAAGCATAAACAGTATTGAGGTTGCATCTCTAATTTGTTTTCTCACTTGTCAAAGCATGAAACACTTGAAATTCATACATATCTTGAATCGCAGCTAGAACCAGGTGTCATCTATATCTAAATAAGCATTTATTTTATTAAAAATTAATAAAATAAATGCGTATGCGGGGAAAGATACAATGAGACTATAATAACATGACAGGATCTGAAAAAGCAAGAGTTGCAAGACAAAATCCCTCCTCACATGATGCAAGCCACAAAGCTATTTTTGCCAAGGTCACAATAATTTTCAGTCTTTGTTTCTATCAACTCAGCACCTCATAAATATCTTTTTACCTAACCTATTCAGCAGAATTTCCTTGAGTGTTGGTGTGCCAGTACGTCGGGGGGCACAGGTTCAGATTTGAGTTTGTGATTAGCCATTCCTTTCCTTGTGGTTGTTTATAGTCAATCAGACTTTTGAAGTATGAAAGTAAGGTCAAAAAAAAGCAAGTGATTTAAGAATCATGGTTTACCTTTTATTTATGGTGCAATAATGAAACTTGAGGTTTCCATCATTTTTGTCTTCAATATACTGCAACCACAGAACACAAGAATAAAGTCCTCAAAAATATCATTTGATAGTGCTCATTGGCAGAATATAAAAATAACCACTGTTGACAATATCCTCCCAACTAAAGGCTTGCAACTAAATACAAGATAAAAATTATGGAAATCGAACTAACCCTACAATTCCACCATAAGCATAAAAAGACTGATAAAAGAAAACAACAAAAAAAGAAGGATGCATAGTCAAGAAAGAGAAGGGGATAACCATCTTTAAGGCGACAATGACTGATGAAAATGCTAGGGAATCAAATGGTATATCATCCAAGGCAAAAAGTGCACATTCCAGTGACTCAGGGCCTGGAGAAAAATGTGGTGTCTTTAGTCTTGCTTGGAATATGATGTAACTCTGTACTGCATATGAGAGTGAAAACACATCAGAAGCTTCATGTCAAAGCCCATGGTGACTATAAATATCCAAAATCAGTTCCCAATAAAATTATGTTATCTCACTTGGCCAATGAGAGGAATATCTAACTGAGCAAATGGCGAAACTATTTCCACTTCAGCACATGCTTCTTCTAAGGTTTCCCTGACTGCCCCTTCTGCAGCTGACTCCCCAATTTCCAAATAACCGGCAGGAAGAGTCCTGCAGACATGTGATGTATACCAGTCAAAGATGAATATCAAAGACTCTAAAGTGATCAAATAGATAGGTGTTGTCATGATGCAGAAACAAATATCAGCAACTAAATTGAACATGAGGTGCTAGCAACAGAAACTTGGTTATCATAAACAGTTTGTTGACTCGTCAGAATAAGTTAATTATATACATAAAGCACAAAATTATGGCACCGTTCCTATCAAATAGTTAAATTGTTCAAAAATAAAACGAATGTTGAACAAGCGTTCTAAAAGGCCCTTATTGCACAGATAAGCACATTCAGCCATGTACACAACTTCCAAATCATACAACAGTGACACTTCAAGGACTGATAAAACATATTACCTGCTTGAACTTTGAATAAACTGAAAAACATTAACTTCAATTGATGGTATCCTATGCATAGAATAACATATTATTGAGGATAACTGTTTGCCCAGGTTTGTAAAAGTTACCGTTAAAAAATATTGATAGAGATGTGGACTACATTTTTTTATCAAATCTGCACTCAGAATTGCATTGTTTATCACTTTATCTGAACAGTAGCTACGCTTGGTACTTTTGGCTGTGGATACAAGAAAGTGTTCAAACAAAGTAGACAGATCATTTATGTATAACTCTACAAACTCCTTACAAGTACAATTCAGGCAAAAAGTGCATGCACCTGCACATCTGATTTTGAAATGTGTGCTCCAAAAGCTTCCACCATGGATCCGAGTCTATTGAACATCCAAGTTATTTCTGAAAGTATGTGTAGGTGCCCGGAAAGGACCAGCCCACTCAAGTGGAGGCAATAATGTGAGAGATGCAACGAGCATAAAAGTTATCTAGACTGAAATAAACAGGTTGCAGTTATATGCAACTTTCTCCACCTTTCTCAACCTTCTTTCATAATATTCTAGTTAACAGGCAACCCAATTGCCAGCATGTGGTAAAGATTCATACATGTTGACTTAAGAATCAAAATCACATACAACATCCTCCATGGAACAGATAGCATTCCCTCTAAAGCTAACTTCAACATGTAACTCAATCTTGCTTCATTAAATTACAAGCCATTTCAAGCAAGATAGCGCACCGATTGAGCTGTAAGTGAGCCCCAAAACCAAAATCACCCTCCTCAATTGCGACTGCTACCCCTTATCACCCTGGAAGCCACCTTTGCAAAAGAAAAAAGGTCTCAATGACTGGATATGCATTTCATCAAGGATCGTAAACCCACAAAAGTATTTTTTTTCAAAAAACAGAAAAGAAAGAAAGAGAAAAGGGCTTCATAGAAGGATCACCTTTCTACCTCCAGTCAACTCCACACTTCAGGTCATCAATTTTAAAGTCATCATTCATCATAAAAAGGAGACACCAGTCCAATCTTATCATTCTAGATATAACTTCATAAACATGGGCACCTGATCGTTTGAAGATCAATACCTCATTCATAAAATACCTTTATGCATACAGGCTCTATCTCATTTACTCACCATTCCACAATAGTCTCAACTGTTGCACACTTGATTGCCTCTCTGATAAGAACGTGAGCTAACTTATTATAAGAGGACGAACCGCCCAAAAGGCATTTTGTTATGCCTCAAGTCCAGCTCAAAAAGCTGCCCTCGCCTTTTTGTATTTATTAAATTCAAAGAGAACAAGAAAAGGGAAGGAAAGATAAGAGCAAGAGATATCACTGAATAAAACTACATGATATCCTACCAAAAAAACATAAAACTACATTATACGAGTATCTATATACTTTGTTTTAAGAATTTGTTCATTTTGGTCATGAAACAAAAAAGAACCCCTTAGGTCACTTAAGTACATAAACAGAGCAATCAAAAAACTCAAATTCTTGAATTACACAATGGTTTAATAACCATTCCAACCAAGCTAATTCCCTAGCTTGTGGATGAATATCATGGATAACTGGCTCAAAAATATAGCATCAAGTTGATAACATTGAAGCTTTGTACTGAAGACATTGACTAGCTCATTCTATTGATGAAATCATAAAGTTGACAACTCTCATGATCACCTTGTTATGCAGAGAGCAGCAAGGTATTCAACATGTTTGGTTGGTCCATGAAGGAGAGCGCTCTGTGTCTCAGCCCACTTACCATAGTAGAGGTTCAAGTAAACTCTAAGTTATATGTACAATTATAAAAATTTTGGCCATAGATCTACCCCGTATTAGCATTTATTCTAGCAACCACAAATTCTTGCTTTTACATTTACATCCACCAATGGGACTAATTTTCAATTGATAGACTTCCTATGTATAAGAGAGTCTCCCTAATCAGTATATTCCAAAGTATCAATGGTTAATGGGTGTCAGTTTGGCTTGTACATAATCACTTAATCAGGTTTCATTCTGTTATACCTTAAGCAGCAGGGAGCAGTACCCTAAGAAGAAATACAAAGACACTGTATGAACTAGATAAGAAAGATTTCTTGCACTGTGTCAAGGTTTAATTTGTAGTAGAACAGGTCAGAATACTACAAAGAATCATAGGGGCAGGATTTCTTTACCCTAGGAAAAGTTGTCTCCTAAGCAAATGAATCACATATCATAAATGGTATATAAAGTTGCAGCCTTGATTATGCATCTTCAAACACAATAACTCTGGTAAATGGAGACTATGTTGTTCAATATCATGATAGAGTTTAAATCCCAAAATTGGGGCATGTCCCTGTCTAGTGCTGGGCCAGTACAGTAACGGGATGGTACGTACAGATTGGAATGACCATTAACAACAAGAATAAAGAGAAAAAATACTAAAAATAAAAAATAAAAATTAGTGTTCAAGAAGCTAGCCTGTCTCAAATTTCATGAAGCAACCATCCCACTCTGCCCTAGCCGGGATAGACTAGGGCAATCCAGTCTGTGGAGACTTAGTTTTGGATTCTTCCCATGACCCTCTCTCTCTCCGGATCGATACAGTACTGGCAGCACAGACCGGGACTGACCACATCATTAAACCTATTATCTTCTATTAATATAATACCATAAACTTTTACCAGTAAATCATCATGTTCCAAGAATATTTCTGCACCGCATCTAGTCCATGTACTATTACAACATTACTGAACTTCTTA
The DNA here is from genome assembly GCF_051530095.1 of Phoenix dactylifera. Classification (NCBI taxonomy): domain Eukaryota; kingdom Viridiplantae; phylum Streptophyta; class Magnoliopsida; order Arecales; family Arecaceae; genus Phoenix; species Phoenix dactylifera. The sequence continues at coordinate 28,739,663 of NC_143199.1, forward strand.
TCATAATATACCAGACTTGCTAATTCATTTATAACAAGAATAAAAATCAGTACATTTATATACATGTATATATGCATCCTCCCAATTTTAAAATTTTAATAATCTACGGTTTTATATCTCTACTAGTTTAAAGAATAGATGCACATAAATTCAAGTAGGGGAAATAAGTTTAGTTGAAACCAACAATCGCAAACTATAACCACATAAACAGAACCAAGGTCATGCAAAATCAACCACTTGGTTCATTAGATTTGATCATCATGATCAAAAACAAAACAAGAGAAAAAATAAACCAAGTATTCAAACAACTAGAGGTGAAGAGAATAGGATAAGCACCAGAGTCCATAAGATGGCTCAATTTTGCGTTTGCATAGCAAAATCTTCTCATTATGCTCCACTAAGCAACCAACAACCTGCAACATTGATCCCCAAAGGCCCAGAGTGAACATAAAAGTAACTTGAAAAATGATGACTTTTGATTATGATTAATATTAATTCAAATTGTAACCCAAATTGATGAGAGAAGGCTTGATGGTCACAATGGTTACTAAAAATCCTACCTTCTCATAACATAGTATCTAGGTTGGATGACTGCATGGACTTGATCCTAGTTTCTAAGCTTACTGAATTGGTGACAATGTTGATCCCTGTGCCTTGAACCAGCTCAGATATGGAGCCCTAAATCTCTTTCCCAATAATTCAGATTATGAAGAAGTATCATAGGCAAAATATGGGTTTTACTATCATGTGTGAGAAGCAAGTTGTATTGCTATAACAGGTTCATGTAAATAGAGATGTATATCGATGATTGTTAGGTAAGATCCGGCCATTTGAGCATTATGTTGTTCTGGATGTATGCATTAATGGCGGCATATTAGCTTACGTTCAGAATGAGGGCATATAGAATTTACATGCATCTAATATCTACAAGTCTGACATAAGATTATATGTATACTATAAAAAAAATCTTTTCTTTTAGTGCTTAGCCAATGAGGTTCTTCCATCTACACTTGCCAATTTGGAGCTCTTGCAAAGTAGAACCATGCAGTAAGACACAAGATAGAGCTTCCAAAGAACAAAGTTTTTTCGAATAAGCTAATACATTTGGGACCTTGTGGATCCATTCTTTTTCCTATTCAAATATCAGAGCTTTGTCTCTATATTTTCATGTCGAGAATTCTTTGCAGATGAAGAAATTCAAAGAGACTTATTACTTTCCAAACAAATCATCTACATCTATATATAAATGCTGGTTCATCAAGAATAGCCAAGAAAAGCACTTCGAATTGTTGATTCATTACCTGAGATGACTTAAAACTAATAATTCATTATCTAATGGATCTCTGTATGCTAATACTCCATGCACCTACTCCGACATTCGCAAGAGATACAAGAAATGACAATAAGTCTCGTCATTAAATTATTTAAAATTTAATAATATTTTTGAATATTAAATATTAATAGAAATATTAATAGAAATTAAAAAATAAAATAAAATGTAAAATAAAAGAACGAAAAAAGTTTAAAAAAAAGTACTTATCATTCATTGGTGAGGGATGACCTTATGATAAAGAACTGAAGTTCAAATAGAGAAGAAAATAAGGAAACAAAAGTTTTAGCTTAACATATGTATATTTGTTTTAAAAGTGCAAAGAGGAATTGATTAGATCCACACACATTCTTATGAGCAAACACTTATAATACCGCAACTCATGCCTTATGAAGCATCTTATCCAATTTTACAATTCATTTATTCTGCTGAAACAAATGTTAATCAGAACATGAGTTTGAATGAAGCTGATTCATTCATTAGTAAAGCCAAAATCAATAGAAGTGCTATTGTGAAAAAGTTAAGACCTCAGGCTCAAGGGCGTAGTTATCTAATATAAAAACCCACTTGCCATATAACAATTGTATTAAAGAAAATATTTAAATCATTTTTAAATCAATATAAGATTTAGATTAATATTAAAAATATGAATGGAAAGAGAAAATAGAAAAATATGGGACAAAAAAAATAAATCCACTTTCAGACTTGGTACAACCCAAAGTCATCATTCCTTTTTGTTCGCACAAGCAAAAAATTATTCCGTGGGTAGAGGAAGATGAAAAATCCGGAATGTATCAAGAACTATGTACAAAACGATAGGAGCAGGTTTTGAAGGAATCACATGTCTAGGAATTCAAAAAAGAATTGATTGGATCCAGGTCATAATCCACGCCACTCAAATGTGGCTAGTACTTACAGTATCACTAGCAGTTAAAATACCACAAAATTGCATGGTATAAGAAAACCTTTCCTTTATGAGGATGAAATAAGAAACAGCATCAGCATATACCAAAAGCCTGAAGCTCACAAGTCATACCATTTTTGGGTTTTCGTAGTGGATGCTCCCACAGACAGTGCAAACTGCTCTGACCTTTTCTTCACCATCCGGTACAACTTCCTTAGTTGGGTTCCCACAAGCTTGACAGAAGCTTACTTTGGGTTTATGTACCTACAATTACTTGATAATACAAGATCACGAATCTGGACAAGAACTAAACTTCAGACAACACATCTCAAAGCTTTTAAAATTCAAAATTCAGCGATGCAGCAGTAGAAACAAAATTCTCCACTAAATTCGACTAAAAACCTAATTCCTTTACTCCTTCCTTCATATAGGAATATATCCAAACTTAAGCAAAGCTCCATCACAGAAGGTTAATTAACAATCGCAAAACCAGAGAAGAAATCAGCAACGTCCAAAATACCAAATAATCCGAGTGATTAGCAGGTAAATTTGCAGGCGACTACCAAATGCCATTCATCAAATTATTTTATTCATCAACTCTCGACTAACCATTTTCGCTCATTTCCATAGTAAAGATCAATAATCCATTAATCCAAATTCTTAAGAAAATAGAAAGCAAAATCCCACCAATCCCTCTGCAAATCACAAAAGAAAAACCCAAGACCCGTCTCCCCAGTTTCTTGAAACCCACCCTCGATTCGTAAAAGGGGGAAAATAAAACAAGAATTCGTAACAAAATAATGAAAGATCAAACCCTTTCCATCCATAACAAGAGCAAAGCCCGCATAACTCACCACGGGCAGCGCCACCGCCAGTCCGGAGGCCACATCAGCGTGGGCGTCCGCCTCCGAAGCACCGGAAGACATCCGAAAGGCCCTGAAATAGCCGCCGCCGGATCGCGAACGAGAGACGGGGAGCAGCGCGGCGTGGGGAGAGAACCTCGGCGTATGGAGAGGGCGTTGATCGAGGGGAGGGCGAGGAGGCTACGAGGCTTGCGTTGGAGGAGGAACGGAGAGACGACCTCGAATCCAAGAAGGAAGTGGAGGCATATAAGGACGATTTGGGGATGGATTGATTCGGAGGCTTTGTAGTAGGAGGAGGTTGGGTTCAGGTCGCGCTTCGGACGGAAATAATATTGGTTGGACCAGGTCCGCCAGCTCAGCGGTAGACCAGTCCAACCACAAAGCAACACGCACAGCCATGCCCGTTCTCCAATTTTTTTTCCACGCGACTTGCTCCGTGGTCTGAATGGTCCACCGCTGAGCTGGTGGACCTGGTCCAACCAAAAACCACTCGCTTCAGACACATCGCCATCACGATTGGTGGCTTGGGGGAGCCCCGAGGGCTTGGCGAGGGATGGAGATGGGCTCACGAAGGGATCGAGCAATCCTAGCCGTTCATTTGGGGGAATCGCTTCGCCAAATCCATCCGGAGATGAAGTGGGTTGAGTCCGAGTTTACGCAGCCGGGAACCAGATGTCCTCACAAACTATATTTTAGGTATTTCTCAATGCTTGTCATCATTACGTAAGCAAACCAAAGGAGAAATTTAAATTACTCATCGAGGTTTAAATTATTTTAAATTTAATAAAAGCCATGCGAGCCCGGATGTATTACTCTCTTGGAAATGATCGACCAGGAGCATCGGCAAACACAAGATCAGAGAGCCGCAAGGATACTTGAACCTCTATGGGCTCGTTTGGTTCGCGGAAAATATTTTTCTTCCTACGAATATAATTTCTAGGAAACATATTCATACGAAGAAGATGCCTAGGAAAATGCTTTTGGTATGTTTGGTTGACCATGGAAAAGTGACAAATTTACAAAGTACTTATGTTTGGTTGACCATTCAATTTTCTAAAAAAATTATGTATAATTTCTATTATACCCTTAATAAAAATTAGGTCTTTAATGCCTCTTTAATGCCTCTTTAATGTTTCTTTAATACTTTCCCATGTTTCTTATGGGAAAGACTTTTCAATGAAATATGGAAATCATATTTCCACGGGAATGCATCTCATTACTTTTCCATTGACTACATTTTCTTTCTTTCTTTTTCCGCGAACCAAACGAGCCCTATATATCTATCACGGCTGCCAACCAGTCAGCCGGTTAGTTCCTTCTCCTAAAAATATGAGAAGCTTGAAGGCAAGAATAGACTCCTTAACATGCCAGATATCATACAGCAGGGGAGAGATTTCATGGGTAGCGACTGGATGGTCATTAATCCAAGCAATGGCCATGGTAGACTGTTATGAATAATAATAAAATATTACAAAATGGAAATAGTACAGTATATTTGTTGTCGTTGGGACCGGAATCGTTCCAGGAACCGAGCTAATGAGGTCGCTGACGAGATTGGTGGGTCGGCGGTACCGATTGGAAAGGTTAGCCTGAAGGTTGCTGTATGTCTTAGAGGCAAAGAGGATGCTCGGATGGTGGCTTTGAGTCGTGCTTCGACCTGCAAAAAAATCTTCTTGCTCAACCCTCCGATGCCAAATCAGACAAAACTCTTAGTGGACGGCAAAAGTATTGTAAGAATGATAGAATAACGGCATAAGGGAATGAAAAGAAATAGAAGCAACACTTATCTGGAGGGTCTCCTAGGAGTAGTTTATATAGACAAGGGCCAGTGCCCATCGCCAAGACATCATGCACATGCATTAGCCATGTTTGATAATAGGTCTTGTGTCCTGAAGATTATGCCCGGGCTGCGCATCTCGCCTATGCATTTCACACATGCATCTCATATGCACAGATCACTCATTCATCATGCAATTATGAGAACCATTCATGAACGTGATTGAGCTATCAGCAATTGGGAAAACAATTTGAATTTTGAAGAACTCTCTATGCGCCCTTGAGGTCGACTATATTGCAGGTTTTTATTGGTCGGCTTATGGTGTCGCAGCGAGCTCCTATTGGTCAATCTGTTAGATAAGCTATGGTCAGTTCCAAGGCGTATCAACATCAAAGTTTATATGAGTGAAAAATGAACAAGTGAGGAAGTGGGTCGCAAGATATTTTTTTTGCTTCTATGCAAACCCATGAATTTGAATGGAAAAATACAAAATCTCCCACTTAAAGACTTGTTTCAGCATCTTCCAAAACACATGGAACACCAAGGGAAGCTCAGTCTTACCTTAGGTAAGCCCGTGTCCAAGGGAAGCTCTGCCCCACATGAACTTCTGTTTAGTGATGTGCTTCGTAATTACATTAGCTGCATTCTTATTAGTTTGCATAGAATTCTTTTTTGTTCCCCCCAACGTCTTGAACAAAGTGATACTAGACATCTATACTAACAAAGTGAAATGTAGTACGCTTTAACCATTGTAATAGATATTTGTCACGATCCAGAACCTCATCCAAAAAAGCTACCTAGAAAGTAATTTTTGAGTTACTTAGTCCTACCCCATATGGGGACCATACCCAAAAAGTTAAGCCGAAAGGTATTTTTTGGGTTCTTTCATCCTGTATAAATATTCAAAATCTTCTCGGCGAATAACCGATATGGGACTAAACACACACCCATACGGATCCTCACATATACCTTCTTTTTTCCTTCCATGCAACTCTCTTTAGCAGCCTCTTGAGCCATATAGCATCCTTGCATGTATAACCACCATGTATTTAGCTTCTATAGCAAAAAGAGCAACAACAAATCATAGACCAGACATCCAACTCACTGCACCTCATGCTATACAGAACATAGCCGCCTGTTGACAGAATACCTTCGATCTCTACCACCAACAAATTATAGATCAGACATCCAAACTCACTGCGCCTCATGATATATAGAACATAACCTGTGGCAGAATACTTTTGATCTCTATCACCAACAAAATCTACACCATCATACAGATAGCAATACCCAGTAATACCTCCCAAGTAATAAAGATCCACTTGACAACTTTTGAATAATCTTGACCTGAATTGGTCATATATCTTACCATTTTTATTGTTTGAGCAATGACAAGCCTAATGCAAACCATAACAAACATTTATGTCGCATCCAGGCATTTAATCTACCAAGAAAAAACTAAAAAAAAGGATCTTTACAGCCTTCTCTTCTCGCTTATTTATTCAGTTCATACCATTTATATACCTTACAAGATCATCTTTTTCACGTCCCACTACATCCCGGGGGATAAAAATAATTAAGCTTACAGGCGAGATACATATAGCCGCCACCTTCTCTCCAGTTTATTTGAGCAATTGAGCAGCGATTTTTCTGAAAAAAATAAAATCGACTGGATCTCAAATATATTATCAGAAGAATTTGCTTGTGTAATCATTCATCTTCAAAGAAAGAAAATCCCACGCGTTAAATCCCAGCCATCAATAGATCATCAAATCCACTTGAATCCTAAAGCTAATTAACAAAGAAAACAAATGGAAGGGCAGAACTTTCTCCAACAACAACAAAATGCACCAGCTAACTCTTTCCAAAACCGTCTGGATCAGAGCCAGCTCAACTCTTAGACAGTCACCTAAGGCCCCGGCCCTTAAATACATTTATTATAGTGAGTTCCAAAATAAGGATCCAAATGCATTGAGGCTTCCAAATGCATTAGGGGTCTTTATAGCTATAAATATATTGATGCCCCTAAATATATTTATGTTAGGACATATTTCTTACCTAAAGAAATTTATTATCTCTTTTTTTTTGTATGCATTGAGGCTCCCAAATGCATTTATGTTGGAGCCTTCAAATTCGCCTTAGCCCCTAAATGCATTGAGGGGCTCCTGGTCTGGATGCCTCAACCCCTCTCCCCCAGCCATGGCCATATATACGAACAAGAAGAGTTTCATCAATTTATGGAAGGATTTGATACTTCCTATCCCAATATCAATCCCCATTATCACAGGGTTTCATCACCATCCATTATACTTGGCATCCGCTGAGATTATCACAAAAAAACCAAACCCCCCCAAAAAAAACAAAAACATTCAAAACGATATGATCCAAAGGAAGGAACTCCAACCTTTTAGTTTCTAGTTTCTACCCATGTAAAAAAAAAAAAAAAAAACAAATTTTAGAAAGAAAGACTAGTCCTCCACATAAGATGAAAGCTAATATTTACATAACGAAGAACCAGTCCTGCCTTTCCCTTCCAAATCCACTCTCCCTCACTCCCTAATCGGAGTGAGGGCGCTCTCTTCGCAACCCCCGACACTCTTCTCCGAGCAAACATCTCCTCCCCCCTCATTCTCCGACACCTCCTCCTCCTCGTTAGGAATCTTCTCCGATGCGGACGCCGCTTCCTCGTTGTGGTCATTATTCTCCTCCCTATCGCGGCGCTGGGACTCGAGCACCCGAAGCCTCCTACACATGTCCGCCATGTCCCTCTCCATCAAGAAAAGCCTCTCCTTCAGCGTCAAATTCTCCTCCTCCAGCTGCGCAATGTGGGTGTCGTGGTCGTCGACCCGGTTCTCAAGCAAATACGACGCGGGCCCGCCTTGCTCCTCGCCGGGGTATACCATCTCGAACCGGCTGAGGTCGTGGTCCAGCCGCCGTTCCACCTCTATGTGCTCCTCCACGTCACTCTCGCTCGACCCGTCGTCGATGTCCTCCTCCTCCTCACCGGGTCCGGCAGGCCGGATCTCGTAGCCGCTCGGCGAGCGGAGGCGGATGAGGCCCTTCATGGAACCGTACCCGTCGACGCCCCACTCCTCGGCCATATCCACCAGGCCCTCCCGGGTGGGCGAGAACTTGGGCGTCGGAAGTATCGCCGGCGTCACCGGGCACGGCGACACCAGCGACGCGATCCCGCCGGACTTTTTCGCCCGGATGATGAAGGACGTCGTGTTCCGGGGAGCAAATGGGGCGAATCGGGTGAATTTCTTCTTGGGGTAGAACCTCCGGGCCTTGACGCGGTTCTGGAACTGGAGCTCCTTCAGCGTTGGGGGTTTGTACCCGGATCCGCCGGCGCCACCGCCGCCGCTAGGGGCGGCGGCGGCGGCGGCGGCAGCGGCCTTCTTCCGCTTAACGGCGGCCTTTTTACCCTTCCAATTCATCCATCCGGGCCTGGCTCCCACGGCGCCGCCGGCGGCGAAGACATGGCGGGGTTTCTGGAACCCCATCTGATCGACCACCGCAGCAAGGGGCGGCGGCGGCTGCCAGATCCCGAAACTCCGGTTCATCATCTGCGACGGATCGTTCATCGATTCCCACTCCAAAACCGAATCAAGATCAGTATCAAAGAAAGCCTAACCTTACTTCCAGTTAGCTCTAGGGATTAGCCGTTGCGCAAACCCTAACCCTAGACCGCGATCGCAAACCCTAACCCCAACCCTAGATCGCAATCGAGGGCGAGCGGGATCTCGAAACGAGGAACGCGGATTCCGTTGGGCCTCGTTTACTTTTTCTCCCCAGATACCCTGCGGAGAGAGAGGAGGAACGAGGGAGGGCAAACGCTTTCCAAGGCCTAGAGAAAGGCCTGGGGTTGGATATTTATAGAGGTGGTGGAGAGAATGGACGGATGGATTTGGTCGAGGGGGATGGATGGCTGGGATTTGGGGGCGAGCGTGCGGTCTCGATTCGTTTGGGCATTTCTTCGATTTTTTATTTATTTTTTTTGACTCGGATTGGAACATTTGGAGCTCTGATGTTCGATCGGTTTGAACGGGAGATGACTAACTGCTCTTAGATTTTGAGAATATTACGAATATTGCCAATATAACTATCGGGGTATTTTGGGGAATGTTGGGACCAAAGAGTATTCTAGGTCCCGGGTGGTTCTATATACACCCCCCCTATTGCTAAGGACACCCCCCAAAAACCAAAAAAAAAAATACCCAAACTAACCTTTAGTGTAATTACCATATTGCCCTTGAAATTTTCTCATACACCCCCCTTCCTCCTCCTCCGTTTCGTTTTGAAAAGAAAAAAAAAAACACCCCTCAAACCCCCCTTAAACCCCTCGATCCATTTACATCGTTTAGGCGATCTTTGAAGGAGATTTAAGCCCCATTCGAAGCATGGACAAGCAACTAGTGATTTGGGACGAAGAATCGGCCGCAAAGGTACGTGTTCCACCTTGTTTCGAAATTTTTTTTTTTTCACGGTTCGTGCTCCGTTCGGCACTGGATCGCCGAACAAAAGGCTTCTGTTCGGCTGAACAGTGCCGAACAGAAGCCTTCTGTTCGGTAACCCTCAACCGAACAGATCTGTTCGGCTGCACAGTGCCGAACAGAAGGCTTCTGTCCGGCACTGTTCAGCCGAACAGAAGCCTTTTGTTCGGCGATCCAGTGCCGAACGGAGCACGAACCGTGAAAAAAAAAAATTTCGGGAGAAGCCGGCGAGGTGGTTCCGGGAGAAGCCGGCGAGGTGGTCGGAGATCGGGAGAATGCCGGCGACGAGAGGGAGAAGGGGGAACGGGGGGGTTTTGGGCGTTGGCGAGGTGTTTTGGAGGGAAAGAGCGGGGTGGGGGGGGTTTGGGGGGTGTAGAGAGCAATTTAGGTGAGGGGGTGGGGAGGGTGGGGGGTAATTTAGGAATTTTTAATTTTTAGGGGTGTCCTTAGCAAATGGGGGGGTGTAGAGAGTATTTAATTTTTTTTTAATTTTTGGGGGGTGTCCTGAGCAATAGGGGGGGTGTATATAGAACCACCCCTAGGTCCCTGGGTATGAAAAGTGCGATATATTACCAAAATGCCCTTGGAACAAGTATGGTTGCCTCGGTTGCCGTATCTACCATGTAGCGGATCTTTTGGTGCATGTTTAACTTCATCACGAGTTAGCAACTAGTTAGTAGATCTTAATATTAATGATATTAGAAAAACGAAAAAAATTTCATAGACACTTCTCGCAAGTGAAGCCATTTTATTAAAATCTCTACTTAGTAGATCTTTTAACTATAATTATAAATTCCATTTCATGATGGCTGGATCTTGATCGAGAGAGATTAGAAAAATAGCTATGTTTCAAGGATCAGGTAAACAAAGTAATCATGGGCAGAAGATGGACAGATTGGATTTTCCAACAAGATCTATTAACTCATTAACTACTATAATAATAAATTCATAATTTTAATTAATTTTTAATTTAAATAAATATGATTATGACTAGCAGTATGAACCGTTATATCAAAAATATTCATGCAACAATAGTGTTTTATGAGGATATATATATGTAAATATTAAATTAAAAAAATATTCATGAAAATTTGAATGCTTAGAAAAGTATTCATGCAAAAAATATTATATATATATATATATATTGAAATATCTTTCTCGGTGAACATAAAGAAGATTCACCGGTACTATAAGTCTATAATCAAGTGTGAATTTTTAAATATCCATTATCTCAAGCTTTGAACCTGCAATCTTTAATTGCAAAGCAAGGAAATGTAACAACCGGTTCTAGTTCAAATATCATGCTGTATTGTACGAAAGGTCTGCAACATGGACGCTGAGGAGCAACATCATTATGGTGCCAACTAGTTTGTACATAGTTCATTCTCATTTCTCATTCATTGATATGATGACAAGAATTTGTTAATGATACTTTTGAATGATCCTAGAAACAAATAGCGATATGATATGCTACAGTTTATATTCCCAAACATCCTCTCTTTTTTCCCCTTCTTTTGCTCCTTAACGCTTGGCCTAATTGTTTACATGAACAACCTGGTTTTTAGCACCAGAGACTATGCAAATGCATGTCTAAATCATAATTAGTCTTAAAATTTAGAAATTTCAGTCATAATTATTGAGTCATTTCAGCCAAGTTCCATCTGACTATTGAGATCCATCAAACGTTGGCTTGTATTTTTGCTCAGGCTCAGTTTCTGTAGTAGCTAACTAGGGATGAAGTGCTGCAAACCCACGCGCAAAAAAAATATTTATAACGCGATCGTGATGGAGGATAAAAAAATAATTTCAAAATTTTATTTTTTTAATTAAAATAATATATGGTTTTTATTATTTGGGGCATTTGTGCAAAAATAGTGTTTTATGAAGATATAGGAATAAATATAAATTTTAAAAATGTATTCATGCATATTTGAATTTTTAGAAAGGTATTCATGAAAAAAAACTCTTAGATAAACATCTGGCATTCTTTCGTTGCACGAGAACTCTGGCATCCCAACATCTCGGTGCTGGAATCCCGTCGTCGTGCGCATATCTTGCCACCTTCCTTCCTGGCTATTCCTTGCTTCTAGGCAGCGGAAGAATTACATGGAAGCTAGACGATTTGGAAGAAAAAAAAAAAGATAAATAGAGATGTATTCTTATCTATTTACTCGTGATATCTTAGAGATCAAGTATTTGCGCAAGTTTATTATTACTTTAATGTGAAACTTCTATATCTTCGGTTCAAAACTGCATTACCTTTAATCTTTTGAGGAAAAAATCTCATTACTTTAAGCTGCATCTTGTTCATGAATATGAATGTAACTATTGGATTAACTATGCTACAAATTATTCCTATCGATTTAACGGCAATTTCCAGAATAACCTTTGTCTGACGGTATTGTCCACTTGAAGAGAGAGAGAGAGAGAGAGAGAGCCAAAAACTATAACTCTGTGCAAGAAATAGGTGGTAACATCCATGCCTTTGAATGGCCATGCCGCGCATCAATTGTTCCTTGGTGATGCATGTTGTTTATTTTTTTTAGAAGTTATTTGGAGGACATAAGGTTAGCATCCTTATTTCCGGACCAAATATAGCCTTGGCTTTTATGACTGAAAACAGCAAAGGATTTGAGTAATAAGCCCCAAGCATAATCGCACATTATTTCTGCTACAACTCATGACCTTATTCAAACAAGATAGTCCCAAGATGTAACCAGTGAATAACCATAACACACACCTGCATGGGTCTTTACATGTTCCTTCCATTTTAGCCCTGATATCCTAACCAAACTAAGGATTCAAATCCATTTAAATTTATTTACAAATACCACAAATTCAATTACAAATACTATGATCGGCCTATGATTGGTCCAAATAGGCATGTACTATAGTGTTTCCTAGTTCATATGAGCTATAAATTAAGTTTGATCTGATACCATTTGTAACAATTCTAGACTTCATACAAAAAAGCTAGCCGAAAGGTACCATTTAGATTTTTTGAAATTGTATGAGTATCCAAAATTTACTCAGTTAATGTAGCATAAAATACACACCTACATGCATACTCACAGTTCCCATCCAGATGAACTAGTTAGGCTTATTCAAAATTTTTTATGTATGCTCTCTTTCCACCGGGTCCATTTGACGTCCCTAAATTCAACCATGCAGAACTCAGAAGCCAAAATCTATTTATGGGCCAAAAACTATCAAGGGCGCATGCATTTGTCTCGATATATACATCATAAAGCAACAAGAATGCCTTTAAAACTTAGTTTCAATGCGTCATAAAGCAACATGACTGCCTTCAAAGTTATGTTCCCACTTCAAAAATATGTTGCGGCCGCGCGGGCCGGATTTAAGTCCTCTTTGCTATCAATGATACATTGCTCATTCAAAAAATAAGGTATATAGCCTCTATATATAATAGTAAGGTCCGTTCTTGCACAATTCGAGTCGGATTTCTCTTTTAGTTCAAATAGGACCAGCTTTCTAAAAATAAACATTGACTAGTAAAAATAAACATTAAAAGAAACTAAGATCCAGAATGAAGTAGACTTCGACTCTTATAACAACTTTACCTTCTATCGCTCTACTTAATTTTTTTCGGATTGAGATATATGCCCAGTCAAAAATCTTTTCCTAAAAAAAAAATTTTGCTTTAACGAGCTCATTGCAGGCTCATACAATAGAACTTCTACACATTTTAATCTCTTTAGTGGTTAGCACTACGTCGTAGATCTCAAGAAGCTACCTAATTAGAAACAATCATTTCAATCGGGTATCGTATGATCTAGCCACGGCCTTCAAAAATTCGGCGCACAATTTAGCCTCCCAATGTGGCAAATCTCGCTTTTAGACCCTACCCAACCTTATCCATAGTAGCCAAAGTAATCCACATCAAGTCAAGTGATTCTTCTGCATTATGATTTTATTTAGGAGATTTAGCTTTTGCTAAATTAGAACTAAAAATGGAAAACACCACACCCGCTTCCATACCTCATGGCTGAACCACTTAGCTTTACTCGAGATGGTATTTGGCCTTGCTCTTTTGTGCTTTTAAATCCCAGTGAACCACTCATCCCACTTATGCATCTGAACTTCATGGTACAAATACTCCTTGCCATTCTTTCCCGTTGACAACAATGGTGACTTCTCCTCGATCTTAATTTTGGTTGATCAGTCGACGGAACAAAAAGGCAAAAGCTTACCCTCTCATTAGAGGAATCAGCTTGCAAGATTTAATAAGTCATCTTGCCTGAGCAACAATTACAAGATCTACATTTTCTTACATTCTAAAGATATTGATTGTAAACTCTTTTCTGTACATTATGAGACAATTCTTTCTGCACCACCTATACAAAGTTGCATTTCGATCTCAAGCGAACGAGCTTTCAAAGATGATCTGTCAAATATCTGACGAAACTATTTTGCATATCACTTCGAACTATTTGATGAGCCAACCCATCAAATATGAACTTTTTAAATGGAAATCAATTTTCTGACGTGTTTTAGTAAGTTGTCCGATTGTTTGCAACTCAAACATATAACTTATTTTTCATCGGAAATCTAATATAATAATAAAAATATCACATGTCAACAATATTGGCAGAACGCAGGACAAGAAGACGATAGAATGGTAAGATACAAGAAGACAAAAAAACAAAGAATTTTATTAAATATGAAAAGATAGAAATTAGTAAATAAGGTTAAATACATGTTTATAATAAATTATATGATAAATTAAGTTCAAAGAACGAATAAAATTCATAAAAAGTAAACGCAAGAGAGAGACAATCTAAAGATAAACATAAAATTAGATAAACTAAAAAAGTAATAGGGTATTAGTAAATGAAAACAAAATTAAAGATAAAGATATTATTATAAAAAAATTGTTAAGTCGTAATTTTACTAAAGAAATCTTCATTAAGAAGTAAAATAAGAAAGAAGTTAAGATTCTAGTGGAGAGTTGTTAAAAATGCAAAAACTAAGGAGTTAAAAACCAATTAAAATAACAAAAGATATTTTAAAAATCAATAAGTATTGGATTAAATTAGATTATCGATTTATTTAACAAAATTGGAAGTACTAATAATACATATTTATAGGATCAATGATGTGCAAAATCATTCTAACTGTTGAAAAGTTATACTTATATACCACTCTAAAAAATTATAGAAACGAATAATAAAGCAAAACTAAAGAAATAATAGCCATTTCAGATAATCAATTTATTATAAGCACTACTTTTTATTTAAATAATTAATGTACAAATAAAAAAAGGAAAAAAATCTACTTAGGCCTTTCATTAATTTAAAAAGTAGAGTACAAAATATAATAATTTGATAAATTTTAACTAAAGGCATAAATAATAATTGAAACAATGGAAAACACGTATATGGCACATTGACAAGTTATTGAAATTGCTCTAATTTCCAGTAACAAAAAAACTGCATCACAATTAGTATTAAACTCGTATTTTTTTATATTAATTATGGATGAACCCACTGTTCATACTCAGGAAGATATACAGGACTGATAAAGAACTAAAAAATAGACTTTAAATATTTAACAGGCGTCCTGATTGCATCCATCACCGACTTAATAATAGAATTTGAAAAATAAATCATAACTACCTACAAAGTGGCCAATTGAATGAACTAGCACATGGGGTCACGAAGCGGCAGTAAATCAAAGCATCATAACATTGAAGGTAGGCCATTGCTGCATGGGTGCCAGTTTGGTGGCTGAACTACAGAAAAAAGGGCAGCAGACAGAACAAATATTTATATTACATACCGTTGGCCAAAAACAAAAAATCCAAAAATCTGGTGAAGATACCAGAATTGAAATAGACAGAGGCCATTTTATCCTGAGACTGGGATCATCTCATTAACAACACACAATACCCATCTTACATCGACAATCTACAGTGACATTTTGATTAATAAATTATCACAATAAACCATGCCGAGACGGACAATATCTTGATGATTATAACAAGGAATAGAAAGGGTGGAAGTAGGGATGAAAGTATCCACAGCAGTGAGTTCCAATGCGAAGCTGATCTAGTCCTTGTTGCGAGATGAGCGATCTTTCCTCTGGCCGCCTAGAATACGAGAAATCTGCAAACCTCTGCTGAAGGCTTGATTGAATAACATTCTTGTTTGGAACTCAGATACAAAAGGGAACCAAGCCAAGACTGCAATTGGGGTAAACAAAAGAAGGCCCATGATAATTTCGTATCCTCGCGCAAGTGCCCTGACGGATCCCCAAAACCCAGCTCTTCGAACAAGAGGCCTACAAGCTTGTGCAATCTGTAGACAGCCATGGACAAGCATGTATCAACGCTTAAGCCTGAAGCAAACAGCAACTAAAACGTACAGAATATTGAAATGGGTGTAAGCTCATTAAATTTACTAACCAGAAGCAGCCCCCATCCAGTTGGCATGAATGCAATGATGCAAACAAAAATGTCTTGCAGTGTCATGCGCGGGATGACTATTAATATGATCAGTATAGAAACAAAAGTTACAAAGATAAGTCCCTTTATCAGCCGGAAAACAAGCTGAAAGTCTGCACTGAATTTCCGCCTTCCCATGGATACCGTCTGGAAAACAATAAAAGAACCAAAAAAAGGGGCACAAGAGTCGGTAAGCAAAATTATCAAGTGCTAATAAGAATAAAAATTATGGTTGTTTATGCTAACATTAAACTTCAGTGACTGTATCTTAACAACAAAACATAAAAATTGGTTTGACTTTGTCCAACTTTCAGAATCATCTCTAGCCACTGGAGCATAGGCGATCCTCCAATATACTCGTTGGGTGTGGGACTTAAGAAAACAAAAGTGCAAAATCCCCAAACTCATCAGTCACTTCAGAATTAATGCAGCAAACTTGCTATCGAGACCAATCAAAGCACAACTTTTTTGGTTGGGAAGATAGCTCTCACCAAAAATTAGTTCACCCAAGCATTTTTCAGTTCACCAATTTAGATAGAATGCAAGCCAGGCCATTTTTGTTGACTACCTTTTTAAGAAGTTGACTCAAATAGTTATCTTAAATTTCATTAACCATTTGTAAATAATATTGCTAGAGAGGAAGGGCTTTGGTGCAAGCAGCAAGATTGCTCCATTATGACCTAGATGTCATAAGTTTAAAACACGGAAACATCCCTCTCCAGTCAGGCATTGTTCAATTCAATAATCTAGACAGAACCAGTCACCAAAAATTCTTTCACCCAAGCATTTTTCAGTTCACCAATTTAGATAGATTGCAAGCCAGGCCATTTTAGTTGACTACCTGTTTAACAAGTTGAGTCAAATAATTATCTTAAATTTCATTAACCATTTGTAAGTAATACTAGAGAGGAAGGGCTTTGGTGCAAGCAGCAAGATTGCTCCATTATGACCTCAATGTCATAGGTTTAAAACACGGAAACAACCTCTCCACCTGTGGGAGTAGGCTGTGTACATCTGACCCTTCCCAGATCCTGCATCCTGCAGTGGTGGGAGCTTCATAAACTATAACACCCATGTAATATTGATAGAGTTAAAAGTCAGTCTTTGACACTCAAAAAGACCCAAGCCCCTGGCTATTGGAAAATCAAACTAGAGCTGAATCAAACACAATAAATACTTATTTCCATGGGATAAGCAGATTTATAAGAACATTTATAGTTGTAAATGGATTGTGTTGGGAACTCAAGGAATGTTTACATACCTTCATGACCAGCAATATGACCAAGATCACAAGCCAGGAAACACCATAAACCTGGAAGCCAAGGAAGATAGTTCAATGTCAAAAGGTAATGAATGGTCAATGCAAGTCTAACAATAACTGCATCAGCATATTTTCCAGTCATTTAAATAAATACCAGCACGCTTTTGGTATGTTTTGTTATATGCAAGTGATAGACGAGCCCATATTGGTATATAAAAAAGCGCAATGCAAGTGCTATCTCGAGAATGGTCCCACGCTTCCCTGTATACTTAAGATGTTCTTGTTCTTTTTCCCACCAAGATTCCCAGCTTTTCTCTGGTGGCACACCGATCCCCCCGCGGTTGTTAATCCACTTATTCCAATCAGTCCAGTCATCAACAATCTTTTGCCACTCAAAGCCTGAAGGATTGAAAAGGAAAGGGGCAAAAAGCCATGTGCCGACCATAAACCACATAGAAACGGTTATAAAGATATATGCAACTGCACCTCTGTACGACTGGCCAAAGATTTCATAAACAATAAGCAAAATCATCAATTCGATGCCCTTGACAAAATGACTGCGAGAATAAAACCTATAGTTGTCAGCAAATTTGGCATGGAAGACCACAAATCCACGACCAGTGGCTCTATATTCTGCACCTCCATGGAGCAATGTTCTTCCATAATAGTGTGTCTTAGTCCCAAGAGAAAATGTAAAGAAGACAGAAGCCAATTGTAACTGCATCAGCACAAAATCACTTAGTGCCTTGCGGAAACCTCTTTCTAGACCAATTTCCATCATCATAGGAAGAGCCATCAGGATACCAAGTTGCACAAAAGACTGGGAAGCAAGAGCAACTTGGAGAGGTTCGTTATGTATGAACTTCTTCCCAGTGGCCAGCGCTTCATCAAGCCCACTAAGAACAAGATATAAGCGACCATAGAGAAATACATATACTGTTAGGACTGTGACCTGCCGAACAGAAAACAGTACACAACGCATAAATTATTGGCATGGGTTAATAAGATCCATAAAGGATTCAGGGGAGAAGCTTGCTTGTCATACCAAATTACTGACATAGAAGCCCACAGTAGTAAAGTAACATGACAACATTCTAAAGAAATCAAAACGATGCCCAAGCCTGTAGATATCACGACTCAACGTCTGCTCCCCATTCCCATTTGCTATCTTTGCCTCGAAAAGTGAGATCTGGTTAAGACCCACATCTCTCCCCTTACCAACTTGCATATATTCATGATGTGTGACGTTGCCTTCACGAAGTGTTGAATTGAAACCTGGCAGACAACCAGTATAACGTGACAAAAAATTCCAAGAACTAGCAAAGAACAACTTATCAGAAGTTACATGCCTGCAAATATATCCTCACTCAGATTGATGATCTTGGACGCTTTGCTTACACCACCCCTGGTTAAGTGGAAAAGTCTATCAAAGACATCTGGATGACCATAATGAAATCGAACCCTGGGAAGATAGAGATTCAGAAAATTTTCCTGGGTCTACATTAAAACAAAAGATATAGAAAATTGGATATTAATAAGAAAAAATAAGTTGACTGTGAGAACTTGTGGTAAATGAAACATATGTATGTTTGTCTTCCAGGGAATTGGTTGGTGTTCGTAAAATGAAAATAACATAATGCCTTCCATCCAAAAATCTCATGGACTATCCAAGCTGGAAGTATATAGCATTCACGCATCCATCGTGTTCTAAAAATCTCAAAGCATAGAGGCTCAGTTACCAAAAACCTAACCATGGATCCGCTAGTGTCAAAATACCACCTTGTGCAGAGAAGAATCTAAAGTTATTGGTCACACTCACCCTTGCTACATAATTAGGAAAGGAAGAGAATAAAGATACATGCTACAGTTAAAGGTAACTTGTATACGAAGTGACATTGGCAGGGCAATTGTCAACTTCCTTATATAGGAAACATTCATTATAATGTGGCTGAAAACTCATACTACCATAGCAAGGTTGAGACCCGCCCTCCTCTTATAAATTTCCAGCACCTTTTTAGCACATAACAAGGAGAAGGAGAAGCAATATTCAAATGCCCAAGTATTGAGATGAGATGGCATGAACTACAAAAATAGGCAGCAAATTGCAAATTTCTTGGTCAGTTATATTATGGTACGATATTTTTTTAAGTCTGAAGATGCCACTAACCCGTTTAAGCCCTAAGGGCGGCATGTTGAAGCCATGCCACGCGAATCAAAAAGTCTACAGATATTGCAATTAACTGAGCAATTGTGATAATATAAAGAGCATGTAAGATGAATGTCACCAGCATGGCATGTTAAGGTGGTCAAGTCAAATAAGAAGGTACAAATTTTTTTGAAAATAGTAATTGCAAGACATAGAATTGCATCATTTGAAGATAAGGTGGTGAAACTAAATGGGATGGTATAAAGATGCAACAAAAATATTTGATGAGCAAGCTGATGGCGCAAGCAAGATGGTAGAAATGCTTAGAGCAGATGCCTACAAACTGCTGTTCAGAGTGTGTGTGTGCGTGAGAGAGAGAGAGAGAGAGAGAGAGAGAGAGAGATGTTATGCAGAAGAAATGACTCAGTGGAAGGGGAAAAAATGGTAAGTGAAAAGTTATATTTTACAATAGATTATCAGCATATCACTATTAGACTTTTTAGGACAAGAAAACCAGAATTTGCATGCCATCAATGTGAGGATAGATCACATTTATTGATCATTTTACTTCACAGAACCAGAAAAAGTAAAAGGTTCAGAAAAACAACTATTTGTTCAGTTCATATAAAAGAATCGTATCTTACATTTTCTTATGGGGGAAGAAGATATCTAAAAGTGATCAGTAAACTCGCTTAGCCATATCTTTCGCCATGATGATTTTAGTTATTTTTTAGACCTTTTGGCACAATCCATATACTACTACATTTGCTAGTGCTGCTTGATGTTACCCCCACTACTAATGATTATAATTGACATTATATTATATCGTGGTAGAGATGATAACAGACATTTTTCTTGCATATAGCATCCTACCTGCAACTCTAAGTTACACTTATTGGAGACTCACCTTAAAGGGTTGGCAAGTATACGCTGTCCAATAGTCACAAAACTGGTCTCCTGATTTGACATAAACCATGCAAGAGAGGAAACACTGCACAAGTTATCAGATGACACTAAGTTAATATCTTTTTAAAGAGTCTCTAAATCGACTTCCTCAGCAAGAACCTGGAAAAAAGAATGAACTATAAGTTAGGAAACCCACCTTCCAGTAAATATATGCTCCCTAACCCCAAGTATTGATGGATATCTTACACCATCGTGCTTTTTCAAAAATTCTTGCAGCAAATTTCTCATTTTTAAGGCCTCCTCCATGTAATGTTCCTAGAGTTACCAATGATTAAAGCAAAGGGCCTACAATAATCGACTAAGTGACAGAAAAATGCAAGAACCCTTTACCTGGTTCATGTCTATAGTCTGTAAACCTTCACCACGGGTAAAAATAATAGCATGATTTTGATTTTCTGGCTTTCCTTCGCCCAAAATGGCAGGACCAGGGAGCTTTATCCGATAGATTACCTGTGCCAAGAATATACAAAAGATCAACAAAAAACAAGTATTTTTTCCATGCCACAATCTGGAACACAGACAAAGTTATAATGCAAAACTCAAGTGCTGAAATTACATATCATAGCAACTAGTTCAATCAAGTACAGAAAGGGATGTAATACTGTCATTCAAAATTTTAGTTACCCATGGATCCTCTAAGAACTTTAAAGAGTTGCTTAAGGTGTACATCGAATTCTTTTTACATAAAATGTAAGTCACAGTATACTCGTTATGGTATATATGGAAGATAATGTTCTATAGCAGTTCATCGTATACTCTTGAGCATTTAGCATCTACTATGCATTAAACATCCAAACCAATGCACAGTAGCAGGTTTAGCAGAACTATAAAATTTTTCTATAGCAGTACCAATCGTAACCAATCTTTCTCCCCTGATAAAATTTGAATTTCTGTTTTATGACATTAAGAAACCTTCTGCAGAACTATAAACTCTGATGCTGCTGATCCTAAGAAGGCTCCTATGCCAAAATCATAGCTTATTTCCTTTCCTGTGATGATGCTGCTAAACAAAGAGAAAAACAAATTGGCTATTGCAAGTTCTAAAACACTTCACCTGGTCAAGACTTTGTACTGGTTCAGCAGAATCATCAGCCTTAGCTAAAGTAGCCTTCACTAATGCAGAATAATAAACCTTTTCTATCTTCTTAGATCTATCTTTTCTAGGCTCTTCAACCTCATCAATATAAGCGACACGGAGAGATGGATACCTGCAAAATAAATTACACCAACATGCTCAAATTGACCCCTACACACCAGACTTCATGTACCACAGAAAGAAAGGAGCAGAAATTGATCTTCGTTCTTCCAATATGGTACTCTATAAGTCAGTTTTAACAAGCAGGGTTGAAGAGTTAATCAGGCATACGTTGTCATGAGTCTTAGTATATCCTGTGCATGAGGATCACCAGCTCGTTTCTGAATACCATATTGCTGGCAGGAAACCACATATGTAAATTTCATGTCAGCTACAGCTTGGCATTGTGCCCACAAAGATCTTCCAACTTTTGAGTGTTCCTCAGATGATAATTCAACTGCTTTGTAACCTTCCATTAGATCTGAAAGGGAGTACCAAGCAAGATTTCTAGAACAAGTTACTAAAAGGAGGTGGGAATTATATTATTATTATTAAGTAATTCGTGTCAACAATGATGTCCAAATTACTAAGGTACCTTCATCTTTGGCCATGTCAAGGAAAGCCTGAAGTTCCAAAGCTTTTCGATAATACATCATACCTCTGACTGGAAATTGACACGATCCAACAATAAGTGATAGAAAGAAGTAACTACAAAATTATGTGATTAATAAAACTGTTCTATGAACAATCTCTTGCATTTAATTTAGGGGAGAAAGAACCATGAAATCCAATCCTAAGCACCAAATACCATACCAGTTCTCGTCAAAGTCTGGCCTCTATATGATGCCCAAAGACGGAGTTGCTCTTCCAATTCCTCATTCTGATGAAGTTGTTCTTCTGTCTGGCATCCTACCCGCTCAAGGAAATTGGTCCATTCATCTAAGAAATGCATTGCAAGATAAATTTCAAACTGATATGGCAAAGCCACAGAAAAATAGACTACCTATAAAATTATATAATGAACACATCTCAAACAGCAAAAAGCACAACAAAACCTGGATAGATTTTCTGCAAGTAGAATAGAATGGAAACCCCATCTTCATTTTGCTGCTCGAGATTTTGAACAGAGAAAAGAACATCCTCTGTGTAGTAGGGAGTCAAGACACTGCAACATAAGCGTTGTGCCAGTTATTTGCCACAAGCAAGATATCCATGTAAAATGAACTTGAAGACATAAAACGACAATAATTAAGCCAGAAAAGGTGTTAAAAATGAGCTTCAAGTTATTTATATATAAAATCAGCAGTTACAAAGAGTATGAAACCAGTAAATAAGCTTCAACTAAAGCAGATGCAACTTTCATTTCAAACAACAAAGTGTGGTAATCAAGGATCTTAGCAGAAAAATGTAGCAATCAACGATGAAATATTGAAAAAATTAGAAATAACTTAAGTAAAATTTCAATGAAAAAAGCAACAGGACTCAATACCTGCAGCTCGTAAAAACTCCATACACAGATCAAAAGATTATAATGTTCAACCAGAGACTCTCATGGCAATGCAATCAAAGAAGATTTAAACAAATAACAGGAAATGAGACTGTGACATATAGACACAATATTCACAGTGCTACTTAACATCAAATAGTTATTAGCAGTTAAACTTCAAAGTATATTATTATGCTCTAGAGTCATCGAAATTACAAATATCCAAGTTCTGTGGATGTATGCTCCAGACTGGAGCAAAAACTAGAAGCATAATTGCAAAGAAGAATCAAATATACATATCTTTAAGTTAATCTAGCCAACTAGCATTAAGCCACCAAAATTAGATTGGATGAAGGCTGACGAGAATGAACAGTATAGGCACACATAATGGTTGTAGCTGAGAGTTCAAATTTAGCCACAAAAAAAAAAAGGGAAACGTTACAAACCGAACACCATATAGTGCCAAATAGCCAACCAAAACAAAGATGAATGGACACATAATCTTAGAGAACTGTCTGAAAGACTTACGAGAATGATAACATGTTTCGGACTTTGGGTGCATTGGGCATATTCATAAACAGAGAATTAGCAAAGAAAGATATCCGCCTTCTAGCATCCAGGTTGGTTGGCACATCCATTGCAGATTCCTTTACTGTGAGCAACAGATGAAGTCTTTTGATCTGGAACCATTGAAACACGAACAAACATTTATTTTGGAGGAATCGGGAAGAAAAAAAAAGACCCACCTACACCCAGCACCCTTCAGCCTGCATTCCCTGGCACGCACACAGGCATACACACACACACACCCACAAACACACATGCATGTGCACGGAAACACAATTACACTTTTATATGCATGCACACACCCGCGCACAAAAAAAAAACAGATGCACATCTACACCAATAGATGTATCCATGCATTCACTTCACCATATAAAACAGAAAATATACCTTTTCAGTCCAAGCTGCTGATTCTGGTAAAGGAAATTTAATAGCTCCAGTTTCTGCAAATAACTGAGCCACCAGTTGGTCCAATGGTGTTATTCCTTCATGCATTCTATATGGCCCTCCATGGGCAGAATCTAGAAGGCTGTCAAAAAAAGTGATGATTACAATGGGACCGGTGGTTTAATTTTAATAGCAAAATTAGATCTGATATGCAGAAAATGATTGAAATGTAACAATCTAGATTTCCAACAGATATATATTATTAAGTACAGCAAATAACTGATTTGTCTGCAAGTTTGACAGCAAGAGAATGTACACATATCAAAAGTATGAAATATCTCTAATACATAAAATGGGAAAGCCTGGAGTCCAGCAAGCATGTGCTGGCTTCTGAGGCCTTTCCACGAGTCCTTGAAGTCCTTTATGCATGTGTCCGTATGTGTGCAAGAGAGAGGATCTGGAACTGCACGGATAGAGCCAACTGTGTGTGCAAAATGATGCATCAACCCGGTATACAAGGAGAACCTCTAGAACAGTATAAGACTAATTCTGGCTTCACTCGCTTGCAGCCACAACATTTATCATGCAGGGGGTGGAGAAAAGAGCTGAAAAAACGTGCACCAAAATAGACAATGGACTGATTTGATTCAGAGATCACTTTGGATTCTGAGGAAAGTAATTTTCAGAGACACTATTAGAGAAGGATGGTTTAAGAGGATAGACAGTTTGATGGATGAGAATAGACACTAAACTAAGGATATCACAGGGAACCACTAACAAAAGAAGACAACAGAATGGATCACAAACGATAGAAGAAATAGCTAAAGCTTTTACATATAAAAGTGGAAAACAGAGCATCAAATTTATTAAGCAAAATGGTCCCCATGGCACAACATATTGGGAAGCCAGACAAATATCAAGGAGAAGAAAATTAATTTAGTCTTGTTCTTTTATATATCCAAGTGATAATATCAGACACAGATATCATGATCTTACAGCAAAAAAAAATCATTGAGATTTCTTACCCAGGAGGTAGTTCATCCATTATATCCCTTGTTACCACCTCAAGCATGTCTTGGAAAAGAATGATAACCTGACTTCTGTCTTCTCCCTTATTTTCCATCTGTGACAATAGATCATGGGAAAAAATGAACCCACTGATGAATATTACATAAACAGCAGCTGAAACATCAAGATTTTAGAATAAAAATGCATACCAGTAGCTTAATCAATTCAACAAATTTGTGGTACAGACTCGGGAGAGAGCTCAAAGTTAGTTGTGTTATCAAAGTGTCATTGGCTATATGGTCATCAACTTTTTGAAAAAGCTCATTTATGACCCTGATATGCATAAAGCAGTAATGAGACAAAGGCATGTGATTTTGAAAAGAAATAACTTATCCCAAGGAACGCAAAATAACGGTAACCAGGCATGCTTACTACTTGCAATTAGAATTACAGATTAAATCATATGCACAACCAATAGCTTACCCTTTTTCACGCTGACCATCAACTAAATATTTTATGATGTTTTTAAATGATGCATAGCACTCTCGAACAGCACAGAACATATAACTATCTGCATTGATTCTCTTCTTCAGATCACGATCCTTTCCATCGCTATCTTTGGCCATGTCCAGTGCTATTGGGATCTAAATTTCAAGTAAGTTTCAGCACTTAATCAAAAGGCTAAGAGAAAGAAGGGTGAGGGGGTGGGGGGAAATGAAAACCTTGCTAGCAAGTAAGAACGGAGGCCACTGCATAAGGCCCAAATCACGATCTGCCCAGTATGGAACAAGCAACAAGTCCATTTCCCTGTATTTCAGTGATCATAGCAACTGACACATATGCTGGAATATATAAAATACACAAATAAATTGACCAGCAAAATCGACTATACTTGTTGCTTATAAGATCTTCATCTCGGAAACTGGTGATTATTTTATTCCACATTTGAGCAAATCTTGCTGCCTCCTTCTCTTTATTGCTAGCTGGTGCCTGAAACATCCAGCAGCAAAAGCTAACTCAACAGAAACTATGAATTTATGGAATAATTGAAATGGATAACAATAATAGATGTTAGAGTTGACATGGTTACACAATAGCCAGGTGAGGAAACAGTCAAACCTCAGGATGTTTAGTGGAAAAAGTAGCCCGAAAACCCTTTTTTTTGCCTGTTTCAGACTTTTCCACTGGAATCAAGCGGCCATTAAATGCACCAGGCAGTGATTGAAAACGGGATCTTAACATTCCTAAAGTGCGAATCTGGATTCATTAACAGAGTAATAACGAGTAAAAACACATTGAAACACTTATAGCTACAAAAAAAATTGTTTCTCTGCAGACAGAACTAGTGCACATAGAGTTGAAGGTTATATCGGTCCAATAAAAAATTACTGGCCAAATCATCTAAAGCGGATAATTAACATGGCACCATATGATATGCAAAATTCAGTTAGAAGACAGGAAAAGTGCACACAAATTTTAAACATATGACACTAAAGCTATGTCATCTGTTCATCTGAACTTTTATCCGATATGTTCATGTTACTTCCGGCGGATTCTAATGATACTTTTGAAGACTTTAAGATGATCTGCACATATATTAAAATTTTTCAAGCTTAAGAGTAATTCCCTTTCTGTTTGCCTTATTTATATATTTACACTTTTTTCTTATAGGATTGGATGTGTTCCAGAGTATAACTCATGTCAAGATTAATGCTAATGTCTGTTCCAATCACCTACTGTCATCTCATGATTTATGAATGTACTTATGAACTTCTACAATCTGCATGCTATTTTGATAGGTCATCTCAATGTTAATCTTTTAACCCAACAGCATGTCACTATGCATCAAGAGGAAGATTCATCTGTTATTAATAAAGCTAAGAAAAGAAGATGTTTTATAAGAGCATGTCAATACTCAAAATGAAGCTACTTGTTTACTGTCTAACATCTCGCAGAATCACGATCTTTTGAGACATAAAGCTTGCCCTATAAATGATTTCAAATCAGTTCTATGATATGTAGCATGACCGGAACTGTCAAATATTTAGACTATGCCCTAAAACACTGTAACCTTACCAAAATCCTTCAACTTGAATTAGGTATATTAGATGACATGTACCAACATGCATGTCAGAGACTGCTTCAACTAACATCAACTCTTATATCAAAATTAAGGAATACTTTCATAAATGTTGCAAGATGAAAAACTTAATAAAAAAGTTATGAATAATTTGTTCATTATTCAGATAAAAATATATCAAATGATGTTTTCAGGGAATATATATGAACATCCACAAGGAAAATAACTAAAATTAATAATGTTAAATTATCAATCCACTCAACTGAAATGGAGCTTCCCATGTGCAACACAAAAGAAAGTAAAAATCGTCAAATGTGAAGTTTGATATCTCGTATGATGATAAGATTGCTGGCATCATATTTGTGATTAACATAAATTTTTCAACTCATTTTTGAAATGGAGCTTCGAAGACCAAGATATGACAGAAGTTAACCTAAGAAGATGAGATAGAGATGCACAAAGTGTTACAACATGTGGTAAAAGGAAACTGAATGGCTGTTTACATTTGTTTGGTTTTAAACCACAAATTAGACTATATAAATTGGATATATGCCTAGAAGTTTTGGAGGATATGAGAAGCAAGGGGGTAGCTATAGATGGTAGAGTCAGGGGAAGGAAACAGAGAAATCCGTGTCAAAATAGAATGATTAAGAACCATTTTTAAGTCTCTTTGAATTTAATATATGAGTTTATTAAGTCTATATCATAATCCTAGACTTAGGAGTGCAAATTTTATATAATTCCACACATTTGGTAGAACTTCAAAGTGAAAAGAAAATTTACACTTAACCTCAGGGCCGGGAATAGAAATGCATGCAACTTCATGAATACAATGCCACACATGCTAAATTTGATCATTTATAATGTATAACAGGCACAATATGAAAACAGAATGAACCCATGGAAAGTTTGATTTGGCATGACAAAAAGTCATTACAGAGATCTCCATATTGTTCAAAAAGAATAATTGTAGCATTCTTAAAGTAACGTTCTGAATCTTAAAAAATAGCTACAATATTATTTTCTAATCAATATTCCTAATATAAGCAACTCTGCATGTTCTTTACTGACATTACTTAATAACTAAATAATTAAGTCATCTATTTAGATAACATTATTTGCTTACAAGAATTTGACATGATCGTGTGTTTCAGCTCGTGGAACAAGTTGTTCTATTTTATGCTCTATTTATGTTTCTTGGCAAGGTAATTTATCCTGAATGGTTTTTCATATATATGGTTTTAATTTGCAGTCAAGCAACTAACTTAAACTATAAATATAGACTATCAACTATGGCTACATTAAATCAACGCGGAAAAATGTTTGCTTATATGCACTATATAAATTATTAGGAGTTTAGGACTCTAGAAAGCTACACCACCTGCATTAATATATGTACTAATAATAACTAAGTTTTGGGCCCCTAATAGTGCTACAAGGAAAATTCTTCCAAAATGGGTTTAACCAATATCAGACAGATCAGATAGAGTATACATGTCAGCATAAGAAAAACAAGAACATTCATTTCCAAGTCACTGCACCACAAAAAAATATTAATCGTGTCTTTGAAGGAGTATATATCATTAAGGATTCAAGGCATGAAGGCCAATTGACATTCTTATATAACATAGCTAATAACAAAAGAGAACAAAGAGAAGGAGGGCACTGAGACTTTCAAGTATCCAGAATTCAAGTCTGAAGACATTTCAGTTGGTTGCCTATTTACCTGGATACATATTTCCTCTTGACCGAAACACAAAACCAAGGAATTCAAATTTACATGAAAAACTTGATATGGTTGGAATACAGTGCAGCATCATGCAGGCCAAATACGTCCAAACTCCAAAGCCTCTTACACAAGGTCAAAATTCCAACCATTAAGGTAGTTAAATGTGCTTCAAGCCAATCTTAAATGTTTAAAACAGGCTTGAAGCAGTTTCGGTCCACAAAAGAAATTTAAAAAGAAAATAAGTATTGTTTGCCCAGATAAAACCCTTGCAACTGTGAGAAGTTCATGGAAGTCAACAAACACCATCAATTTGCAGCAAACAATCATGCAAGTACAAGTCAAAACTGCCCCTTAACTGAGCAAACCGATGCTCTGCATATGAAACATAAAGAGTGTCCCACCAGACAAGAATCAACGGGACTAGAATGCTACCCAAATTTATATGATTAACATGAACATGTATTTATCATAACATTTTCATAATTTTTTGTAGTAGGTATTAAGGAACATGTCTAAGCACCACCTTGAATTATTTAAGTGTTTGATAGCTACAACTATTAGAAGCCCTTAGATATACTAATATTGCTCAAAATTTAAACGATACATTATTAAAACCACGGTTGGTGGAACCGTCCCGAACCGCCCAGTTCGGGCGTCCCGAGCCGCACCCGCACCGGACCAGGACGGTTCCGGCAAAGAAACCAAGACGCCGTCGTCGGAGAAGGAGAAGAGAAGAGAAGAAAAGAGCGAGCGGGGGAGGAAGAGAGAGAGAGGGAGGCCGACGGAGGGCGAGCGGAGGCCGGGGTCGGACCCCTGTTTCGTGTGAAACAAGAATCCATCCGCTAAAAAATTTTGCGATTTTTAAGTGAAGTCGGCAAGAACAAAATAGGGGTCCGGTCGTGGCCTCCGCCACCTGCACCTGTGTCGGCCTCCACCGACCCTCCGCCGGTCTCCCTCTCTTTTCCTTTCCCTCCCTCCCCTGCTCGCTCTCTCATTTTCTCTCTCCCACAGTCTCCTATGTCGATACAAGCCCAACATAGGTCTGTACCAACTCGTGTCGTCAGGCAACCAATACGATGCCTGGTACCGGCACAGCAGACACTAATTAAAACACTTACACTGTGATCAAGGTAAGCAAGCTTAAACAGCCAAATAAAGTCCTTTAAATCCACAAACTTGGGATTCCCATATAATGGGCAAATGGCCTGGGTCGGCCCAAACACCTAGAAAAAATTGTGCTCAGGCTCAGCTTTTAGGGCCCCCAGGCAGGGTTCGGACCTGAAAATTGAGTCCCAGCCTAAAAGCATATAGTGTGTCTCAGGTCATGCACAAGCCTGACACCTTGGGGCCAAATTTAAGCTAGGCCAGGCTTGCAGGGGCCTAAGGTTCAAACCCCAGCCAATCGGCGCAATCTAGCCCATTGACAACCTTACCTATTAAAATAGACCTTGTAAGATTTGATTTTCAAATAGAAAACCATATTATGTTACCTGGCTGTTTTGCTTTTGAATGATTTGGTTCAGAAAGTCATAACCATCATACTATCCCATTCATGCCAAAGATATTTACTTGAATGCATTTTAAGTGCTTTCCTTAAAAATAAGTGCCTTTTGCAGTCTAGTGAAGTAGAGTGAATACGGAACTTTGTGCACTGTTTTCCAGATACAAGAAGTGAAGAACAGAATAGAAGCGGAACACCAAATTCAAAATAAATATCATGATCCAAATTCAAGTACATGATTCTTCCTGAATAAAAATCAGTGATGCATGCAGAGTCCTATGCGTCCACTTGTATGAACCTCTCATCTATATAGATAGACAACATGATAAAGCACACATCAGTCAATGTTGAAAAAGCATGACCTTGAAGCATCATAAAAACCTTGCATCATGGACAAGGATTAAAAGTGTGTGCTTCTCATATCTGATTTTTAAAGCTTCCAAACTCTATACATGTGAGTCCGTGTATCAGAATCCATATTGTGGTGAGCAAAAATGCAGTTTTCTAAGCAATTTTGAAACTTTATTGCTAATTGAACCCATGCATCTCGGCGTAAGGCTCCTAGTAAGTAATAACTATGTAGCATGATTCAAGAATGCTAAACCAAGTAGAAGACGTGAAACAAGTTTAAACCGAACACAGTTATTGATGTATCTATGTCTTATATCCTCTGGAAATGAATAAGGATAAGCTCTATATAGCTTACAAGTTACAAGTTATTGCAGCCATTTAATTTTTCAAATTAAAAGAGGAACTAACAATTTTTTGAGAAAAAAAAAGAGGAGTGAAAAGATGTGTCACCAACCTCTCCAAGACGACGGCAAGCGCCATATATACCACCAATTAATGTGGAGAAAATTGCATACCAGATTTGTGTATCCATGAAATAAACCTAGACACATCATGGCCGCAAATTAAAACAAAAAATGCATAACAAAATGGATTTTATGGTATTATGAGTCAGGATAGAAAAACAAACATACAAGAATAATTGGAGCCCATAATGCAATCACAATACCGAGGTTGTTATTGGCTGCAGGCAGAAAATAAGACATAATAAATATTTATGAACCTGTAGAACATAAGTTATCCCTTGCGACAATACCTCTCGGAAAAAACTCATGCCATTGAAAATTTTTTATCGGCTCTGCCATGATATCTTTTGTTGGCTGAATAAGAGGCTTGATCTGCAGTGGCAATTTGGCTCACAGTGATTAATGGAAGTGGATAGAAGATGCCAAACTATTCAAGTTCTAAACATACAATCGGAAAAATGCAGGGAAAAAAATCCAACAAGGATGACTAGATTTCCAACATGAAAAATTACAGTTTTTCCCTGCACAACTCAGATGGGTAGAATATGTGAACATGGCATATTCAATTTATGTACTTACTATCTTAAATAGGCCTAATTTGTCATAACCCATCGATCATTTCTAGCAAGCCATAATTCTTCTTCTCATAGACTAAAAGGCAGAGCCAGAATTCTGTAAAATAGGAACTTGTACCCATAATTACCTCACAAGATAAAATTTCATATTTCCTATGCATTTAAATCTTCATATTTTCTGCTCGGCTAACAAGTTAGTTTATGAAAAAAAAACTTCTAATGCATTTTTTGACAAAATTATCACAATCTTAGTATTGCAATAGTACAATATACAAACTTATATGGGTGTTACAAGTAAAAAAAGTTAATATGTCCATCATATTGCAAAATAAATGAGATTAACCTTGAAACAAGAATGATACAGTATCTTTAAAAAAATCTTTACGTTCTTATTGTTATATATTACAAGAACTTTCTACAGATAGAATCCAGAACAATGACACAGTAGCAGATTTCAGCAACCAATGAATGAATAGTTACCTCAATGTAGTAGCTAAATGCCAATTTTACAGCTATAAGAAGGATCCAGAACATTGTATACCTGAAATTAAGTTGGAATGGTTGGAAATAAGAATGAACAAGCCTCTACTGAGTCATGGACTACAGTGATTACAATAACTACGAGAAAGGATTGTCTTCTTACTTGAAAAGGGAGAATGAACTCTCATGCATCCCTCTTCCAACATAGAGACGAGGCTGCCAAATGAATGAATGATTAAGATTGCTAAAGCAGATAAAAGTCCTAGACTGAGTAATGCGAATGCAATTGGGAAAGATGATAAGAAGATGTAGATTTACCTGAGACCACCACATCATGAGCATTATAATCTTATAGTTTGACCTCTCAAGAAACCGTCTCAGGAATGGGAATAGAAACAACAAAGCACCAAGCATATTTGGGGATAAATATATGACCACTGCTAAAATATATAGCGAAGGTTGATTTCGACCATCCCCAAGCCAGTTCTTAATTGTCCTTGCTAGGCCCGTAGGGTTTTCCCAAGTATAGGCATATGTTACCGGTAAAATTATCACCCAGGCAGCAGCTGAGATGACCTTTAAAATATATCTCATCTTAACTGGAAAAGACATACTCCTCCTTGCTTTCCAGCTCAAAATAACGTCAAGGATGGCTGCAGGGTTAATATTTTAATAACATGTAAATATAGCAAACAAGGAACTTCTTAGAATTAACTAGAAATGAATTGGAGAAGAAGAAATACAAATTTCATAAGCACATTTAGAAATTCCGTATCAGCTAACCTTGTCCCAGCTTCATTACTGCAGCAGTTATAAATATGCTCAACACTTCCTTAAATACACCGGCATAAAAAATATCACTTGGTGACCCGCCATTCCAAGCAACAATAATCATGGCCTGAGAAACAGAAGGCACTTATCAGCAACGAAGCAGCACACATAGGAGGAGGAAAAGCAGCAGGAAGAGCATGATTTCAGTGAGCTAATGGGAACTAAAACAATAAGTCAATAACAGAGAATCACCTGTAGGCATAGAATAAAGAAGCTCCACATTCTATCAAAACTTCGAAAGATATGCCAAAATGAGCGTATCTCAACAAAATTTATTTTTCCAGTCCATCGATCACTACTGGTTGGTTGGTCCTCCTGAATCGCAATGATAAATATTCAAAATTAAACAACCCACCCCCCATCTTTCATCAAAATTAAGGAAAAGAAAAGAAATTTTAAAAGTAAAAGCACAACCTGAAGAACCCAGATTTTGTGAGTTTTAGTGGAATTAGCAATCATAATTCATGAGAAAATCATATAGCAGAAAATATGGCACATTTGAAAATTGAAACAAATTATGATGTTTACTGCATATCTTTACAAAAAAAAAGGGTGAAGAATACATGAATCCCGGTTTTCTGGTTCATTTTTTTTCATCATGATGAAATTTATTTTAGTACTTTAGAACAGGAAAGTTACAATTTAGAGCACATCCTCAAGATATCATATATGATACTCACATAGAAGAAGCAAATTTCAATTTAAGCCGATAGCCTAACTGCATAAACCTGTTACATAAGGAAATATTTTTCAAAGACAATGACCTAACACCTAAGTTTCTAAAATGTGCTCTCTTGATTAAAACAATTCTAAAGAAAATAAAATATAAGATAGCAAGTTGCATTCAGGCAGTGCATGACTAGCTGATGGCTCAAGGTGCAGGAGAGTAGCTGAGATTAGATTGTTGATTTGGTCTCTCATGCATGGACCTTCATGATAATAAGGTAGAGCTTTCATAATAAGGTAGAGCTTTTACAGTACCCACTGTGAACTCTAGGAATTTAATTTTTCCTTTCTTCTTTAAGTTGCCAAAAGTTTGCAATTAAGAGCAGATGAGGAATTACGAGTCCTTATTCAAGTGAGAAGCATTATTTACAAAGTTCTTTGGTCTGCCAATAAAAGCCAATCAACCCATGTAAAGCGGCAAATTTTGAAGATTACTGGAGATTTTTTGATTGAAAGAAAAATCTTGACTGGTTTTGGCCCCTTCTCCGCCCTCTATCAAATCTCTTTCTCCTCTCCGACTCATCACTTCTTCAATTCCTTTCTTTCATGGCTGATTATAATCTTACTGCTACGACAAACTACATTACTACTACTTTTCTGATTTAATTATAGACATCATATCTTATTAATTCAACAAAATAGTGCTCTTTCCCTAATACTTGCCATTCTTCCCACATATGCTCATCCAGTATAAAAATACATTATAGTGTAAGTGCATTTCAGTTGTCTTGAACTCATTTCTCCAATGATCTAATCAATCCATGATCCCTTTGCATATGCCTAAATACTCCAATGAAAACTAAAACAGAACAGCTTTGACCATATATCTTACAATTGTGGAAAACGCAAACTATATCCTGTTTCTGTAACAGGACATCGATCTGATTTCTTGACCCAACACATGTTTAATCTCTTCCTTGGGTCCCACACATTGCAGGCCATCTGCATTTGGTCCTGCATCAACAACTCCACCTTAACTAAAAGAAGCCCTAGTGTTAGGATCTAGCACACAAGAGAAAGCAAGAAGGCTTCTAGAGGTTAGCAAGGGTATTGGGAAGAGAACAGCTTTGGCTACAAAAAGTGAAGTGTTTTCTTGTGGGTTTTCCTCATCTCTGTACATGTAATCACTTATTTATACATTCTAATCTTTACAAAAGGAAGAGAATTTCTTCCAA
Source organism: Phoenix dactylifera (assembly GCF_051530095.1). Taxonomy (NCBI): domain Eukaryota; kingdom Viridiplantae; phylum Streptophyta; class Magnoliopsida; order Arecales; family Arecaceae; genus Phoenix; species Phoenix dactylifera. Next base: position 28,774,298 of record NC_143199.1, read on the forward strand.
TGGAGTGGCTTGTTTACTCTAAGGGGTTAAAAATTCTTAGTTTCATGCTTGTACTCCTGCATCTTCATGGACAGCCCAATTTGGCTGAACCACAATCTGGTGCATGTTGTGTTGATTATTTTAATTTTGCTTGCCTTGTCTTTCCTGTGTATTTTGCAAAAAATCAAAAACAACCACGTTGGGCAAGTTGCTTAGCAATGACACCATGGCCAAATATATCAATCCAACAAGGCCCTCACTATTTACAACCTCTATAATGATGGAGGCTTTTAAATGGCAAAGAGCTCATATTAGTAGCTTATTTACTGGTAATGGGCTCTCCAAGACTTGTCTCTTGGCTATCTTTTGCCCAAGCAAGCTACCTGTGTAGAAACAGTAAGGTTAATGAGCGCTCAACTAAACCTTACCCTTACCCTTGTATTCTGAAGTTTTCTTTATGATCCCAGCAATGTTTGAGTTTCCATGGCTCTAGTGGACACAATCTCCGTTTGAAATCACAAATGACGATGATGATGATGATGATGATCCAAGAATTCCTTAGTCTAAGAATTACTCCAACACTAGCCCCTAGCATCATGCATGGCTTGCAGGCAGATGTGCTTAAATCAATTAATTTAGTTAATGATAGTAGTTATAAGAAGGCCTGCATCTTTTGCCAGTGATTAAAAAAATTAATAATTTGCAATTTGCAAACAACATTCTCTCTCATCAGCCTGCTACTTCACAGCTCACCTTGTGCTGCTTCCAATTTTTGCTCAGATTATCTGCATATCCATTATAGCAATTAACAACTTGGTGATGAGGTACTTAAGTTTAGGCTCAGCACTTTAAGCACTGAATAGAAAAGTTAACTGAATAAACTATCACCTTGTCCCTTCAAGTGATAAAAAATTAGAACTTCTGAAAAATTCTGATGTAAACAGAAGGGACATATAAAATGACATGGCAGGGAGAAGTCCATGCATGCTTCTTCAATTCTTCAGATCTATATTTTAAAATGTCAGAAAGGCAGAACATACATTATGATCTAAAATCACAACATAGATAGGAAAGAAAACAAAAGGCTGAAGTGTGGTGTTTTTTGATCATCTATTCTAATACCTCAGAGTAGTCGACCAGCATTCTAAAATGAAATGAAAATTTTACAGCTATTGTCTCATTAACTAGGAAAATGTATGCAAACATATAAAGAAAGCATCACATAAGAAAGTCCATTCCACAGAAAAGCAAGCATGTGAATACACACAGAAGCCCTAGAAAAAAGGAGGTAATGACCTACGAGGCTATGACATTATTTGCATATGACAAAGATAAACCATAAAGCAGCAGAAAAGAAAGCAAATAAAATACAAAAAAGAAATATGTATATATGTATGGCTATAAATCAAATGAAATGTACGATATACAGCAGCTACAGGAAGTAAGTTTGGAGCCTACTCCATTTTTCTCGTTATTTCGCAACTTTGGCGGTTGGCAAAAGAAATCGGCATCATTTCTCATAGGCCAGCCTAGGCGGAAACAGTCGACTGACCTACAAATTGTGAAAGGGAAATTATAGAAGATATTTATAGATAGAACTAAGAATATTTGACAATTAATAAAGTTTTGTTCTGATGCTACCAAAAATATTCATTCAAATCATCATAATTTCTCCAGTGTGAATGCTTTGATTTTTCTTCTTTGCTCCTTTCAGCTTCCTGCATGCAACAATTACATCTTGATTAAGTATCCAAAATTAACCAACATGACAAGAATCAACTGCAATAATACCTTTTTTATAACTAGGTAAATTGGAGTCACAACTTTTCTTAGAAAGGCTTCTTCATCACCCCCATATGCGGGCTTTATGTTCTCGCCGGTCATTGGGCTCACATTTCCAGCTAGCATACCATACAGTTCAAATGCCATCTAAAAATAAAGAAACAAATATTAAGAGGAAAGGATACCCCCACATAAGAGCAAAAGCAGAATGTAATCATGGTAAAGCCACCCAAAAGAACCTCACTGTTAAGCACAACTTTGGTTGACTACTACTTGCTAAAGCCATGCTAAACTGCACTCAACAAGTTGATCACTGGGGGAAATCACATGCATAGGGGCTTTTGAAGACCAGATCAGGTCCCTTAGTTTCACATTCCCATCAACAAAGCTATGACACATTAGCACATGCCTCTTTTGCCAAGTACAGGGAAAGAAAAAAAAACTTGCCACTGTCGTCAGGAATAACCTGATAACATTGATCCCTGGTGGTGCTTGAAGACTATTCCATGCATAATGCACGCATTTCTCATGACTTGGACTGCCAAACTAGCAGCAGCCGGAAAGGGAGTCCAAACATCTTATTTTAATGTTGTGCTAAGATCACTATAAATATAGCTCAAGCTCTTTCTGGCTATCAGAGCCTCTAACCCCTCCTCACTGCCTATGCCACTTGATTGTCTTTTGAGGCCTGCATCTGCATGTTCCAAATGAACTACAATAGCTGGAACCTTCCTTATATATTCTTCAGCAAACAGATGCCAAGATAACTCAGCAAGGATCCAACATTTATTTGCCTTGAAGGAAATTGAAAATGAAATAATCATCCTATATTATTGAAACATAGAGGATAGAAATTGATCTAGATGTTCGCAATATTTCATGAAGCCTAGCGCATGCTTGATGACTGAGCTTCCTATTGGCAATCTTTACAGATAGAAAATCTTGAAAGTCCGTAGCAAGACCTATGGCACATTCCACCTAGCACAAAATATCAATCAATGTCTTCATCTAGTAAACGTATACTCTTGCAAGCCAATCAGCCTCTCATTTAGTTTGCCCACCCCCAAGTGCCAGTGCCACAAAAGGCAAAGTGGCGTGTCTTCTAGGTTATATTCTAATTTCTCAACAGCGAGCACATGCCTAGCATTGTTTTTAAGTGTGGCTTAGTTTGGTTTTATCAACATTAACCCATCCGTAATGAGCCTAGGAAGATCAAAGCTTGCCAGAAGGTTCAGGGCATGAAAAAAACAAAGACCCTTAAGATATGTTGCATTAAAAAAACATAAGCCCTTATGTCTTGATTTTTTTGAGCAAGGCTGCTAGTCACTGAACATACAACACCATCCCCCCAACAAGATATGCCATCAAAACAGAGCATCTACAAATCTCGGTTCTATGGCATCACAGAGCAAGGAACTACCTTGATAAAGCAAATCAAATCTAATTTTCATTTCTTTGTCATCATTTTAGCTTGACATATCATTTACAGCTTGGAGACCCTTCACAATAATTTATGGTAATAAGATAGGTTTCTAAGAAATACTTGAATTATCCAACTTGTGTTATAGGTTATGAGGGATTCCAAACTCTAGAATGCAACAAAAAACTATCCAAGATTGAAAGCATAGAATTGTAAAAATGGTTATTATATATATTTCAAAAATTCTTTGTTACCACAAAAACATATACTCTTTAGTCTTTACCCATATATGGAAAGTGTTTTCCTTTGGAAACACATAAAGAGCATGGAGTCATAGCTGGACAACATACATGATGATAGATGTAGCAAAGGCATTCTGGCATGAATCTCAAGTTGGCAGCTTCACCCCATATAAGAAGGTAGAGACCCATATATAGTAGCTTGCGCTGTTGCACTTCCTGTTGGATGGTTGGCAACCTAAAATTTCAATAGATTTACAAATGTCTGTCAAAAGGAGAAATTCAAATGATAGCAAACGTAATTTCAACACGAAAGAGACTAGAGTTAAAATTTTGGCTGAAAAATCAGAATGAAATGAAGATAATGCATCCTTGTAAACACCTGTACAGCAACACTTACCATAGACTACTCTTGCGATTCAAGTATTTGCACCATTTCTTATAGTTCTTAAAAAGTTTCTTCATCACGTCGTTTAGTGCACGTTCATCCAACTGAACAAGAAACATTGCAATTATTTATATGAACCAGCAAAAGCAAAATGGTAGAGCTCCAGAATTCAATTTATAGTAACAGGCATAGCAGAAGCAAACCTACCTTTGGTTGTTGGTCGGGCCTTGGAAATTGACGGATGTGGACATTTGCAAGTAACAAAATCAAGTGTTCCCTTTGATTTGAAACATTATCCTTCTGCACAAATTAGCGAATGCAACACAAGATAACATATGTAAAGGGAAAAGCGAGAAATTCAACAAGTTTCAATGACCAACAAATTCCATAAAGCTACTTCAGAAAGAACAGCATTATATCTGGAAAAAAAAACCTCTTTGCTAGAATTTTTCACCTGAAAACCAAACATAGCCTGAAGCCAGTCAAGTAGGTCTTCATCAGGCTTTTTCTCATGGTCCTTGGGCCATGGGAGGCCCCGGGTATTGCGTAGAGCATAAACAGCAGCTTGAATCTGCAGAATGAAATCAGCTTCTTTAGAACGGTTTAGCCAAGAGATACATATCTCACAAACGAAAAGGGTAAGGATGGAAACCTCAGGATACCGCATGATGGCCTGGTTTGCACTATCAGGATCAAGAGGGAGAATATTGTAAGGGACATAAATCTTTGTCTTTTCCTCAACTTTATTGTGAGTCTCCAAGATCTGTGTAAAAAACAATAATTACATAACAAGTGCAGAAAAACTGATTTTTAAAAAATAAAAACAATGAAACCAGTTCTAGTAAGGAAGATGAACTAAGAGGAATAGCCAAGAACAAACAATTAAAATAAGTTCTATTTACCTCCTGATCAACATCAAGAGATTGTGTCAGATTGACAGCTTTTAAAACCTCAAATAAGACAGCAGCAGTTTGATATGCTTTGGTAAGTTGAGCACTGAATAAAAGAGGTCAATATGTCAGAGCAGTGGCATCATTGTGTAGTAACCCAACTCCTCACATTAGCCCAATAAACATCTTCAAGAAGTTACTCACCGATCAGCTTTATCAGCAGCATTTTGAAGTGCTTGGATATACTTCTTGTAATAATGCTGATAAAAGCTCTGCATTTCTCGAGCATCACTCTGTTTGACTCTTCCCTTTAAAGTTGGATCATTTTCCTGTAAAAATGAAATTATGATGTATCAAAAGACAACACATACAACCACATATTAGTGATTGCATTTAGTTTCAATATTTTCAATGAGTCATAATAAAAACACCACATGTAAAGAAAAAAGGACATAATTTAGAGAACAGTATCCACAATAAGAAAAATTAGAAAATAGCCATCCAATCTAACATATGACACGTACAATACAGTAAAATTAGAAAATGCAGAAAGCAATACAACATAAATCACACAAAGTAATAGCATCAAGCACCAATCAAATTAAACAACATATTGCATAATCAGGATTCGCCTACAGACTGAGACCGAACGTACCATACAATACATGTAAGGTACATGTACAATGCCGAGGTTCGGTGTGACATAGGGGCCGAACCAACCTATACCGGGCAGAATCAGCTGGTTTTGTGTTGTATTGACTTGTACCATCTGTTTTCGGGCAGTACCATGGTTCGGTGAGGGAAAAGGTCTCACAACGCTATGTCAGTATGGGAGCTGCACCGTAGCGTATCGGTAAGGAACCGGTATGGCACTTGGTACTAGTGTAGCAAACCTTGGTACACGGACTAGTTTCTTGGAGAAGAATGTCATTCCCTTTATTGGAATAATTGGCAATAAAGAATAGCATCCTCCAATGATGAACATGATATTAGCAGATGCATGCTTATCGCATTGACTTTTTTGTAATTTCTACTCTTTAATCTATTTCATCAGAATTATAGATTTGCTCAGTAAAGGAATACTTACACATATTAGGTCAATATTATGATTAGTCTGCAGATGGAGTTTATATTCTATATATAGGTTGTTCTCCATGCATTAAGAAAGTCTCCTCAAGCACACATAAATTAACCACTCGGGTGAATCTTCTTGCTTTTTTGGGTAATATTAGTCCTTTTAATTGCTCCTATTGTACTAGTTTTAGGACAATAGTTCATCTTCCTTCCTGTATGGATCTACACTCCTCCACCCTTCTAAAAGCCGATTGAATCTTCTTAAGGTTAACTGGATTAAGTTGACATTCTTGTTGTAGAAACCAATTCACAATCTGAGATCTCATTTCTCATTGTTTGCCACCGTGCCATTGGTTCTTGGCCTCCTTAATATAAATAACCTTTTGTATAGACCTGTCGATTGGGTTTTCAGTGGCCTTGCAAACTCTATTGGTCCATCTTCAAGTCCAGGGCTTTAACAAGCAATACATGGATTGACGGTTGACCTTTTAGAAGTTAGGCCCATTTGTTAAATATAGCTTGTTATCTTGCCTTAGCCATTTTACTATTAGATTTTCTATGGACCACAATCATAATTTATGCCTACTTTATTTTGCCCTTTGTCTTCTTTGGGCTATACATGCATAGGCTTCTTCTATCAATATTGCAAAGCAAGGTTCACCGGGCAGGCATCAGTGGTCGTACTGGCCGACGACCGGTTTGGTATAGTACAAGCTATTACCATAGCGATCCGATGCGTACCAAACTAGAGAGAGGGAGAGAGAAAGAGAAAGACAGAGGGCAGGGGAGAGGAAGGAGACGGAGAAGAGGTGAGAGAGAGGGGCCCACAAAGAAGGGGAGAGGGAGGAGAGGGAGGAAGAGAGAGAAGGAGGGATGGAGAGAAGAGGTAGAAAGGGGTTGAAGGCGAAGATCACTGCCGGAGAGGGGGGAGAAGGAGAAGGAGAAAGAGAGAGAGAGGTGGGGCTTACCTCATCAGCAGCGACAACTGGGATCCCTGAATAGCTTGCTCAAATCAAATGAGAGAGAGCACTTCAAGTGACATAAGACATGTTCGAAAGAACACATCGAGGGGAGATTATAGGCCAAACTGACCTGCGTTGCCGAACCACCCAATTCAAGCCGATTCAGCCATCCTTGTTGCAGAGTATCAATACAATATGCTTCAGTAAGGTTTGACACATAAATTTCACTAGTATGTTTATGTTGAAACCTAGGTGAGCATCTCACATTATGTCAATTTACATAACCTACCAATAAGCGATAGATATGATGTCAACCCAGTAAGTAAACCTAGACTTCATGATACAAGATGATTCTTGTTTGTTTCAGGTTGTTCCTACCACCAAAAACATTTCTTCCTTTAGTACAATGATTTTTTGGTAAAAGAACTAAATCACAAATTACACATGAAATCAACTAAGATTACATATATTTAATGTAAGCAAGGAATTCTTAACAAATTTATCACCTATAGTCTCATACATTTAAAAGTAAGTAGGTTTAGCAAAGCTCAACAATGGATGCGCAAGCTTGTCCCCGCCATGAACAAGCAATTCAAGAATCCAAGCTTCGACTTTTGCAAATCAGGGGCTATTCATGTGAAAGCCTAGCCTAAAGAATCGAACAACTTGAACAATCCCTTTATCAATCTAAGCTCTAGTTGTTTATGAATGCATTAGTTCACTTGCAACCTGCAGGGAAGAAGGGCATCACTAGATGTCATAGTTTACCTCCAAAGTTTGAGATACCATCATACATCAGTCACAAGAGAGAGTTAGGATCTTTTTGACAGCAATGGGATATCATAACGGCCATCTGAGCTGCACACAGCTTCAAATGACAAGCCAACAATGGGACCATGCAAATGATTGGAGAGTAAAGCATAGCATTGGAGAGGAGTGAGAAAGCACTGATAGGAAAAAACAAGAAAGCAGATATTGTTATTGCTATGTCTCATGGATGAGAAAGTAGAGTAGCTGAACAAATGAAGCCCCGATGAAAGGACAAAAGAAAAAAATTCTAGCTATCTATCCTCGAAATTTTGGATAAGATATGTGATCGCTGATAGAGCCCACAAAAATCCAGCATGAGTTTTTTTGGCACCATCACACATCAAGGACCACTACCCTATCATCGATGTGAGATCTATGCAAGATCGAGGATTAAGTGGATAATGATGAATATGGCTTCACTGCTGTCTATGAATCTATGTTTTTGTCAGGACTATACAGAACGTTTATATAATTTTTTTAAAGATAACGATAACAATTATAAAGTATCTAAAAAAATATGTCTACATATTTAAGCATGCCATTTAACATCCAATCAACATTTGGATCCATATCTCACAGCATTACTTATCCAGTCACAATTCAAATTTTCTTATTATTAAAAAAACAGAAGTAGAAGTTCCTGCAAAATCGAGAAAATTTAGAAATGTATCTTAGCTTGCTAGTTACATATCCTTCTATAGTAACTCATGTCTTTACATCCGATGCATCGAAAAGTACAAACACCTGTTTATGGAAATGACAACCACTAGTTATCAGAAGCACGAATAAATTAAAAAAAAACTTCAAATATTCTATTTGGTCCCTATGGGAGATCTCCACACTTAACTAAGCCATCTCAATAGTGCTGAAAAATAATTATTTGGAATCAGCACCTGAGCTTCAGTTATGCAGTTAAGCTGCTAGGCATAGCACTGGATAGGTTATAAAGATCACCTATATTTCCAAACCCAATGCTGAATTGCCAATATGATAATTGAAAACATCTATGATGAGTCTTCAACATAGTGGAGATGCTCTAGCATCTGCTGCAGCGAGTAAAGACAAATCCATAGAACTTCTATTTAACAAGAAGGAATAATATCACAATCATTAAATCAAACGAATATGTTCTTCTCCTTATCAAATTGCAACCTGCTCATGAGACACTATATTTGACAATTTAGTAAAGGTCATCACAATATAGCAATTCAATGCATCTTTAATTAAGATAAAGTAAAATACAACTTTAGTGGGAATTTGGTTCATTATGCCTCAGCCTGAATATTACAAAGATTAAAGATTCAAATGAACATAAAACTTTTTAAACAAGAATAAATCTCTTTAAAAACCTTCAATGTCCATAAAAACAGGCACACATCGATACTGTTAACAACAACGAATTATTCTCATACCAAAATGATTATGATGATTACTAGACTTAAAAATTGATTTTTTTTAAAAGAACATGCTAACGAAATATAACTTAATGTCAGGATGAGGAAAAAGAAAAACATTTATTTGCATGCAATATTTTTATCCATAACTAAGAAAAGAGTGCTGACCGCATGGAACATATACTAACAAGCATAGTATAACAACAAATGGATGTAAGACATACCCTTTCCAGCCTCTGCAAAAGTGCAGTTTTAAATTGACGAACACCACGCCCGCTCGAAGTTGGATCCAAGCGGTGAGCTTTTTCAAATGCATAGAAACGGCCTATCCCATCATCAGAAATAACACATCTCATATTCAGCATAAACATAGCAAGGACTCCAACAAGAATGTTATAAAAAAGTGCCAGAAGAAAATGTTGAGACAATCAACTTCAAAGATAGCACATATTGTAGAACTAAGCATGCATAGAGTAATTACAATAACCAACGTTCGGCGGCCGGTAAGGAACAAGAACATAATATCCCAAGTTGATGAGATTTTTGTTCCTTTTTTTTTTCTTTTTTTTCCATCATGCGTGTATGTTTTGATAAGTTGGCAATTACTTGTCCAGACGGTGCAGATTTAAGATTTTAAAAGTCTAAGAAGAGTACGGAGGCTCACTTTAACAAAGTGAATTGTGTTACCAATCAAACTAGGAGTTATCTAGGCATACTAATTATAGTATAGCAGATAAATGAAAGAATCCATCAAATATACTAAAAAGCATTGAATCACAAACCATAGTCAGTGCTGCAATGGTAAAAAAAAAACTCAATCCTCAAAGACTATAATCTTCGCATCAAATTCACCATGCATAACTTGAAACTCAAGACAGACAAAGATTGCCCACTCAATTGTTCAGAGACCCTCAATTCAAGACTAAGGCTACAATAGTTCCCAGTTACCCATGGAACATCTCATAGACTATGCAAGTAAAACTACAATGTTATCTAACATGCAAACCGAACTGATCAAACCAGCACAAATCCAACCGTGGCATGTACAAAGGGACAACGAGTAGCTTAATCAAGCATACGAACCAAGATCAAACGGCATAAGGAACCGCCGACGAGGAACTTACAGAGGTAAGCGACCCGAGGGTTGCTGGACTCGACCTCGTTGGCCACACGGAGGATGGGAGCGATCTCGACGAGGGACGATGGCACGACCTCACTGTCAAAGATCGACTCCCCGAGATTCCCCGCAGTCTGTGTCCGGAGAATCCGCTTCTGGACCGGCTGCTCCGGTCCCCTTCTGGAAGAAGACATTTCTCGCCGACCTTCTCGAGAACACCTGGTTTCGAACAAAAAGTATCAAGAAACGAAGAAATCGACGAGAAAACAACTACTGAAACCCGGATCGAAGGCATCTAAGTGGAGAACAAGCCCCGAAAAGGGGGGAGGTTACCTGGTTCTTGAGGGGCCTACGAAGTAAAGCTCGGCATGGAAGGAGTTAGAAAGAACCGGGAGACCAGAGCTCGGAGAAGAGAAGAGCGAAGGAGAGGAAACCCTAGGTTTGGCGCTGGGTTTGGAGAGGTAGCGAGAGAGCTACCAGTGGAAGCAAGAGCAGGAGAGCGATGGGAGAACAACTGGCGATGGGGCAGGAAACATAAAAAAAGGCAGCAGACTCATCAGTAAATAATAGCGGGCTCAGATGACCGAGGTCTGTTGCTTTAAACGTACGCGATTTTTCGGTATATTACAAAATTGCCCTTACTGACTGGACCTGGATGGGCAACGTAATAACAATTCTAAAAAAATAAAAAATAAAAACGAAATAAAAAAATATTATACAGAAAGAAATAACCCACGGACACAAGGACGTTCAAAGGTGGATACAATAAATGATGATTGCGAGTTCCGTACAATAAATATTCATTATAAACTGAAAGGCCAAGAAAAAATTTCTTTCAATTAATTTGTTACAGAATTATATAATACAATGATGTAACAAAACAAATCACATTAAATAATATAAGATTCCAAATTTTGATGATTCATGTCCTCTCGCACTCACCAGATAACGAAAGCCCCTGACTTTTGAGCTCTACTTTATTATACTTTAAAATAAATCAGGAGCGATAAGAAAAAAAAATCTTAAAAAGAACTGTAGTACTATCCTGTAATTTCAGTGGCATGCGAGGGCATTCTTGTCATGATATTTAACCCTGGGATTTGAATTTCGAAAGGGAAACGTTACGTTACAGCTCCCGTGCCCCTCTAGCATGCGAAGAGGCCGTTTCTACAACGGACGAAATTTAACGTTCCTACCGTTCACCCTTCCAAGATGCTAAAATTACGTCTCGCCCTCCGTGGTTGATGGGGATGGGGGTAATTTATTAATGTTTTTTTTATAAATACTTTTTTAAAAATATTAGTTTGTATGAATACCATCTTAAAATTTATATTTATTTGTATACCTTATAAAATATTATTTTTGCATAAATATTTCTAATATAATAATTCTTCTAATAAAAAAATTAAAAAAATATTTTTTTATTTCTATCATGATCGTCTTATAAATATTTTTTATATCTATCCATTAAAAATATTTTAGTTATTTTAATTTAAAATTATCAAAATATTTTTTTACATCAAAATGGTTAAAACTTGAGTATATATGTAAAAAATATAAAAATAAAAAAATAAGTATTTTACAAGAATGTATATATAAATATTAATTTTGAAAAAATATTTATATCAAATTTAGTATTTTAAAATTTTTTTAAGAAAATATTAATTTACTTTTACCGAGACCGTACCGGCGGGAGAATGGCCGTCGCCCATCAGGGGGCAGTTCGGGTATCTGGAGGATGTAGGGGCCGTTTGGGGTTTGGCTTTTTAGGCGGCGTCCGGAAAGCTGCTTTAGCATCTCGTGCGGGCCCCACCCATGACGATGATGCCATGATTATCCACGCGAGGACCAGCGCCTGCTGTCTCCGCTCTTCGCAAACAGATCGCGACCGTCCGTTCACCGTGGCTTGTGCGAGAGCTTGCAATGTTAGGTGGGTTGATGTCTGTGAGGAGAAGCGTCCAAAACTATCATGTGGTCGGCACGACTTGACCGTGCAGCTCGTCGATGGCATTGTCCAAAGAGGTCTTTAAAAAATGTCCTTGGTTGAACCTTGCATTATTTCATTTTAACTTATCCATGGCAAAGTGCAGGGTCTTCCTTTGACGTATTAAGACCATGAACAGGATTTCCATAGAAATTAAATGGCACTGTAAAATATTCATAGCTCTGTGCAGTCCCATCCCTAAGCGGAGATGAAGAAGGTTGGGCCCTAGCCAACCCTGATTTGGGGGATTATCTTGAATGGTTTCTAAACAAGTGAAGAAGTTGCCAAAACACCATAAAGTCGCTAAAAATTTATGATTTGTATGGTGGATAGATTGGAGTGTCGATCGGGCATGCACTTGTGCCATTTTTTGAATGCAATTTGGATTGTATTTGACGCATCCAATACACGAAGGGTCCTTGCAAGATCGAAATTGTTTTTTTTATTTATTTGTGAGTTGTTTTACTTTCTTTGCTCATTTGCTCCTTCCATCACATCGCAAGAGATAGTTCTCAACCACCATGATATGAGCTAAGCCAAATTGAGTACTTAACGGAGATAAAAGCATCCGGAAATATGCTAGCTTACTTTGTTTGTGAAATCTCTCGATGAAGATACTAGAGTTTAGGTTCAGCTCGTATCTTTACTACAATATAAGAAATTGAGGGTATTTGGCATATTGCTATGGAGTATTTTGCTACCCATTGCTTGTAGATCTCTTTGTATGAATTAAAAAATAAAGGAAAAAAAAAAGCATTCATAAGAGGCATGATGGATAGAAAAAATAGGATATTTGGGCATGTTTGGATCCAAAAATGTTTGCCATGTGGGGTTTTTCACATGATACGATTATAAAGGGGTGAATGGTGGACGGATATACTAATCAAAAATTTTGATGAATTAATTAACACAGGCTAGCATGATACTACTAGAAAATGCCTCTCAAATTTAGATGAAAAATGGTCATATAATTTGCCCCATACATGAATCCATGACTTAACAACCAATTTAGCGGTGTTCCTTGAATATTAGTGTTTCAAAAACGTTAGTATTTCCACTAGATTATTGAAACAAAATATAGCTTAAAGTTTACCTGGTCAAGTATGGATCAAAACAAATATCAACAGATCAAGATTTGAAGCTTATACCAAATTCACTCTTCGGTCAAAAAAAAAAAAAAACACAATGTTGGATCTATTAGGAACTAAGGCACATCCAAGAAAAGTTGAAAGTTCGATTTTTTGTGTCATACATGCCTGATTTATCTTATATTAGACAAACTTACAACCAAGTTTCAATCAAAAAGTTTTGACCACTAACCCATTTGACTAGAAATAAGAACCGAGCCTCATTTCGACCACTATCTTGTCTATCTTAGATTGAGTTAGTTCCAAACTCGAGCCAATTAAACTTAACCTACTTCATCTAAAACTCTACTGAGATAAGCAGATTGATGACTCAATTAAGGTAACTTGGAGGTCAATACAAAACATAAGTAAATGATATATGAATACAAAAAGTATAGAAAACTTGGAAGTTAAAATGTAATATCAAATAAAAACAAATTATTCCACATGTAATATTTAGCAAATGATTATTGATAGTTGAAAAAAACTTATGGATTACGTACGTGTATCACACACGCGCGCGCGCGCGCATAGATGCAAAACAGGTTAGAAAAGATAATTTTAGACACTTAGTTGAGTTAGATTATGATCCACCTAACAACTTGGCGAGTTGCCAAGATCAATCAACATTAGATCATCAACTCAAAATAAAGTTGCAACAATCCAGATCATGTAATCTGCGAGTTGTATTACCGAGCCTTCAATCAACAAGGCTTCCACAATTTTGAATTGGACTGGCCATGGATGGACCCAGTGTTTGATCAACCAAACACCCACACGTGTCCACCCTGATGGCTCATCCTCAATTCTGAGAACCGGACCCGTGCATCAGGTCCATGCTTGTAGATGAACCGGGTCTGGATGGAGCACATCAAAAACTTCGTTTATAGGTTCGACCAGATTGCCGGCGGCCCGTAACAACATAAACGTTTAGCGCGTTATACCGTAAGTTGGCCTATCAATCCGACGCTCTCAATGGATTCTTCTTCACGGCACAGTGAATCGGACGGTCCAGATTAGGATTTACATAAAATCGTTGTTCTCATCGGCGCAAGAACCGGGCGTTGGACGCCATAGGGAGCCGGCAGGAAAGAAACCCAGATCCGACGGCGTCCCGGATATTTACTTTTTCCCCTCTCCGAAGAGATCTCTCCTTTCACCAAAAAAAAAAAAAAGAGATCTCTCCAGGAGTATTCACGGGAGAAGAAAGGGAAGCCAGAATGGAGGAAGAAGGAAAGCCAGATGCCCAGCTATTCCAGCTTCTATCCACGCTCCTCCAACAGGTTTCTTCTATATATTCGTCTTTGAATTAGCTGCTTTTTTTTTTCTTTGATTTTTTTTTTGTTGTTGATGTCTAATGGAAATATAGGGCCAGGGATTTTTTTAATAAAAAAATAATGATTTATATAGTTTTATTGAATCCTGAAAAGCTTTATTACGCGCCCAAGGGTCTTGTCATGTACTAGGTATCTCATTGTTGGGCGTGGAATAAAGGTTTGTTCCAGCAGTTGTGTCGAGGGCGATTAAAAATGTTCAGTTATTTCTTGTACGATTCAAAAACGTGTTTTTACACAATTTGAAGATTATTTCCTTTGCAATTGTTGATGGTGGACGATACCTGAATCGCTTGATGAAGTGCTTTTGCTTCTTTCTGGAATCAAGGTTATGCTGTTTAGGATCGGTAGGTTATCTGGAAAATAAAATATTGGATACGTATAATTTACCAGGATTGTAGAACTTGGAGGATCAGCTAATCGAAATTGCCTCTCCAGTTTTTAGCACTGCTGATGATATAAAGGAGTTCCATCACTAAAAAAAATGATGTTAATAATGTTCTTACAGTATCAAAGTTAAATCAAGAAATTATCTGTACTTTGGATGCTTAAAGCATGTAACAAGAAAGTAGGACCTATAAAGGGGCTAGCAGAGAGCCCCAGGTAGTTACTATTTTATGTACTTATCATCTAGATACATGGTGACATAAATTATGAAATAAACATTGGAAGTTATGTGCAACTCTAAAGTTTTTTGATGCACAACATGGTAGAGTGGTCTTCTCAGTTGCTCACTCTAGGAGATCATGAGAATTGGAATGCGACAGCTATTAGATTATACATTATTGAAGAACTTATGATTCCTTTCACTCCAAATGGGTGGAACATACCTCCACCCATCTCATTGCCATTCATTCTTCTGCTTGAATATATAGTCTGATTGAATACATAATCAGAGTTAGGCCTAGAGAATATTCAATTTAAAGAGGTTTTGCAAGAGCAATGTTGTTTATGACTTGGTAAATGTATGATCTGGAGGTCTGGTTTGCTTATGGTCTAGGAAAATTTGGTGTTGGGCATTACTGATCCATTTAGCAATTTGTTATATGGAGACTCCTCGTACCTTTCCTCAAAGTTGCACTTGCTGATTGCAGCTTCTCATTTCCTGTTTTCCTACAAGGTTGAAGGGGAGTGCCTTCATTTGATTCGTAGATATGTAGTTTGAACTGAATGAATTACTAGAAGTTCTGCAGACACCTCCTGTGGCTGGTGATTCAGGAAAAGAAAAAAAAGAAGACATTTTGTATAAAAGTCTAGACATTGAATAAGTACCATTCTTTAAAAAAATGTCCTCTTGTATTTCACATGATTAGACCATTTGAATTACTTCTACTGGCTCATTTTTAACTCTGTCATTCCTGGTTTTAATAAGCACAAGCACAAATGCCTTATGACCTTTTGATCTCCTTTAGAATATATTTAAGTTGCAAAAAACTTCTTTGTTGCACAACAATCTTGATCCATGCAATTTTGGAATCCTATGTGATATACTGAATTATATCCTTATTAATCTGTATTTCATGATAATAAAAATATCTTTTCATTGATATTATCTAAAGCCTCATGCTTGTATGGCATTCCAGCGACCTTGTGTTCTGTATGCTTAGTTCTGATTCTTGTTAGACACTCTGATTTGGGTCATTTTTATATGCATCAATTACCCATCCCCTTGCCTCATCAAACAAATAATACATCAACTGTGAATACCATACATCAAGATATGGGATATATGCTATCATCCGATTTATTTCTAAGTGCAAATGAAGGTTGATAGTACAAGTTGCCATATCCAGCACAAGCAAAATTGCCATTGGCATTATGTGCCAAATACTAACGTGATATACTACACTTAAAAGAAATAAAGCAAGGAGACACTCAATATACGTAGGATGCCCCTGATATACACTTATTATCCTCTTTTGTGGTTCTGTACTAGAAGTGCTAGAAAGAGGAAAACATAATACACATTGTCAGATATAGGCATAGTGCAAAATGATGCTATGGAGCATAAGTATTAAAAAGAATATAAAGCATCAGAGCATGGTTTATCAGAAGAAGCTACCAATCAATGATCCCTATGATTGAGGCAGTAGTAACTAGTAACACAAAATTTTTTTTGCCCTTAATAAGATGTTGGTAGAGCCTCCAAGTATTTATATTTTCTCTTTGAGAAGCTTTTCCTTTCTTTCTACATTTTCCAATAAATCAACAAATAATGAGCGGAACATTGCCAATGCCTCATTTTAGAGAAGATGAAAGGAGACTATGCCGCATATTAAGCTACTCCATGAATGCAGTCATTGGGTAAAATAGTATAGGTAGGTCCCAATCTATTCCAAATTGTCCGGTTACTATCATATTAAAGCAAAATTGTGAGGAAAATTTTCATTATCCAACTCACAAATATGGAAAACACTAACGCCATCAATTCCTTTGGGCCTCTAATATGTACAAAGGATGCAACCCTCTATCATTTGATCATTAAGAGACCTACTAGGAACAAACTGGTAATCTGTAATTAAGAGCTGTATATTAGTAGACATAACAATAACCATTGAATATGTCCCAACTATTTGGGGTTTGGCCTTATGAATCTTCATTTGCAAAGCATTCCTGCCCAAGGCTACCTCTGATGTTCTTGTAAACAATTCTACATCCTTTTCTCACAATTTCCGTATGTGTTACCTTATGTCTTCCCCTCCTCTTGACACATCCTTAGGCAAAGATTAAAGTATTCCTTATTGAAGCCACCTTAAATCTTCATTCTATATGCCCATATCATCCTAATCGACTCTCCAATATTTTGTCCTCAATTTGCACAACTTCAACTGTTCAAGAGAAATATATTGATGAAGGGGGGAGCCTTACATATCATTAAATGACACATATTGAAGGTGGTGAACTATATCCAAATGGTACTAACAGGGCCGGCTCGGGCCTTAGGCGACTTAGGCGGTCGCCTAAGGCCCCCGACCCACGGAAGGCCCCCATCCCACGGTCCCCACTGCATAGTTTTTTTTTTTTATTTAATCTGTAGCCTTCTGCCTTTTCCATCCGTCTCCAATAGCTAGAGTCGTAGCTGGGCGCTGGCCTGGGCAGTGGGCCATCAGGAAGAAGAAAGGGATTTGGTTGGCTTGATACACGCCTGAAGCCACTCTCATCTTTCATCCCTTCTCTTTTTGGGCTCGTTTGGTTCGCGGGAAAAGAAGGGGGGAAAGTGTGGTCAACGGGAAAGTAATGAGATGCCTCTTGTTTGGTTGGAGTTTTCAAAGGAGAGAGAAGGGAAAGTTATATTCCCATGGGAATGTGATTCCCACATTTCATGGGAAAGTCTTTCCCATGAGAAACATGGGAAAGTAACTTTCCCATGAGGCGGGAATCACTCCATTTTTACTTTTTCCCAAAAAGTCCTTTCAGCATTAAAGAATCATTAAAGAGGCATTAAAAACCTAATTTTTATTAAGGGCATAATAGGAATTATATATAACTTTCCTAGGAAAGTGGATGGCCAACCAAACATAAGCACCTTGGAAATTTGTCACTTTCCCATGGTCAACCAAACATGCCAAAAGTATTTTCCTAGGCATCCTCTTCCTAGGAATTTGTTTCCCAGGAATCATATTCCTAGGAAGGAAAATGCTTCCCGCGAACCAAACGAGCCCTTTTGGTTTTGGTCTTGGTTTTCCTTCCCTCACATTACTCCTGACCCAGCCGGGCCATCAGGAAGAAAGGGGGATTGGAAATGGACTTCTTGGAGGGTGGAGATTTTTTTAATTTTCTCCTCTCGGTTTCTTCTTCCCTCTTCCCTCTTGGGTGGTACAGAGAGAAAAGGAGGGAGGGGGTTCAATGGCTGCTGTGTGATGTTGCAGTCGCTGCTTGGGTACTCACTTGAAGGGGAGATGGTGGGATGAGACTTTTATTAATTAGATGGAGTGAATTTTCCATAATGCCCCTACTTTCTTTTATAGGGAGGCCCCTTTCTGGACAAATTCTTTTTTTTACCTTGGCCATGAAGTGCCGTGGGATGACCTTTTCCTATTCTGCTCTTGCTTGACGGGGTAAACAGTATTGTCAAGCATTATCTCAGTTATTTAATCAGTTTCATGGCCCTTCTTTTAGGGTAATTATTTTTCTGTGCTCCCATTGAAGAATTATATTAAATTAAAAAGATTTCTTGTGTATTTTTGTTAGATTCATGCATCTTCGTTGAAATAGTGTACTTAATAGCTATCTATTTTCATATCATTTTTTAAGTATTTTATATTTATTAAAAAAATTATTATTAAAAAAAAAGGCCTCATTTATTGGATTCGCCTTAGGCCCCCAAATGTATTGGGCCGCCCCTGGGTACTAAGTTCATCCTATAAATGTTGCCAGTAGAGATTGTTAGACCATCTCAAGTTACTAGCATCATAATAGTTGCGTGGATGTTTGTAGATACATAAAGAAGGCGACATGTTAGAGCTAATGCCTATAGTTCAATCAAAGATTTATCCGGTGTTTTGAGTTGTCTAACACAAATTTCCAAACATGGCTCTATGTTTGTGCATAAGGCCATGTGACTTTAACAGTGGGGTGCTTATGCACGGGGCTGTGACACATCTTTAAGTGCACTCCTTCTTTAGTGGGACTCATCTCTGGAGACTTGGCTATGTTTTCGAGAGAGGAACAAGAGAAGCTCATCAACCTAGGGTGGGAGCATATTTGTTAGCTTGTATAAATAAAACATTCTTATAATAAAAAAATAATCCCAAGCATTTGATCATTTAAAGGGAGCTTTTGAATCTAGCAAGCACTCCTACCTCTCTTTTTTTCTTTCTTATTTTTTTCTTTTGCTGGAAGGACTTGTACTACTTAAAACTATGTGCAATGTGCAACGTGCGCATGCAACTGCTAAGTCAAATCATTTCCTTAGTTGATGGGATATTACTATACATCATATACTCAGTGCTCTTCTTGCCTCTGTCATGCATTGCACATGCCGAATGCTGGTATGATATGGTCTGGATGTCAAACTGGTAATATGAACTTCAAAACTTGAGGACTGTATTGTTAATGACATAGATCATAGATGATAGCCTATATTTTTTTAAATCTCTTATTTGGGAAAAAAAGAGGAAAGGTTAAATTTCCATTTCTTTTCTACGTGGTTGTTATTCTTTATTCGAATTTCCCCCTTGTCGCTGTGGCGTTACACATGGAGATTTAATATCTAATAGTTCTTTATATTGCTTCATTCTTTTCATTTCTTTTCTTTTTTAGTGTGTCCATTTTAATGTCTCTCTGTAAGCCAGATGTTTAGCTAGATATTTTTTTAGCCCAATAATGTGTTTCATCATGTTTTTTCCCCATGTGAATATGAGAATTGGGGATAAAGGACAATCTATTAGATCGTCAACAGACTTTAGTTACCCAAAGCAGGAGCGAATTTGAGTGCAGTGCAGGGAAGCAAATTTGTCAGACTGTTTTAGAATAGGAAGCACTTAAGAAGCAGATAAAGAGTGAATTCTGAAGCAGGTCTGCCACCCTTGATTAGAGCTTCCTGCTACTAAGAACCAGACCAATATTAGCAATCTATTTGATGCTTAACTATAGGATTTGAATCTTGAACAATTGGTTGATCAACTCCAAGTCAAGTAGTTGGCATGTATGAGGAAAATCAAATACATTATGAATTTTGTGTGTGTTTTTTTTTGTAAAATTATCTGTAAATCTGAAGAACATACATGCAAGGCTGTTCAGACATAGATGCATCGCCAGTATCGCTTTTTCCTCCTTTTCCAGGTCACATGGCATGGATTCATCAATCAGATTGTTGGCTTGCTGTCCTGCTGACAAACCAGTTAAAGTTGAAACCGTATCTTAAAGAGATTTTAGTGCTTTTATCTGAGGACAGAATGCCTATTTTTCCTTTGAACCTGTGGAGTTGCCGTCAAATGTACAATCAATATATTGCTGAAAAAATCTGTCTTTATTCGAAGTTATGTAGCAGAAGGTTGATGACTTTTCATAAACTCTCATATTTCAAAATGGATTTTTTTCCCACATTGTGGTTTATGCCTTTAGAGTCATCCATTATCTTGTGGATATCCTATGCGGTATCCTGCTAAATTCCATTGTTAGATGCGTCTTCTTGAGCAAGACACCTATTCTTCGAGGAAATTTATGTCAGATACTTAGGATGTCAATAAAATTATCCATGATAGTTGAAACCACTGATTGGTGGTCAATAAATTTCAGTTCCTATTCACACTTCTAATAACTTCCGCAGGTAGAATCATTGAGCAACCAAGAAGAAGTAGAACTGCGTGCCAAGATAGAAGCACTGGGTCTAGAGGTCACCAAGGTTCCACAAAAACCATCCAAGCATCTTGATGAGGTATGCGAGATTTCATGATAGTAGCTGTATTGACTTTTAGCTTTCTAGCTTTTATATTCCCTCATGTGCTTTCTGCTTCTTGTTCAATTCTTCTAGCTGGAAATAGCTGCAGAGTTAGACAAGCTCTCCACCAAGCTGGATGATGTTGACAAGATGATATCCTCAACCATGGCTGCTGACCCACAGGTAAAGTCCCTCTTGAGCAGCACAGCGGATGTCTGGATGCCAGTTATAACTGCAAATGCTGATGAAAGGCGCAGTTTTGCTGGAACAAATGGTGAAAGCAGTCAAGAGCAACAGGATTTGCCTGACCATTGACTTTGTGATGTGCAGCATCTAAGTGGTTCCTTTCTTTTATCTGGATACTTTATTGCGCCGAAGCCTGGGCAGCCTGGGCAATGCATCTTTATATGTCTAATGTCTTAACAGAGTTAATTATTGATTAGAATTCTGAGGTTCATTTGCCATGTGGTCAGTTGTATTTGGCTGAGGGTTGATGTTTTCTCCATGTTGTTTATATTTAGGTAGCTGCTTCATAGTTTCAAGCAGTGCTATGAGATATAAAATTCAGCTAGTCCGCCTGTCTTTGCTTTCCCTTGGTACATTCTGAAACCAACTACTATAAGAAATCAATTTTAAATAAGATTCTCTCTTGGGATGGGGTTAGTATGTTGGAATGGGTGCCATTGAACAAGTTCTGGCACCCAACCATATGCTTCACAAGTAAGTCCTCTATTTTTGAGATTCTCATTAAAACAAAAGTCCTTGTTGATGAAGTCCACCTACTCTTTCTGAATACTTCTACCACAACAAAAAATAGTCCAGCGCCACCTGATAATGAATTTTATGTCAGCCGAGGCTAATATCATCTTTTATATGGATGAAATCATTATGTTGTCTGCAAACCGATGGCTGTGATGCAAAAGGCTTGTGTAGTTGTTGAATATGACCATGTTATCGCTGCCATCTTCTGTTCTTTAGAAATATAAATGGATTAGTAACTGAAACTTCTCTCAAGAAAATCAGTTATCTTCCATGGAGCTCTCTTATTGCTCCTTGATTTGTAGCTTATATGGTCATCGATCCAAAAGGCTGATAGAAGCATCAAACTAATTGATCACCTTAAAGATTGCTGCTTCATTGAACTTGAGCTAGAAAAACAGGGGCACATGTAACAAGTAACCTGATGTGGCTTATTTGGCTACCTGCTGATAAAAATAATGCAACAAGTTAAACGAGATAATGTAACTTGTGTCATTTTGGATAGCTCATCCTAGCTAAATGCTTGTTTGATTGCCCATACCTGAGCGTCCAAACGCGGTTTAACTCAAGGAAGCTTACTTCAAGCATTATACCGGCTTGAAGTGAATTGTCGTAGCCAAATTTAGGAAGAAATGGTTCGAAATGAGCTCCAGTTTACTCCATTTACCTTGATCCGGACAGGAAAGAAATGGTTCGGAATGAGCTCCTGTTTAGTCCATCTACCTTGATCCAAACAGGCAAAAAAAAGCATTGTCGATCCATTGGTGTGTTAAACTATGGCACCATTTACTATCTATTATTAGCTGACATATATATGTATGTATGTATGTATGTATCTACCTATTGTATTTTATATATATATATATATATATATATATATATATATATATATATTATATGTATATATGTGTATGTATGTATGTATAAAGAGAGAGAAATGGGCTATAATTTTTTTGAGGGGAGAGGATATTTTTTTCTCTTAATTCCAAAATCAATAATGGATATCCAAATTGAAGATCCATACATTTGATTAAGGTCTATACCACAAACATATCTAAAAGTCAAAAATTTTATAATTTCATTGTCTTTAACATATTCATCACATGGACACAAAAATAGGTGTTTTTCATTGCAATAATATGCTATAATATATAATAAATTATTTAAATTGAGAATCCAACTATTGATCATATACATATGCTAACATGTATATATTGAAAATCAATAAATTTAATGTTTTGATCGTAGCAAAATATGATCCGATATCGTTTTAACTATTTATTTTTATATTTTTTTGATGCATAAGTTAGAGACAATGAAAATATGTAATTTTTTGTTTCTAAATATTTTTAGTGGTATAGATTATGATTGAATCTTTAATTTGGATGGCCATTATTGATTTGAATATAAAAGTTAGATGTTCAGAGGAGCATAATCTCTCTCTCTCTCTCTATCTATCTTATTTTGTCTGCAATGTAATTATCTTAGATTACCATCATGACAAGCTTTACAAAATTAGTTGTTCCATTATGCTACATTCATGCTAGTTTATCGTTACTATTTATTTATTAGCTTCATGCAGGTTAATTTGGCAGTGGTTAAAGCATAACTAAACCAAGCCAATCCGGTTCAATATGGATATCATAACGAATTCTTCGTAAACTTAACTTTATTCACCATTATTAGTTCTAATTTATCCACCACTTAGGGTGAAAAAATACACGCGCGGCGTCTCTATTTAGAATGTTCCCTACATCTAACTCCAACAGTTATTTCTGTTATGTTCACTCTCACGTACTCTGACCTTCCAAACAAGAATAAGCCATTATGGTCAACAACACACGGAGAGACGCGTGAAGCGTGATCTGAAGGGTGCACCTATCAATTCCTGGCCCAAGTTAAAGAAAGCCGAATTTGACGTCATATAGTTGTCCAAATCCAGAAACAAAAAAGTCATCCGTGCTCCTCCCTTTCCTCCCCACCTTCTAATCTTCGCGAAAAGGCCAAAAGAAAGAACAAATACGTAAAAAAACAAACTTTTTTCATTTCTTAAATTTTTCAGAACTTCTAGTGGGCTCCCTCTTCCCGAGCTTTTCTTCCCCAAATCCAACCTCCCCTCTCTTTTTCGCTCCTCGATGGCTTCTTTCCCTCTAAAAACCTAAATATCAGGTATTTCGATGCCCAAATCCAGTATTTTCTCCAAAATTTGATGCTTTCGAGCTCGCCGGAGCTGCCAAAGCCGCGATTTTTCCATCAGGAAAAGCTACTGAATTGGTGATCTCGATCGACCGATCGATCGATGTGTTGAGGGATTTCGTGGTCGTTTCATGGGCAACACATGCCGGGGATATTTGGCAAGCAAGTATTTCCACCGCTTCGACGAGCCCGTGAACCAGTCGATAACTAAACGGAACCGCGACAACCACCATCACCAACGCCGTTGCTCCTCCGACGACCCCTCCGGCTCTGCAGACGACCCCTCCTCCCGCCTGATCCTTGACGACGCCCCCAAGCAGGCCACCACCATGCGGCGGGTCGCCGACTCCCAGTCCAACTCCGTCCTCGGACACAAGACCCCCAACCTCCGGGACCTCTACACTCTTGGCCGGAAGCTGGGGCAGGGCCAGTTCGGAACCACCTATCTCTGCACCGAGATCGCCACCGGCATAGATTATGCCTGCAAGTCCATCTCCAAGAGGAAGCTGATATCGAAGGAGGATGTCGATGACGTGAGGCGGGAGATCCAGATCATGCACCACCTCTCGGGCCACAAGAATGTCGTCACGATCAAGGGGGCATATGAGGATTCTCTCTACGTCCACATCGTGATGGAATTGTGCGAGGGAGGGGAGCTTTTTGATCGAATTATACAGAGGGGGCACTACAGCGAGCGCAAGGCAGCCGAGCTGACGAGGATCATCGTTGGGGTCGTGGAGGCATGCCACTCGCTTGGTGTCATGCATCGGGATCTTAAGCCGGAGAATTTCCTGCTGGTGAATAAGGACGACGACTCATCCCTGAAGGCGATTGATTTCGGGCTCTCCGTCTTCTTCAAACCTGGTAAACTTGTAAAAGTTCTCTCTTTTATCAGTTAAATTTGATGGTTTTAGCATGTCTTAATGTTATCATGCACTATTATTGTCTTCTATATTAATTGAAGCTGGTTGCAGCCAATCTGTTCTGCATTCATACTATCATTTAAACTAGCTAATTTTGGTAGTTTTTTGTTATTAATCGAGTGCTGTCTTGAAGCTAATTATATGTATAAAGAGATTGAACATTTGGAAGAGTTGGAGGATTATTTGTCATACAGGGCGTTCATGTGCATCGATGAAGAAATTGCTGACAAGGTTGTAGCCCAGTTGTTGCGCCCTTCTGTTGGGAAGATATTCTGTTTTGAAACCCTGGGAAATGCTTTTCCTGAGTGTTTGATATAAATAATTCTTCTATTTCTGTGAAACAATTGGTGTTGCTTCAACCATTATTGTCATAAAAAAGAATATCCCAGTTTTAACTCTTAAACAGTAGCTGATGTTACTGCACTTGATCAATGCTATAGCATCATTTTTTATGAGTAACTTCTCGAAGCACATCAAGCAACTAGATTGACCGCTGTAGATATCTAAATTTCCAAGTAATTGTGTAGTGCAAATAAATGGCTGGATAATGAAGCAGATCTCTTGCTATAATGGAACTGGCAGGAATTATATGTATACTAAAACTATCTTTCCACTTAGCCTATCTTTCCCCTTTTTAAAAACGTTTACACAAAATGCAAATTGTATCAAAAGTAGAAAACTATTGCTAAAGAATTCCTAAATCCTAATGATCAATTGGTATTATGAAGTAAGCTTTTCTATGCATACATCTGAGTATCTTGCTGGTCTGTACATGCACATTCTTTCATATTGGGCAAGTCTTATCTTTTTTCTTCCTGCCTGTTAGGTCTGCAACTCCAATATAGATGAAGTGTCAGAACTTTGTCTACCATTGGTTAATTCAAAAATTTTGAATTACATTTATATGCATGCTTGTTGATTTATTTGCTTTTCTTGGAACTTCAGGCCAGATTTTCAGAGATGTGGTAGGGAGCCCGTATTATGTTGCTCCTGAGGTACTGTGCAAACACTATGGACCAGAAGCTGATGTTTGGACAGCTGGTGTAATACTTTACATATTGTTGAGTGGTGTACCACCTTTCTGGGCTGGTATGATTTCAATTTACCCTGCTGATGCACTGTAGCAATTGTAAAAATTCCTAAGGCTGATTTTTGCCTGTTCTTCCAGAGACACAGCAAGGGATCTTTGATGCCGTTTTGAAGGGACACATTGATTTTGACTTAGAACCATGGCCTATGATCTCTGACAGTTCTAAGGACCTCATCAGAAAAATGCTTTGCTCCCGCCCTTCAGAACGCTTGACAGCCCATGAAGTACTATGTATGTCAGTTTCTTCACTCAAAATTCATGCCTTCCCCTTAGTTAATATGAAATGGGATTGTTGATAGTTGCACCAGAAATCTTGAACTCGTAGAAGAATCATGTTGGAGTGTGGTCATTTGCTGGTATCTTCATCTTTACATGAATCCATGGGGGTCAAACTTGACTGTTTTGCAGTAATGATTCTTTTCTGATGATGTGCTGTTATGTATCTTGTTGTTCATATTAATATGAACTTAATATGTGCCCATATCCATAACCAGCAGCCCTTATCCCAAGTATTTGAGTTTAAATTTTTTTTATCTGTTTCCCTTTCATTCCTATAGAGTGCTATCTCCACTACGATTGAAATTCATTGATGAGATATTGAAAAGAAAGTAACTAATCTTAGGCTTATATGAATCAAAAGCTCAGTAAACGATGGTAATATTAGCTCCAAGACAGAAATTACACATTTGGACTTCTGAGAATGCAAATTACAAGGAGCAGGGTATCACATTCTGACAAGCCATCCACCTTTTCTGTCCCATATACTGTTTTCCTGTGAAGCTCGTATAAGTCGGTAGAGTCAGTGAAATTTACATAAAGGTACTACTGTTCTGTAGCCAAGCTTTATAGTTTGAGTCTGACCCCTGTTTAGCTCTCTTTGGGCTTGTTGTAAGTCAGGAATAGCCTACCTTTTTAATTTTTATAAACGACTTCCCTGTTGTAACTACAGGCAAGAGGACCAGATGCCAAATTATCCAATATCTTTAATTAGAAGTATCATCAGCTGGCCCACTTCTGAAATAAGAGTATATGGTTTCATGACAGTACAATCCTGTTTTGCTCTAATGGTCAGGTCATCCTTGGATATGTGAGAATGGAGTTGCTCCTGATCAAGCACTGGATCCAGCAGTTCTCTCTCGCCTTAAGCAATTCTCCGCAATGAATAAGTTGAAGAAGATGGCTTTAAGAGTAAGTTGATTTGCTTATCTTCAAAAAAAATAGATAAACTTTTAATGCTATTATAAAATTATCAATTCTAGTTCGTTCAGTTGAAGCTTTTCATTGTAACTTGTTAAATCTTCTCCCACTAGAAGCATCCCTTCTCCAGCATGAAATCATTGCAACTCTTTTTTGAAGTACCATTTAAATAATGTTCAAGCTGCCTTGCCTAACATGAAAGATCTTGGTCCTGGGCTCTTTAATCTTTATATATGCGAACAAACAACTGACCTTGCGATAAATGATGATTGTTTTCATATAATCATATATCGTAAATGTGACTTCTTGTCTCCTACTAACCCTGATAAAACGCTCTGTTAGAATTAGACAGAGATGCAGTTACCTAATATATCGATCTACACTCTTTGGCTGATATAGCTATAGGTGTACTCTTATTAGTCACAGTGCATATTCCTTTTTTTCTTTTCAATGTGTTTTATTGATGGACATTGATAGGATGCAATTCCATAACCATAACTGATCAGGGAACCAGTTCTATTCTTAAGAAAATCATGCTTGTATTGCTTCAGGTAGCCACACAGAAGCAAATACTATTTTAGGTTTAGGCTTC
This sequence comes from Phoenix dactylifera, assembly GCF_051530095.1. Taxonomy (NCBI): domain Eukaryota; kingdom Viridiplantae; phylum Streptophyta; class Magnoliopsida; order Arecales; family Arecaceae; genus Phoenix; species Phoenix dactylifera. The sequence continues at coordinate 28,801,937 of NC_143199.1, forward strand.
TGTCATAAATTTTCTTTCTAATATTATTTTTCATTTCTGTGAAAATGTCATGGTTTTCTGATACTGTACTACATCCTATCAGGTTATAGCTGAAAGCCTTTCAGAGGAGGAGATTGCTGGACTAAGGGAAATGTTTAAGGCAATGGACACGGACAACAGTGGTGCGATCACATTTGATGAGCTTAAAGAAGGTCTGAAAAAATACGGTTCTAATTTGAAAGAATCAGAAATTCGTGCTCTCATGGATGCGGTAAGGGCATTTAAGAAACTACAAAATTTCTTTTGTGTAAGTTAATGACAAGACTTAAACAAAGATGAAGGAAAAAAAAGAAAAAGGACGATGAGAATAACTAAAAATTTTAAAAATGTAATATCAAGTGGAGAGCATGACAGTTGCATGTTATGCTGATAAAAATTTCTGTAGTGCCTCTTGCTAGCAGACATGTATTGCTGCTAATGGAATGAAAGGTTTTAGATCTTGCCAACCACAGGGAAAAAGAGGATATGTCTTAACTTTTGTCTTCATTTTAAAGTTCGGATATCTTATTTATTAGAATAGTGAAAAAGTATCATTTTTGCAGTTCACCGTACTATACAGGTAATTGCAGTTATTTAATATATCGGCATACCCTTATATAACTGATTTAGCTCATTTTGATGGCATGGGACAGCAGGCAGCAATATTATAGGATATAGAACTGTAAGATCCAAAAATATTCATAACAACTGGGGGTAGACAAATTTGGTATAACCTGTCAAAAATAAGCAAATTAGATCATCCGAACTAGGTGGGTTTTTAATCATGGATGTCTAAACATGCATGCATTTAACTGACTTTTGTTCTATTGATTTCTGGTAAAAGACACCTGTGTTTTTATTGCTGCCTTCCCGCAAGATGCATTATTTTCTTTCTAAGAGGCTGCAAAATGCATTGCTTTTAGCTATCCAGTTGGAAATCTTTTTTTATTATTTTTCTATAAATCTTCTCCAATGATGGCATTATTTTAATTCTGGTCACAATAAATTCAACTTAATTAGCATTAACTGATGGTCATGCATTCATTTATTATTATTTTTCTATATATCATTCTCCATTAATGGCATTATTTTAACTCCAGTCACCATAAATTCAACTTAATTAGCATTAACTGATGGTCAGGCATTCAGCACTTTTTATTGTTTTGTAACTCATTCTCCATTAATGGCCTTATTTTAACTCTAGTCACGATAAATTCAACTTAATTAGCATTAACTGGTCATGCATTCATTTCTTTTTACTGTTCTGTAAATCATTCTCCATTGATGGCATTATTTCAACTCTAGTCACGATAAATTCAACTTAGTCAGCATATACTGGTGGTCATACATTCATTTCTTTTTATTATTCTGTAAACTATTCTCCATTCGTGGCATTATTTTAACTCCAGTCATGATAAATGCAACTTAATGAGTATTAACTGATGTCATTCATTCACTTCTTTTATTGTTCTGTAAATCATTCTCCATGGTGGCATTATTTTATTAGTCATGATTAATTCATCTTAATTAGCATTAACTGATGGTCATGCATTAATTTCTTTTTATTATTCTGTAAATCAGTCTCCATTCATGGCATTATTTTAACTCGATAAATTTTGATGGCATTATTTAACTGTAGTCACAATAAATTCAACTTAAGTGGTCATGCATTCAATTCTTTTTATTATTCTGTAAATCATTCTCCATTCGTGGCATTATTTTAACTCGATAAATTTTGATGGCATTAGTTTAACCTAGTCACAATAAATTCAACTTAATCGGCATTAACAGATGGTCATGCATTCATTTCTTTGTACTTTTCTGTAAATTATTCTCCATTCATGGCATTATTTTAACTCTAGTCACAATAAATTCAACTTAACTAGCATTAACTGTTGGTCATGCCTTCATTGCATTAAGTGACGGTCATACATTCATTTCTTTTTATTATTTTGTAACTCATTCTCCATTCATGGCATTATTCTAACTCCAGATAAATTTAACTTGATTAGCATTAACTGACGGTCATGCATTCGTTTCTTTTTATTATTCCGTAAATCATTTTCCATTGATGGCATTATTATAACTCTAGTCATGATAAATTCAACTTAATTAGCATTAACTGATGGTCATGCATTCATTTCTTTTCGTTGTGAAACTCACAGTATGCAAATGGCTGAAATCATATCCTTGTGCTAGGGCACAATATATTCTTCTGAACAAGATTCAAATAACTTCTTTCCTGAAGTTATTTGTGGGAGCCCGTGATGGTTCTTTTCAGATATGTAAGGAAATATTTTCTTTAATGACCCTTCGAAAATCTTTCACACCTCAATGTGGACGAATAATATTAAAGACAATCATTATCCTAAAAAAGGGAGTGAAAGATAATGATAATGAAATGTGAATTGTGCAAGCTCATGAAAAATCAACCATATGATTGTGCAACAGACTGCCACTTCTTATGATTTACGACATGATCTGCTTGGATGATGACCGACAATCATCAGTCTGGGGAAAATTTGGAGAGTCTTGTTTAGTCTTGCAGCTACCATATGTTTCTGTTGATGATGCACATCTGTTTTCCATGTTGTTGAAAGTGGTATTCATTCAATATTTTAGGTGTTCAGCAAGACACTTAAATCTTTTTACATGCAATTAGAGGTCTTTCTGCAGCAAATAAGAAAATGTGCAAAAAAGCAAAAATGAAATGCAAAATCTTCTCAGGCATCCATACCAATATTTGACTTTTAAACATGATATTTTGTTAAACAATGGAACACTCATCAGAAGGTGAGACTATATTTCTCTATACTGTAATGAAATTTTCATTTCTTTTATATTGATAATTGGGATTTAATCAACAAACATCATGCTAGTGTCTAAATAAATAAGATGTGCAAGTGTATATGTCAAATAATATGCATTGCTGCATGGAAGAATGGCATAAACCTGCCATATGACTGCTTCAATAATTTTTCTCATTAAATGCATATAGTGGTTGTGTTTTGATGAGAAACTGCCAGTTGATTCCTGGTCATAAACCCTGATTCTAGGCATATTTTTTTTGTATCTTTATCCTATATTCAAAAAAAAGATATATAGTTGTCAATTTATCTATCAGTACTGATGTACATCTTTTAGATGTATCTTTTTCAAGAATGTTGTTTACCTAGGAGTATAGCTCTGATGTGCAAATTGCACTTCTGGAAAACAAAAAAAATTGGTGATCTGACATCATCAACATCTAATGTTCTTAAATGCCTCTGTTCATGGTGACCCCTTCTTTGTTGCTCTAGACAAGTTGACCCACTTATCTATTTGATGTTAACTGAGTCCTGGAGTTTCTTGCAAGTGATTGAGAGCTTGGTGGTCAATATGATTATGGCAACTATCATATGTTTGTATTCTCTTCTTTTCCCAAATTCTGCTAATTGTGATTTTTATCTCATGTTCTTGAAAGTAAAACGGCAAGAATAGCACATCAAAGTAGAGGGGCTTAAATTGGATGCCCAGTTGGAAGAAAGGGAAGTAGTGTTCATTGTGTTTTTCACACTATGAAACAGAAGAAGCATAAGAATGTATGTTTCTAGAAGCAAATTATTTTTTTGCACTGCACCTCAGATTATTATTGCCGTTATTGTTATTTGTAATAGCCTGAATATTTCTTCTGCATTCTTGGGCGTTGACTTTGGTAAAGAAACTGGACAAGTAGATGAGACAGCCACTTGATTCTTTTTAAACTATGTGGTACTGTCGGATTGTTGCTAATGCCTTAATCTCACGAACTCAAACTTTTTGTTTTCTTAAAGATAAATGTATCTTCATTTCATTCTTCTGAAATATTCTCTAGGCATATTGAGAGATAATAATCATAAAAAAAGAATGCGATTAATCCATTTAATTCGACTGACCAATTCAAATGCATATTAGGCTGATGTGGACAACAGTGGTACCATTGACTACGGGGAATTTATTGCTGCAACGGTACATCTTAACAAACTGGAACGTGAAGAACATTTGGTGGCAGCATTTTGCTATTTTGACAAGGATGGAAGTGGTTATATAACAGTTGATGAGCTTCAGCAAGCTTGTAAAGAGCATAACATAACAGATGTTCTCATTGAAGACATTATCAGAGAAGTTGATCAGGACAATGTAAGTAACCATTGTCGGCAAGTTTATCTTACATGAAATCAAATCTTCCATATTATATTGAAAGCCTCATAATAATCATGGCCAAGAACCAATTAATTTTGCACATCAGTGATTAATGTTGGCAGAATGCATGCTTTCTGTCAACATGCATCACCCTATAGAAAAGGAAAATAGTTTTTATCTAATACATGTCCTTAGTATATAGCATACAACACAACATCAAGTTTCATAAACTTGCATTTGCACCATCAACCTTAATGCCACGTGATGCTGCAGCAGTTTTCTATATTTTTTTCACTTTGTTATTTGCGCCATATTGGCTTTCTTTTGTTCATATTCAGATTTTGGTTGACTGTTGTCATATGTGTAACACGTAAGCACCCTCAATTTTTTTGGAGAATGCTGTCAATATGAAGAAATATGTTAACTACGATTTATATAGCTGCTTCAGGAAGTTAACCGGCTTACCATTCTAAAATAGCTCAATCGGATAGCACTAGCTGGAATATATTTTTCACATTATTTAGTTCATCTGTATAAGCTAACTGAGGAGTTACCACTGATTATTTCAGGTTGATGTTTCTATTAGATTTATGGATTGTCTAAGATATGGAATATATATATATATATATATGCTTATTATGTTTATAATCTTAGGAGTTCACAGTACGTGCTCTTTGTTGCTTCATATGTTGAATTTCAGATTAAATTTTCAGCTGATTTGAACACATGTAGACTATAGATCGATTGAAAACTTGACATCATACCAGCAAAATTGTTTATTTCTCATTTATCAGATGCATGGATAAAAGATCTGAAAAATACGTGATTTTTTGTTTCTAAGCATTTGATGCACCATAGATTATAATTAATGGGACCGATTTTCATTTTGAGAGGTCCATCGTTGATTTTCATTGGATCATTAGAGACCAAATGGACCCGAGCTCTCTCTCTCTCTCTCTCTCTCTCTCTCTCTCTATATATATATATATATATATATATATATATATATATAATATAATATAACAAAACATAAGAATGATCTGAAAAAAAAGAACTGTATGCTTGGTTAACATTAAACTCTTTTCTTTTTCGTGTATCAGGATGGTTGTATCGACTATGATGAGTTTGTTGCTATGATGCAAAAGGGTAATATGGGAATTGGCCCAATTGGAAGAAGAACCATGCGGAATACTTTTAATTTTACCATGAGAGATGCACCTGGAGCTCCTGATATTTAACCATGTACCGATTCCGTCACAAACTCTTCACTTATTTCCTTTTTCTACCATTTTTTGTACTAGTCTTGTGAATTGAATGTAGAGAAATGACAGCAAATCTTTTAAAGATATTTATGATGATTTATCGAAGTTTGGAAAATGAGAAAGCTCTCATGTACAAAATGTATGGAGTTAACATGTTAAAGATGTCGTTGATTGTTCGGACACTCGTCTGTTAAATGACATCTATGATGAAATGATAACGGTGAATCTCTGTTTTGTAATTTTGAATGTATTGTGGAGCTATGGTTAATATATACCACTCCTGGGGCTGTGGGAGCTACTGGAGTGACCACTGTTTTAATGGGATGCAGTTTATACTCCAAAACTCGCAATGCACAATCTCAGAAAACCCTTCATTCTTGGGAATCAGAAGCTGGCTAGTGGTTTCGAGGTGTTTCAGAGACTGGCTGCGCTGGGCTCAGAAGAACTGGGTTCCCAGCTACACTTGCTCGCATCTATATATGGATGAACTGATGGGCAAGACCGCCGCGCAAATAGCATCAGCCATCAGAAGTGGGAAGAACAAGGAAGGAGCAAGCCACGCTGCAGCCAGATGAGTTGCAGTCCCGACAACGATGGCCACAGCGATGAGAGAGAGGGCAGGATTTCGACAGGGATTTGGAACGCGAGAGAGGAGCCAGTTCTCGCGGCAGAAGCTTGAGATCCAGGCAGGAATGGCCGATGAAGTACCTCCTCTGATGTCTCACCTCAGATCGGCAAAGTAGACAGCAAGAACCCCCTTGGACTCTGCCATGCCACAAGAAGACCAGGCAGAAGCTTGCAGTGACGCAACTACGGTTACGCTGCTCGCGGTCATTCAGCTGTGGGATCCATTGCTGCGACGATACGAGATGGTCGGAGCCCCTGCAGTTGCTATAATTCAAGCAGCGAGAGTGAATGATGGTTCGAGGCGGCCAACTGGAGACTGAAGCCAGGAGGGTGGCGGAGCATTTGAGGCGCGCCGGGGAGAAGCAGAGGCTGACTGCAATGCCAGGGGCTTGTCAAATCATTCATGGTGGCCAACTTGCATGCTGAGAAAACGAGTGCAAAGATGCGAAGAGAAGCTGGAAACGTAAGATAGTATGCGGAGGCAAGAAGACTAGGGCACTTAAATCAAAACAAGGTTAAAAAATAAATGGCATTACGTATGCAAGTTGTTTGACTGTAATATACGAGCCTTTCCATTGTACCCCATGTATAAAAATACTAACAAACTTATGCAATAAATTATGCTGGTTTTTTTTCCAATATATGAAGTAAACATGTACTCAAGTTAAAAATAAGCATTGACTATAATGAAAACTTTGTAAGGTCATAGACTTGGTGAGTCAGCGCTTTATCTTTCTAGTTCCAATTTTTATAATTTCAAATAAACTTCAAACAGTTGCATTCCATATATGGGGTACATTATATTTCCAATAACTAGCTCTGCAAAAGAAAAAAAGTTCAGAGAGTACTCATCTTATTTTTCTAACATGCAACACTTTATAGCATGAGTCCAAAATACAAAAAAGATTAAAAACAGATATAAAGGATTCTTTGATTTGAATCCTCTTATTCAAAGACCAGGCAAACCCACCATAAATGCTATTTAATCTTTTTTTATCATCAAAAGGACCACATGGCCGAAGAACCAGTAGAGACAGAATGTTACTTAATCTTTGTATCCAACTTATTGCTGAAAAGTAGGAGCAAGTAATTAACCTTCACTTTCTCTTGCATTGGTCCTGTTGTTTGTTCAAGTAGTCATCACGTCCAATAGCTTGCTGAAAATTGTTGGACAACTGAGTAGGAGCAAGCATTGAAGCACCACCTTCCCCTACCATTGTATTTGAAACTGGAAGTTGCGAGTGCTCTGTAGTGTAATTTGGTGGCGACTGACGTAAGGATAGTGAGCCAGATTGAAAGACGTTAATAAACAGGTCCAATTTTAGGACTCGACCCGGCTCCGTGGGTCCAAAAATTCGAATCAGGTTGGATCGGGTTACGGGTCAATCCGACCCCCTTGCAGCCTTAGACATTATTGGCATTAGATATGCTAAACCCTGCCATCGTATCTGAAACTGAAAATTGTGAGTGCTCCATAGTGTAACTTGCTCCTGGTTGAGATAAAGATGGTGTGTCAAATTCAGAGACATTATTGTTATTGAACGTGTCAACACCTGCCCTCAAGTGCTTCGTAGTATAATTTACTAGTGGTTGAGGTAAGGAAAGTATATCAAATCGAGAAATATCACTAGTATTGGATGTGCCAACCCCTGCCATCATATTTGAAACCGAAATTTGTGAGTGCTCCATGGAATAATTTCCTGGTGGTGGAAGTGACGACGGTGACTTAACTTGAGAGGCATTATTGGCACTGGATGAGCCAAGAGGTTTCTCCCACTCTATCAAGTCATATATGCTTAGCTTATGTTTGTTTCTAGGCAAAGTGCCGCCGATATTTCTGATATCACAAATGTTAGGTCTATGCTTCTTCTTGAATTGTAACTGACGTTGGAAGAACTTTTGTGCATGACTCGTAACTTGGGTTGGAGTTCTTGTGGTAACAAAATTCTTGGCTATGTTCCTCCAATCACCCCTTCCATGAACACTTGTACCAATCAAAAACAACCTGTACATTAAGAAAGGATAGAGCAAATGATAATATTTATACATAATATTTAAGCACAATATAGTGGAGCCATTAGTGGTTGTAATTTCATTTTTAAGTGAGATCACGATCATAAAAATGTATTAGAAATTAATAAAATATTAGTATAATCTAATAATCCGTGCGAGATATAGGCATAGTACAGTGCTAGCAAAAAATAGTTTTAAAGATGTCAGCATACATTAAATAAATATGGTTACTAATAATATCATTAATTTTTGTATTAAACATATATGTACTAATGAAAAGTTTTTTATTTAATATGATGTAATATGATTGTAAACTTTTAGCAATAATATTAAATTATCATAAATTGTATTAAATAAAAATCTTACTTATTATCCAAAATAAATAATTCTATCAATATGGATGCCCACATGACGAATGGAGAGCTCAACATAAGCAGAACTTCTATTTTAGTATTCATGGAATATTGCCTTAACATGCACAATTTATTTGTTGCATCTATTTTTTTAGGCATGGTTGAGCTAGGTAGTACAAAATTAGATAGATTTTTTTTAGAAAAAAAATCTATGTAGCATTTTGGATTTAAAAATCAATTTCAATGATATGCTGCCACATCAGCATGCCAAAAAGAGCATGTTTAGTTGTACATGGGATATAGGTGGAGGAAGACTTGATATAGTTTGACATGGTTCTATTTTTCAGTGTATGAGGTGCAACTATAAACTGCTTAAATTCAGGCATGATGATCCCAGTATAGTCTATATCCAACCAGATAAATCAGAAAATTATATATGCTAATGGAAGCTCCATGCTTGCCCTAAGATCTTCTACATCTAGTAACTCCATTGAAATTGAGTTTCAAACAGCCCGGTTCTGTGCACCCATAGAACAGGTTGGTGGAGGTAATACTTGGAGAGGAATTTTTTTTTTTTTTTTTTTTTTTTTTTTGATCAAACACGCTTGTTGGTCGTTGATAATTTTGTTCTCACCATATCAACAAGAAGAAGAAGAAAAGCCAAGTCATTCAAAGCTACATGATCCCAGATGCTGCTAAGTAGAGGCCTATCGCTCTCCACAGATCACAACAGGTCATGAACACCATATTATTAAGAAAACAAAATATTAAAAGAGAGAGAGAGAGAGAGAGAGAGAGAGAGAGAGAGATGGTTATTGTTTGTTCGTGTTCGTGACATGATATGGGCCATGGCCCAATCGAACGTCAATGTTCGCAGTGACTCACACCGAACACTGGGCCCATCAGCATCCATGATAGGCGCTTTTTTTTTTGTTTTTCTGGCTTTAATGAGGTTAATTATTGTACGAACACATTTAATAACATCAGAAATACTAGCTTACAGAGTGCCCAGAAGAAAGCCGCTTCCGGTTTGTTATTTTCACCCAACAAATTTAGTATCTAAATACACCCCACTTCCAGGATCCTCAGAGCGCTCTCTCTCTCCCCCTTCCAAGTACAAAAGGCGGCAGTCTTGTGAAAGAGATCGGCGACCCACGTTAGCTTTCCGATCTCCACCGCCACCCCCCTCCGCCGCCGCATCCACCCCCCATCTTCCGATCTCTCTCTGCGATTTCGAAGTCGCCGGCAATCGCTTTTTTTTTCTCGGTCGGAAAGTTGTAAGGAGTTGGATCTCGCGCGGATTTCGCATCATCAAGAAAGGAAGTTGATAATACTGATATCAAGTACGGTCAGTAGGAATTAACCGTAGTTTTTCTTTTCTTTTTGACCTTGTCTTGTAGCTTTCTCGTTCTTTTTATCATGTTAATGATACTAGAAACCCAAATCTAATTGGAATAAATTTCGGTATTTTAGACCTAGTCACTTTTATTTTAGACTCGCATCACTTTTTTTTCTTCTTTTAAAATTGAAATTAAATATCTAATATTATTATCTAAAAAATTGAAATAATTTTTTTTTCCTCCTGCCACTACTACAACACTATTTTTATGATCCCATAGCTACTGCCACCATCCCCATAATTTATTTTTAAAAACAATTGATTATATTAAATATATTTATATTTTAAAAAAGATAAGAAATAAAAGTGACGGCAGACAGGCTCTTATATATATATATATTTTTTTTTTTGAGGGGGTTCTTGTGAGGTTTTGGACGAAATAATTTGAATGATTTTTGTAATAATTTATAGTTCCAGAAAAATGCTTCCGGAAACACTGATGTCATTGGCCTGGAGATGATCTGATTCAAGAAATTTGTCGACTTTAGCGGCTTAGCCTTTCTTAAGTTTTTTTTGGTAATACTCGGACGTCGGTGGTGCGAATTTTTAGTTCTTTTTTGCTAAAGATTTTTTAGTTCTTTTAATATTGAGATTTTTTCGAGTTTCTGAGAAAGAACTAAAAGAAATTTGTTTCCAGTGATGCTTTTGAATGATATTTGGCTTCTATTAAAAGAATGATATTTGGCGGTTGTTTTCTTTTTCTAGGCGAGAATAAGCGAACGCAGGGAGCAAGAAGTGGAAGGAAGAGAGAGAGAGAGAGGACAAGTGGCGGATACTGAGGCAGTGCAGGAAAAAGCTCTGCCCGTGGTTTCGGTCCATTTGTTTTGTTACCATTCGGCTACCAAGCGGTTAGTTTTCTTTCCTCTATTAGTTTTGTGCGGGTGCGGACACCCTGTGGAGAAGCTATCCTGTCCCTGATTCTTGCTTACCTTGATCCTAGGGTTTGTTGAGGATCTGCTGTTGATCTCGGTGGATTCTTCAGCCTTCGGTTTGATCAATTTGTTTGGCATGTTTGAGTGTTTCTTCGAATTCATTGATCAAAGATCTTGGGTATCCCCCCCTGTTGAATCCGCTGGTTGTTTTATGTTCATGTTTCGATCTATTGTTATTCAACATGATCCTAGAACCAAGAAGACCTATTTTACTGAGTTTAGATTCTCTCTCTCTCTTTTTTTTTCATCATTTGGCTCAGATTTCATAACAATCTTGTGATTAGTTCTTTCCCCCCCCTCCCTTGTATAGCTACATGAATGAATGTATGGTTGCTTCTTTGAAAGGCTATCTGAGTTGGATTTTGATTGCAGGTCTGTCTGCTAGTGAATAAGTGCTAGATTCTTTGTGGAGAAGATGAGGGGAGCTGTATTGGTTGCAATAGCTGCTTCGATCGGTAATCTATTGCAGGGATGGGATAATGCTACTATCGCTGGTAACTCGATTTTTGAATCGCCTATGTATTCTGTTTTCTTAGATATACTACTCGATCTCAAAAAAGTTCAGAGATTTGAAGCTGTTGAGTACGTCAAAAATAACAAAAGCTGTTTTAACCAAGACGGCCTATGTAAATATGACTAATTATTTTCCTTGGGAATGTTATGTATAGCTTCTTAAAGATAGTGAATGGGAAAAGTCCAGCACTTGACATTTTTTCTGATCTTTTTTTTTTTCAGTGGCTGTTCTTTATATTAAAAGGGAATTTAACTTGGAGAGTGAACCAACTATGGAGGGGTTAATTGTAGCCATGTCACTCATTGGGGCCATGATCATTACAATGTTCTCCGGGGCAATATCAGATTGGGGTGGTAGGCGTCCCATGTTAATTGTCTCATCCATCTTCTACCTCTTTAGTGGTTTGGTCATGTTATGGTCTCCCAATGTATGTATCCTACTCTTGGCAAGGCTTATAGATGGATTTGGGGTTGGCTTGGCAGTCACCCTTGTTCCTGTGTATATATCAGAGACGGCCCCACCAGAGATAAGGGGATTGTTGAATACCCTTCCACAGTTCACTGGTTCTGCAGGAATGTTTTTGTCGTACTGTATGGCTTTTGGAATGTCGTTAATGGTTCAACATGACTGGAGAGTGATGCTTGGAGTTCTCTCTATTCCTTCTCTTTTTTATTTTGCCTTGACAATATTCTTTTTGCCGGAGTCACCGAGGTGGCTTGTGAGCAAAGGGCGAATGATGGAGGCCAAACAAGTTCTGCAGAGGTTGCGTGGAAGAGAAGATGTGTCAGGTTTGTCATGCCACAGCATGCTTTTAAGGGTCTTTTGTTGAGAACTATTGTTCAGGGATGAACTTTAGATATCTTCATGTTGTCTATTTTTCTTTTACTGAGTCAAATATTATGTTTAATTCCATATTGAATGCTATATACATTGATCTGTTTATCATCAATGCTATCAACATTTTTATGCTGACATTCATTGATGGAAAGTGGACATAAATTTGCTAGTCTCAACATTGATGAAATATAGTACATGGGGATAAATTACCGATTTTGATTATAAATCGGAATATTTATATTTGTTGGACATAAATTTGCTAGTCTCAACATTGGTGAAATATGGTACTTGGGGATAAATTACCGGTTTTGATTATAAATCAGAATATTTATATTTGTTGCCAACCACATCATTATCATGGGGAATCTCCTGGATATGCATGTATGTGTGTATGTATGTATGCTTTTGGTAAATTAAAAATTTTATAGGAAATGAAAGAATGTCTTTACATAATTGGGATGCTAAATATCATAACTGCTTAAAATATAACAATTACTTAGAGAAAAAGGATGTCTTCAAATTGGAATACATCTTGGCAGTTAGCTTTCCAATTGAATGTTGAATACTTGATGCTGTGTCGTAAAATACAAAACATGCCCGTGTTTCTTCACAAAACCTATTCAAAACATCATCCCCTTGTACAGTTTCCAATTTTACTATCTAATACGTGGCTAGTTTTTGATGTATAAATGCCTTAATTGGATAGCATTAAAATGGTTCTTTGCCGATTTGACAAGGCAATTTGGTTAGTGGCTAAACAATGGCAAGGTAGATAATCAGGCAACAGTGATCTGGTATCCCTTTGAATGATCATAAGAGGTGACTTGTGCTTCAAGTCTATCAGGAGAATGTAAGGTACTTAGCTGTTTTGTTTCTTAGGACAATTATCTTGTGAATGGAACCATGTATGCGTGTTTTGGTAGGCTCAGTGGTCTGGTTACTTGGTTGCACTTGATTGTTTCGGAGGGTTTAAGGATAACATGGTCAGTAATTGGGAAGCTAGGTATGATTCTCTGGGTACAAGTGTTACATGTTGTCTGTCAATGTGTCTTGGACTTGTCATGACTGACCTTAATGTGGTACAAATGGATCTTGACATTAATGATGGTATGATCAACCTAATATCCAATTACTTTATGACGTTTTGCACTGTTCAAATATGCTTAAATGCATTCTTTAACATTGCTTTGAGCACTTCTTTGATCTAACATGATTGCTTTGTCGGTTTTTCTTGACTTACAGGAGAAATGGCTCTTCTAGTTGAAGGTTTGGGAGTTAGTGGGGAGACATCTATTGAAGAGTATATAATTGGCCCTGCTAACAAGCTTCCTGATGACCAAGGACCAACTACTGAGAAAGATAAGATCATGTTATATGGCCCTGAAGGGGGTCTCACCTGGGCTGCGCGGCCTGTAACTGGAGGGAATCTTCTTGGAAGTGCTGTTGGCCCTGTCTCCCGCAATGGAAGTATGATCAACCAGGGCATTCCTCTTATGGACCCTGTGGTCACTCTTTTTGGAAGTGTCCATGAGAAATTACCTGAAATGGGTAGCATGAATAGTATGTTGTTTCCAAATTTTGGCAGCATGTTTAATATGTTTGAGCATCAACCCAGAACTGAGCAGTGGGATGAAGAGAGTGCTCAAAGGGTGAGTGAGGGTTATGCATCCGATGCTGCAGGAGGTGATTCTGATGACAACTTACAGACTCCACTACTCTCTCGCCAAACAACAAGTATGGAAGGGAAGGACATGAACCTGCCACATACTTTTAGTGGGAGTGCTTCACATATGAGACGCAGTAGTATTCTCCTGCAGGGAAATGCTGGGGAGGCTGTTGGTAGAATGGGTATTGGCGGAGGATGGCAACTGGCCTGGCAATGGACAGAGAGAGAAGGTGTAGATGGGACAAAGGAAGGAGGATTCAAGCGAATCTATCTGCGCCAAGAAGGTAGCCCTGGGTCGTGGCGAGGTTCCCTTGTTTCACTTCCCGGAGTTGAAGTCCCAGAAGAAGGCGAGTACATTCAAGCTGCTGCATTAGTGAGCCAGCCAGCTCTTTATACCAAGGAACTCATGGGCCTGCATCCGGTAGGCCCAGCAATGATTCACCCATCAGAAACAGCTACTAAAGGGCCAAGGTGGGGAGATCTTTTTGAAGCAGGAGTGAAACATGCACTCATTGTTGGGATTGGAATGCAAATTCTTCAGCAGGTAAGAGAGATTATTTGCGAGTACACAAGCAATAAGATTGAGATGCAATTTGGTTGATCTTGATCTCATTTCTGTTCTTTCCATTTTTTTGTGGGAAGTAGTTTTCAAAAGCTAACTAGGTAATTTTTTTTTCTCCTTGATGTCTCTTGAGCACTGAGTTGACAGAGTTTGTATAATTTTCCCTTCCCCTGAAACTCGCCTAGATTTCTGTGAGTTCATGTTGCATTTTTGCTCTTATTTTCTCATGGGTTGTATCCACGTTTATTTAAATCATCCTACACAATTTTTTGTTCTTTGAGCTGTTTGCTGCATGGCTTTTGCACTCTCATGATATGGCTTGAAGCATGAATTGGTTACCTTAGATTTCTTAGTTTCATGCAGTTGAATCAGAAAGCACCAGTTCCTACTTGTTGCATCTTCCAGATATGTATCTCTCAAGGATCTTGTTTTTGGGAGTGTTTGTAGGTCTCAGGATGTGGCAATAGAACCACTCATCCTCTGACTTGTTCGGAACTCAAGTTGGTTGCAGATACAAGTGCAATAACTAGGAAATTTCTCTTGACAAGGAGGGGACTGTAGGATGAGCATTAGTTGGTTTAGTGGAAGAAAACATGCAAACTCGAGGAGGGATATTGGGCTTGTGAACACGTGAAACATAATAAGTCATCGCTGGGCTCTAAAGCTATTTCACAGCAGGTAGTTGTATTTGCTTGTTTGCCTCGGTTGCTGATATGAATATAGAGAAATGAATATTGATGACCCATATTTTGGAAATATGTCACAGGTTTGCAAAATTATAAGTATCATACTGTACCAAAAGTGGGAAATTTTATAATTATCCAAAACTGGGAATAGGAAGATTAATTATCTTTGATCTTCTTTTGGATGACAAGTCATCAGTTTACTTCTCTAGTTTTGCTAAATAGTTTTTGAGAAAGTTCTTGCTGGCTTTTTTTTTGATTCATTAAGGACAGGTTGAATTCATGGATAATTATCATTACGATTGTCCTATGCACAACAAATTTGTTGCTTCTATATACGGGCATTATTTATAGAAATTAATAGTGAATGAGATATGTGATATGTGATTTCTTCAAAGAAATGTTAGGCGTCAATGGTATGCCATGCACAGGAATTATGATGAGATGCAGGCTCCTATGAGTTGTTAGTGGAAAGATTAACCTGAGGAAGTCATGCAAGATATGCATTTAAAAAGTAAGGATAATTTGCAAGAACCAGAAGTTTTGTTTAGTTGCACCTATTTAAACTCCATAATCATATAATATTTTGGTATCTAATTTAATTAGAGAGACTAAATTATTTAATAAAAATTGATTGTAGAATGTAAACAGTGTTTTTCTCTTTTGTCCATTATTAGATAAACCATCTGCTTCTTGGTACAGCATCCTGACAGAAGATCACATAAAGTTACTATGTAAGTGCTCTTGCTGTCATAAGGTATAGTGAAGGAAACCCTTATTATTAGTGGTTTGTTTGATTTTCAATTGTAATTGTGCTCATTTGATAGGATAAAAATCAGTGCTTTGCTGTCCATTCAAAGTATAGGACCTTAGCTTTTTTTTTTTTTGCAAGACAATGTTGTATAGACCAGAGGACTTTGGTGACTTACCAGGTTCATTGAGGCGATCAGAATCTTTTCTTGGAATGAATGCATTCAGACATCTAAATCTTTGGCAGTGAATTGGTTTACATGCTGCCCAAAAGAAAATCAGGATTGGTTTTCCTCCCTTTGTCATTTTTCCATGCATCAGCTGTTGTTTATTGAGAAATTGAAAACAATGGGAAAGAAAGGAAGGTCTGTTTGGGTTTTTTTAATAAATGCTTAACCTACACTAAGTAGGTGGGATAAGTCATGTAATACAGTTAGGCTCTAAACTTCATGTGATATAGATGAACTAAAATTTATTTTCCTATTCCATATGACTAATCTGCAAGTTTTATGCTTGTATAAACTTTTATGTCAATATGATTGGTCATAATTTCATTGCTAAGCTGCAATATGGATCACTTTGTAGGTATTCTGTATGCAAAACACCACCGTGAATTTATTAATGCTCCAATGTACATGGAGCATCATGGAATTTGTTTTTGAATGCATCTATTAACCTGTCACATTTTGACTTCAATTATTGAGATATCTTGCATCGTTTTCTTCTGTATACATCACTTCCAAGTGCTGGTTGTTTTTGCAGTTTTCTGGCATTAATGGGGTTATGTATTACACCCCTCAAATTCTTGAGCAAGCAGGTGTTGAAGTTCTCCTTGCAAACTTTGGCATTGGTTCTGATTCAGCATCGATCCTTATCAGTGCTCTCACTACATTGTTAATGCTCCCGTGCATAGCTGTTGCCATGAGGCTTATGGATGTCTCTGGCAGAAGGTTAGTTCTTTCTTCCCTGCCACTTATTGCAAATTCAAGTGTTGCATGATGTTGTAATTCTGCAGTACCCTTTTACTTGCTGCTTAACTATGAAGGTGGATGTTGGCTTGCAATAGATGAACCATCTATATTAAACTTTGTCCTCAAGCATAATTCTTGGTATCTTATTTTCTTTTTCTTCAGGAGTCTTCTGCTGGCTACAATACCTGTATTGATAGTATCCCTCATTGTATTGGTTGTGGTGAACTTGGTGCATATGGGAACCATGGTCCATGCTGTTCTTTCCACCTTCAGTGTTATCATCTACTTCTGCTGTTTTGTCATGGGCTTTGGCCCCATCCCCAACATCCTCTGTGCAGAGCTTTTCCCAACTCGGGTCCGTGGTGTGTGCATAGCCATCTGCTCACTCGCATTCTGGTTTGGAGATATCATTGTCACCTATACCCTCCCTGTGATGCTAAATACTACTGGACTTGCTGGTGCGTTTGGGATCTATGCTGTTGTTTGTGTCATAGCGTTGGTGTTTGTTTTCCTCAAGGTTCCTGAAACGAAAGGTATGCCCCTCGAGGTCATTATTGAGTTCTTTAGTGTCGGGACTAAGCTGGCAGCAAGGAATTAACTCATTTAAACGATTTCAATGCCAATGGGAAAGCCATCATCCTCAGAAAAGGAACGAAGTCTAAAGGAGTTCAGAAACAGATGAAAGATGCCACTTTGTTTGGCATTTTTTTTCTTTATTGAGAGCAGGAACTTGGGATACTTTTTCCCCTATCTTTGCAGAGGCATTACAATCTTTTTCTTTTTGTGATGTTTGTTATTTTTAAGCTCCGATGCTCTTTTCTTTTCCCCCTTTCCATGGGAGGAGTTAACTCTGCTAGAATTAGATCTGTTTTGGTGCTGGTTTGGTGTCTCAGCGAGGCAAGTCTTGCTCATCAGTTGTAACTTCAGCAAAAGATTGCATGAGAAACATTTGTATGATAAGCATGATGTTGATGGGTTTTTTTTTATAAAGAAAATGGTATGGAGCTTTTCCACTGGAGCCTTATCCATTGATCTATAAGTATCCAGCTTGAAAAAATCCAAATCCTGTTGAGAAAGATCGTCATGGTGGATTTAGAGAATCATGTCAGTGATCATTGCTTGTGGCTGTATGTAAAACGTTTCAAATTTCTGTGATGTTAATTCCAAAGCACTTCTATTTTATAAAGTGTACTTAGTTTGTCTCTCCCTAAAATCCGTTTGGACAGGTACGGCGAGTCAGAGTACGCATCTACACAAAGGATGTACGTGTTGCCTCTGATAATATTTCTTTTGTCAGTCATTATTGAAATTTCTATTCCTTTCCCCTTGTGAAACGCTTTATTAGTGATTAGTTTTATCTTTATATATTAAACTATCAAGTAATATTATCCGCTAAAACTAGTAGCGTTCTCTCTCTCTCTCTCTCTCTCTCTCTCTCTCTCTCTCTCTGTTGGGGGGGTGGAGGGAGATCAAAAGGAAATAGAAGAGCTGCATCTTATCCATTAAATTTTCTCCAGTGCGTATACCAAATACAAGTGCATATTTAAATCTTAATTGCTCAAAAAAGCATCTTATTCACCAAATGAACTAAAATCTTAGTTGTTTATTAACATGCATTTACATGCGACTGATCTACTATTGTAAGCTTAAAAAATCTCTGCTGCCTTTTCTTTTTTTCCTTGAAAAATACAATGCCCTTGATTGGTTTATTTTTTACATGAATGAGAAAGAACAAGAGCAAATCAAAATAAAATTTGAACAGATATTGATAGGAATTCAAACCATCCTACCTTATGAGTTGTATCCGATCATCAATTATTGAATGCAATAGAAGAGCTTCTTAACATGTATCCACAATTTTTGTGATTCATTGCTACAGGCATCGTTTGCCTGGCTCGTGCTTGAAGGTTGGATGCAAATTTATAATATGCTTTTACCAAACTTCACTCATCTCCCATATGCGGAAGTTAATTAAGGAAGAGGTGCTCAATTTTGTGCTTAAAGGGGAGAAATTATTAAGCCAGGTAATAGGCTGCTTGGCCTTGAATTGTTATATGAAAAGAATATACTCTAGTTCGAGCCAAAATCGACAACATGTTTCAAGCTCGACTTATTTGTAATATGAATTGAGCTTGCTTGAGAAACTTGTCGAGCCAACTTGAGCCTCATGTCCGTGTTTGCAAGAGCCAAAGCATTCGGGCTCATCTTGTTCACGACACAAACTTCCTAAGCCATCTACGTAGTATTTTTCTAGTTGAACCAAACTTGGACACCTTTATTATCTAGGTTCATTTTTAACCCTAGTTGTGCACCGTGGAATGAAATGCCCTAACAAAGAAAATTATTTTTATGGTCAAGAACTTATTCCATGCTTTTGCGTTCAACATTTAGTTTAATCATTTCTTAAAGAGTATGACTAGCCAAGCTTGTGGCTTATTGATGGAATCCAATGGAAACAACATCATAGGAAATCATCTACAAACACTTTAATGGGGCTTAGGTCATGATCATGACTATTTAGCTATAAATGTTCCACATGTTTTTCTTTTTTATGTATATATATATATATATATATATATATATATATATAGATAGATAGATAGATAGATTAGATGCTGGGTCAACAATTCCAAAGAAAATTTTTAAGGAAACCGTTCCCCAAAAAAATCACTTGGCAAAAGCATCGGCGCCCATTTAAAGAGCATGAAACGAACATATCCCTTGCCTTTGACTGCTTGGAGAAAATGGGTCGTCCAACGTGCGGGTGCCGACAACCTTCAAAAGATCGCAAGACACGATGACTTGAAAGCACAAAGCAAGTAAATATCTCATTGTCTATATGATTCCATTGATCAGGTTGGATGGTGGAGACTAAAAGGCCTCAAAACTGCCCTATTAGCTTATAATTAACCGCACTTACCCACTAGTGTTCATAAAATGAATATTATAACTAAGTAGCAAGCACCTGTTAAAAGGTGCATTGTGGAACGTTCCAGGAAGGCAAGCTGATACTGAAATTTGAAATATCCCTTCCCTTTTATTTTTTTTATGTTAAGCCAAATAGTTCACACCCATCTAGTAGTACGAATATATTCAAAAGAGTCCGAAGATAAAATATCACAAAATTAAAAAGAAATACTGCTTAGATTTGGCCATAATGTACTATCCTCCGAATGAGCCGCTGTATAAAATGCCATTCTGTTTGCTGCTCGATTTATCTCTCGATAGATATGTACAACATGAAAGGTTATGCAGTTCCTGTAGGGCCTTGAAATATCTAATAGTAACTTGGTCCAGCTTGAAGTGGATCCAACCATCATCGAAAAATTACTTTATAACAATCCAATACTTCACCCAAAAAATTTAGCCGAAAACTATTATTTGGATTTTTTGATCCTATATAAGCATCTAAGATTTATCTAACGAATAATAGATGTGAGACTAAATATATGCCTATACGAGAAAAATATGATTAGGTTTTTCGAGAGGTGATTAGGCTTATTCATTGCCGTGGCTTATAATGTGGCTCAAGCTCATTTTGTTTCCGGATCGCGTAGCTATTGAGCCACTTAAAAAACTAACCACAAAGTTGCCCATAACAAGACCTTGCACAAGCGATTCAATCATACAGCTACACGACAAATGTTGCAACACCAGAGCCTTTGTTTTTAGTAAGTCGTGACTAGCCACGTGTCCGGTTGCCCCTTCCAAGAAACAAAAAGAGCATCGGTGAGCCAAAATCCAACAATCACCGTCCAACTCCCGGGGATTAAATCAACGGTTGAGCGCAGAAAATTCTTCGTCCCTTGTACGTTAACCTCTCATCGTAAGAGACCGGATTTTTTTTAGACGAAAACCAGATTTTATTCATGCCTATCTAGAAAAAAATATATATCAGCATGAGCCAGAGAGTAAAATATATAAAAAATCAATAGAAATATCTGATACAACAACCAAATGATCAATCCATAATATAGTTTCAGTATGATTAGTGATATATACTGCCGTTCAATCAACAACGCTATTAATTTTATGAAAAATATGCATCACCTCATAAACAAGAAAAATATAAACTATTCTTCAATCATGCCTTAATGGATGAGAAGTTTCAGAAGTTAATGGAATGCTTACAGCAAACTTTTTCAAGCAGCACACAATTCTACCACTGTTATGTCCAAAAATTAAATTTCATCTGCTGCCCCTGATGCACCATTTAAACTTATAGCA
Source organism: Phoenix dactylifera (assembly GCF_051530095.1). Taxonomy (NCBI): domain Eukaryota; kingdom Viridiplantae; phylum Streptophyta; class Magnoliopsida; order Arecales; family Arecaceae; genus Phoenix; species Phoenix dactylifera. The sequence continues at coordinate 28,822,912 of NC_143199.1, forward strand.
ATAGAATTTGCTCATCTTAAGAGTTTTTTTTTCCTTTTTTTTTTTTTGAAGTTTAGCGGGTTCTCGTGCGTCCATTTTTTGAGCTACTCAATCCCTGTTTACTACTTTTCTAGAAAGAAGTTATTTTACAGTATCATCTGCCACTCTTGAAGTGAAATAAACGACCAAAAAATTAGAATATTTTTTCTTCACAACATGATATCCCAGCAAATGTTCGAAACGAATAAATAGTGTCCAATTCAATCATTTCTGGTCTGGAAAGGAATACTTGAAAAGGCCGCCGCACATACATTAACATACCCACCTTTTCCGCTCTTTCGTTGCCAACCGATGGTTGGTAATGATGAATATTCTCTCCAGCGACTACAACCTTTGGCTTAAAACTCAAGAGGATCCAATTCTCCCATTAATGGATCCTTTCCAGAGTTAACACTTACTGCTTAATAAAATAATAATAAAAGGGCTATTCATCCACTCACACTCTTTGCCTATAGTTCTAAAAAATAACGATCGCTATCTCATTAATAAAATGTTAACTCACCAAGTAAAGCCTCAGGCAAAAGCTAAATATATATTCAAAAGACCAACAGGACGACAGACTGACGGCTTATGTGGCCTGCCATTTTGGAAGTATTTTATGGGCCTGAAAGGAAGAGTTGTCTAGTGCACTTTGAAATTTATTATTTTTTGATTTTATTAAATATATTCATATTCGTAATGTATGAAATATTTATTTTAGTAAAAAAAAAATCTTAGCAACTGCTGTAGCTATGGCTTCCGCAAAATATGCGAGAACTTAGCAGGTACCACTAAAAACATACTGATGTAAATTAAAGTAAGTAAATGGAAAATAAAAAAGCGAGAGTGAAATTATAAACTGCCATTCCGAAAAAGGGAGACATTTTTCCTCTATCACGGGTAAGTCTCAAACTACTTATATTCTTCTTTAAATATTATTTGGCATTCATGTAATACATATACCGAATCTAACTCATACCACATTTTTTAAAAATTTTCATTTGTTGTTTTCGTCTTTAACTTACGGACAGAACATACAACATCAAGCCCGAATTCAACAGTAAGAGAGGATCGTTTTTTGTAAAAGAAGCATATTTTAGTTTTTTTTTTTCCCACAAGAGAAGAAAAGGGAATACAGAGAGGGAGCTACTTCAGGGTAATAACTCGCCGTCCTCCCCGAACTTGGCCCCGCCCTCCGCGGCAGCGGTGGGGGCGGCGGCAGCGGTGGAGGCGGAGGTGGCACCGCACGTCGGGCACCGGGAAGGGGCGGGGACGACGAGAATCTGGCGGCAGGAGGGGCAAGACGAGTGGGACACGAGCCACGTGTCCACGCACGCGACGTGGAACCCGTGGCCGCAGTGCGGGAGGATCCGGATCTCGTCGCCGGCGGCGAACTCGGCGAGACAGATCGGGCACTCCGCCAGCTGCCCGCAGCCGGCGGCGGAAGCAGTGGAACCGTCGAAGGAGAGCGTCGGGAGAGAGCGGAGGGCCTTCTTCTTGAGCCCCTTGGTTGGCCGCGCCGCCGGCGGCTGGGCGGAGGCGGAGGAGCGGCGGAGCCAGGCGCAGCGCGCGACGAGGGCGAGGCCCACGACGCAGATCAGGGCGCAAAGCAGCGCCGCCAGGATCACCACCACGTCGGAGTCAACGGCCAGGGAAACCGGCGGCTCCGCCGCTGGTAAGTGGTCGGAGGACTGGAGAAACCTCGTTGGAGAAGGCATTGGTTCGGAGAATAGAAGGAGACGATGTTGCGAGCTTGGGATGGGGCTACTTTATATAGGGAGAGTCTAAAAGGTTCGTCCTAATTATTATAAAAGGAGTTGGGAGTGCCAAGTGTATGAGAAACCCCCATAATATATAAATATATCATTATTTAAAATATATATACACACCTAATCTACCTGTATAGGTATCTACGTGGATGCTCATATATATATATATATATATATATATATATATATAGTGTGTAGCTTGTAAATGCAACTCCCCCCCCCCCCCCCCCTCCTCTCTTTTTTTTTTTCACCTTTTCCTTTAGAAAAAGGTTCCAAGTCAAAATACTTGAAAATGCACCATAGAAAACTTGAAACTATAACATTTGGATGCTATGCAAGCATGTGTAGCCATTGATGCAAGCGCCAATTCAAGATACAAATCTTATATAATGTTCATTCTCCAATGAAGATTAAAGTCTTGTTTGAGATTGCTGTTGGTAGTAGAGTTTTTGGAATTTTTGGTAGAGCTTTCCGAAAGTAAAACTTTTGAAGGCTTTTAGAAATAGAGTTTTCATAAAGAGCTATTTGCTATTTGGTAATTATATTTCTATCATAGAACTTTAATATGTATTTGGTAACCAAAATAGGAAAATATTTTTAGAATGATAAAATAACAATAAAAGACACTGAATAATGGAGTATAATATAGTGTAATATAATATTGACTACTATAGCATAATAATATAACATGATAATATATAATATGATATGATGATGTATTATTAATAGTGCAATATTATTATAATATAATATAATATTAATATAATTATAAGTTAATATATCAAATAAAAATAATATAATAATATTGTAATATAATATAGAAATATAATATAATATAATGTATTGTAATCTAATCTAATAATTGATAATAATATAATATACTATATTATATTATTATTAATATAATAATATTATAATAGATGATATTATATGTTTATATTATAATAACATATGTTATTATTATATTATAATCATATAATATAATAATATAATGTAATATAATAATAATAATATATTATATGATCATTATATAACTATTATTATTATAATACTATAATATTATAATTGTCATAGTATATTATATTAGGCTTATAGTATTATAAGAATATATTATATTATAAGTATCTATTACTACCATAATATAATATATTATAATAGTATAACATAATAGTATAATATAATATAATATTATTATATTATATTTATAGTATAATAATTTATATGATATGATATAATATAAGATGTAGTATGAAATTTTTTGTGGATATTTTCGTCATCAGAAAAATTTCATTAAAACTAAAATAACTTTTCTATATTGGACAGAAAGCACTTTTGGGGAGAAGCTCCATTCCAGATAGATCTTTTTCAGTTCTTCAGCAAAGCCAAAATATCTTTTGGAAGGCTTGAAATTACTTTTTTGCCCAACAAAAGTATCACCAAATGGTGCCTAAGTAGTTATTGGGCATGGAGGCCTCAGATCAATGGCCTACCTTCACAAGGTCAACGTAACACGATTAGGGAAAGAGTAGGAAGAGGCTTGCAGTGGGTTTGTAATCAAACCCTGGTGATTCCCTCCAAGATGGCTTTTTGACTATAGGTGGTAAAGATAACTCTCTGTTTTCTAGTTCATTGCATTCCATGAACATAACTGGTGAAATGTCCCATCTCAAAAAGGTTTGCATCAAATGGAATTCGTCCTCACTGACACGTCGAGGAATTTTCTTGGAGGGCTAGCTTTTAGGGGGCTCGCACTAATGACTTGTTTCAGTCCACCTCCATTTTGGCAGATATTTGCATGCGGCAACTTAAGTTGGTCCCGCTAAGGACCGGCATTAGCTCAGGATTGGGCACCTTGAATTGTTCTGATTTAATTGTGTTAATTATTTCATCGATGAACCAGGTCGATTTGTTGCCTTGGCATCTTTAACAAGTTAAGTGATATTATAATCAATTTGTGCCATGTGGATGAAGTCATCTGATCATGATGAAGGTCATCTTCCTCCACCTTTCATACTAGAAATATCTTCTGTCACCATACAAAAAGGTAATATGTTGAGTGGGAAGTCCTTAATGACCTTAGCTACTAATTGACATGATAATTCTCCAGTATACCCTAGTGTGCAATTTGACGAATTACATTATCTTATATAACATATTAGCATCATGTGGTTCGAATCATAAATGTTCAGGGTGCGAAGGTATCTCTATTGAAGGTGCAGAAGAGTAGAGATAAGCGTTGCAAAAGTGGTTTGTTGTAACCACTTTGCAAAGTTCTTTCGACTCAATTGGACAAGGTTAAGACGCATGGGCAGGCAGGTGGCTCACTGATTTTGTTATAGTTGGTTTCGTAGGAGGCGCATGAGCCTTATATATTCTAGTAGTAACAAGCAAAGATTAGAAATAAGAAGTCACCAACGACACGCTTTGCACCTAGGGCCTCAATCCACAATCCCAATGCGTAAAGAAAGCTTGCTTAATATAGCTCTAGATTTGGTGTTGTTCGTGCCAAAATCCAATCCGACCAAATTGAATGCACGGGTGAATGGTGATTGGCTAGTCCTGCTCAGAGTGCTTGGACTGGTTTGCTCGGACGAACAAATCTGGTCGGAATTGTGGGTCGGACTTGAAAACAGAAGAGAAAAATACTAAAGATCGCCATATTTTGTCCAAATAGTGAAGATTTGAGAAAGAGTTTGCATACTTGGAGGGCCCCAGGTATTTTTCATATAGGGCGAGGGTTGGTGTTCGTTACCAACAAAGAATAAAGATGGATGCATGCCTTAATTGATCGGTAACTGTCCGCATGTTACGCACAATTCGCTAGGCTCGACTGCATGGGACGTGCATTCATGGGCCAAGCTATAGCTGGCTGTGCATCGATTCGCCGGTTAGATTACATCAGCAAAGATTGGATCCGAGGCAACAATTCTTCGTAACAATCCTTTGCGTTGATATCATGTAATTTAAAGATCAAGATATGGAACGAGTACAACAGTAGCAAAGGGACATAGGAATAATTTATGTATCTGCAAAGACTATGCCCCTCATGTAAAGTAGCCAGAGATAAACACATGAGAATATGTTCTCCGCTAAGGAATGGTGGTGGCAACCTGAGCGTGGCCTATTTGTACATAGATTTCCTTACATTACCTGGGAGTCCTAGTTCATCGGAGTTATGAACCGAATTCAAGCATAGCTTATGACCTACTTGAACGAGCGAAGCCCATGTTGACGCTCATTCTGGCAAAGTAATCTTTCCCACTTATTTGAGGAAAAGCTACGTCTGTTCTTCTGTCTGTTTTTGAACTGAATTTAACCATAGTGATGATAACCTTTCAACCCACCGTGAGTTGGGTGGGGATGTGCACGGCTTGTTTTGGACGCTCTGTCATGTCAGCATGATATCTCCTACAAGGGGGATGCTGGCTGAAGCAAAGATGTGAAGAAAAGGAGAAGTTTGGAAAACAGAGTTCATTTTCCCTCTTAAGTGCCACAATCATATGGCGAAACGCGCTTGAATTTAACCATGGCTGATCAACTAGACAGAATTTGAAAGAGTTTGAACACAAGATGATCTCAAGAAAATTAGAAATCACCTTTTCTAAGCAGATTTTGACATCCTCAAAATCTCATACTCTCCCTATAGTAACAACAAATTTCTCACAGCAATATGGCATTACAGTAAGAAGAAAAGGCTCATTCTATTGCCTCCTCCTCCATCTCACCCTATTCCAACCTTGTAGGAGATACCATGCCAGAACCAAAACAAAGTAGGTTCCCAGATTACCGATCTCCTAGAACAATGATTTTTAGACTTAAGCCACCAAAAAGCATATAAAATTCTTTCGATACATTGGAGTGACAAAGGTGAGTGGAGAGTTGACTAAAGTCCACATCTCCCCTTACCCTCGAGCACACTCTAAGAGATAGAAGGCACTACCTTGAGCGATCGCATGCGAGAAAGTGGACTCAAAAGTACTGAAAAGGCAGCCACTCGGGCCTACTTCCAGAAACAGACCCCAAGTGGGAAGTGAGAGTGGCGGTGACCTTTCATCTTCCGTAAAGCCCCCCTCGTTACGATATGGTGGAGGTCCCCTTCGGTTCTCTAGGTTCTGGGATTGCTCTTGGTTTCGATAACGTGTTCTCCCATCTCTCATCTCTTCTTCTTCTTCTTTTTTCTCTTCCTCTGGGCATTTCATACCTTGCAAGTACTGATATACCCAATAACATCATAAAACAACAAATCTCAGAGTGTTTTAGGCAACTCTACCTTTTCAGCCCATGAAATATCTCCGAAGTGGCAAGTCACATAAGAAGCCATCCAGTTTGCTGTGCCATTGATCTTTCTAAACACACGTTTAGCTTGAAAGACCACTTCATCACTCACCATCGCCCAAATATTCCGAAGCAGGAGATGTCTCCATCTCTCGTCCACCTCACATCGGGAGACTAAAAGCTCCCTTGCATACACATCTTTCTTTTCTTTGCTCTCAGTAGGGAGGACAAGATTATTTTTGATCCACAGGAGACAGATAATTAGATATTAACAGCAAAAAGATCTGCATATGAGTAAAGTTGGATTAGGCAACACTAACGAGAGCTATGTTTTTAAACAAAACATTGTGTTCATGAGTTCATCATAGCGTTCAACAAAAGATGAAATGGGGGAGATGAGAACATCTTGAAGGAAAGCTTCACAATTCTGAATAGTGAGAAATACTTTTTAAAATTTGATCAAAAATAAATCAACACGTGTAATTGATCTTTTAAAATTTCCCTAAAGAGAGAGCCCGAATCTAAAGCTGTTTGGCGTTCCAACCAGATACTGAAACTTGTAGAGAAGAAAATAAATTTATGCATGGAATCAAATATACAATATTTGCAAAAAAAAAAAAAAAATTCTTGAAACTTCAAGTCCATTTTAGCAAAAGAAAAAAAAAGTTCTAAATCCAGTTCCAATTTGAATAGCTCGATCGTCGCAATACCGAACTAGACACATTTTTTCGAACCCGGAACAAATGGTGCTTTTTCTTGTTGCACGGCTTGAGGAGTCGATCCCGGAACTACTAGTCCTAGAACCAAATCGCATAAATACAAGAACACAAATTGTTATCATTCACATATATAGGAATGATTAGGAGGAAGACAAAAGTGTTATCTATGGATATATGTGAACCCAGAAATCAAATTAGGCTTGCGGGTTATTAGTTACTATTGGGACCGCCGAAGATGATGTGGACAAAACATAAAAATACAACGGTTAGACGGCCAAACCACAAACACATGGAAAGGCCCACAATCTGAAAGCTATAAATATTGGATGTTAAATGATATGGAGAGTAATGGGAAAAAATAATAATAATAATAAGAATTACACAGCCATTGGTCTCGCAGTCAACTGACAAAATAACATCTTGGAGAGGATTATTCGATAAGAGATTACAATAGGAAGGCCTACGTTCAACAAAATAATTACGTTTCCTCTCTTGTTAAACATTGAAATTTAGAAGGATTACATATCAAACCTTACATTCCATTTACCACTGATATCAGCATTCAGTGTCCAATTATTTTCCCTGACCTGGAAATATGGCATCTGCAATGAAAACCACTGTCAGTGAAGCAACTTTGACAACCCCACTCCTTCTGTTTTTGTTTAATCATATAGCAGCAAATCCCATTCAGATTGGTAAGGCAAAGAAAATCTCCCAACAAGGAGGGCATAACAAAACCATGCTGCCACCAATGCTGTCTTAACAGTCCATTTAGCAGTCCATTTTGTGAATCATATTTCTAATAAACATCAATCTATGGGGTCAAGCTTTCAGAACCAGCAAAATAATATAAACTAAGGTTTAAAGTAACAGCTATTATAAATAACAATTTTGGAGAAATTTTGATATGTGATTTTTAATGATAACAACTTTTATTCAACATTTCAACCGTTCAACTAAATTTAATAATGTTTTTCACTCAAATCTTGGTAAAAGCTGGAGAAAATTCGGCAATGGCACTATTATCGACTGTTGCTTCCCAGAATAAAAGCAAATAACAGCCATTGTAAGAGTCATTCATTTAATCCAAAATAACTGCAGTCCATGCAGAAGCAGGCAAATAGGCAAATAGGGTCAGAAAATTATTTTATCACTTAATACATCCAAGAGGGCCATAACCTACTGTAATTGCATGATGACCATAATAGTGGACCTACTACATCATTGCAACGCTTCCAAATGCATCAGCAGACACAAACCATCATCCATGTCTCTTTCTTCATCTTTCAAAACTTTAGTGTATTTGATGATTTGATGGGTTTTGGCTCCAATCCAGCCTCTTTTGGCATTGGTTTTGCATGACACTGATTCTACACTTTCAGGGTTGTCCTCTGTCATTCCTCATATAACTGCATAGAATCATTATTTATTCCTGAGGCCATCCTATGGTGTCATCACGCATGATATGTTTGTAAAACCAAAAGCAAAGCTTCTTTTCCTGTGACTCCCCAGCGTACTCCAGTTCGACACCGGGGGCTGCTCCCATCATGACATCTCATTCAACTGCCTCCCCTCCACGAACGTTCATTGCACCAATGCAAGCAACTAGGTGTCATAGTTTGCCATGACCTGTAACCTTCTCATTTAACTGGCTCGACTCACTCTAATGGCTCACATGAAATCCATCGCTCTAGTATCATCGGACATGGCCTTTGCAAGTTTCGGCTGATGTTGGCTCTACCTTTGCCCTGTAATCATCTAGTTTCAAGTGGAACTAAATTATCTCCAATCTAACGAACTCGACTGAGACATCTCTTATTCTTATATTGCCAACTTGTATGTAGCTCAATGTAAAGGACCAACGCCTCAGACATTTCGGTGTTATTGATTGGGGAATGCAAGAAACCAACTCTTGTACTTTGCCAGTACACCTAGCAAGACAAAAAAATCAATCTAAAATTCCAATTATTTATTATCCGATTACTAATGCAAGCTTCAGGCATCGCTTTACAAGATAGCCACCTGAGGGATGAAGAGATGTACCACTAAGAATTATGATACCTGCAGAAAGATGGGAAAAAAGAAGGCACCACCTACACAGCTCATATCAATAAGACTAGAGTGCCAGTGAAGACTAGGGATGGAGATAGAAGGGAAAGCAAGGTAGGCTGGTGTTCAGGGTCAAACTGATGAGGTTGGGATATTGCACTAATTATTTTCTTTTTTGTTCTGACCCGAGCGGGTTAGTGGACTGGCCAAGTCAGCTGGTTTGAATGCTTAAACCACTTGAGTCAGCAGTCTAAATGGGTTTCAGCATGTTCTGGGTTTTGGGTTGACCTGTCTCGAAATTGCTTGCAAGTGATGGGTTGTTGGGTGTTGGCAAATTGGTACTTATTGATTCACTACATCTTATTTGATATATTATGTTTCACTTGTTAGATTGTAACCCCTTTTCTTAAGGTTTCTCCTTGTATTTATTTATTGTAATTTATTGTTTTGGGGCTGCTTTGACCTCCAGGCACCTATCCACACACACTAGGCAACCCCTGGCTGCCCCCTAGCCACTTTTAGTCTTGCGATAAAACCTAGGCATGATCCACCCTATCAGGCAAAGAGTTAGCAGTTCCAGGATTGACAAAAACCTTATCAATTCCTAATACAACTTCCCCTCAAGTTTGAGCCACTTAAAGAAAATTTGATTCACAAAGAACCTTGAGTAGTTTAAGGTTAAAGATATTCCTTCACACTTCTCCTAAATTATTCCAGCCTCAGTTTATCATTGTCTTCCTCAATTGGTATGCCAAATGGGTCTCTTCCATCTACCCTTAGTGGGATTGATTAACTATACCATGCAACCTTTTAGCATCTCTTCAATCAAAGGTACACTTTATGGTGCCATAAACTCTTATAACAGTAGCTCAGCTGCAGTGAGAAGGGTTTTGATTACTGAATACCAAGATCGACCTCCAGAAGACAAAGTTGTGGTAGCATAACACACTCATGAAACAAGTCCTTGGTGCTTGATTATGACATGTAAAAATTTTCATTATCGATCAGCATTTGGTTAATATCTCAACTTTCCTTCCTAGATCTACAACAATGATCATCCAAAAATCTCATTGTTGAGTATGGGCTTCATTCTAATTATCTTGTCCATGTCACCAACCATGACTGCCACTTGTAATCGTATATGAGGAAAAGCAAGGTCTAAAGCAAACGACAGTAAAGATGAACATCACAAGATGATGCAAAATGTAAAAACCTAACATGCTGCTGTAGATTTAATAAATACAAAAGTAACCATCTCTCTTCAATTTACGCCCCATGAGAACAAAAAACAAAGGAAACATAACCAGGATCCATGGAACATTTTGCATGGTTCATTAATTCTTGGAATCTCTTATTTACTCAACATTTAGGAGGCTTAAAATCAACATTTCCAAGTGACCCAACATTAAGCAGGAAGATTATGTAAAATCTAAAATATATATATCATGTTTGGATTTTCTATGAAATTAGAGCCCCATCTATTGCTCGAAAGGCAAATCAGCTTTGAATATCAACCATCTGATTAGAATTTTCTCGTGGCATTTTGGTCTTAAAAAGAGAAGGAATAAAGATAATAAAGATAAAGAAAGGGGAAATAAAATATAGTTTGGCCCCACAAAGATAGCCTCTATGAATAAAGAATATGAGATTCACGTTAAAAGCTCAAAAAGAGGGGAGCAGGGATTACAGAAAATGAATTTGATGGACATAGTGTAAAAAGATTGGAAAAGACTTACCAATTACAAGACATTATTACAAACAGAGAATCAACAGCAAAGTAGGACACATGAAGCCAATGAATGGGATCAAGCTCATCCTCTTTTTTTTTTTAAACTTTGCCACCTTAAATAGATAGATCAAAGATGCTCTGATAACAGATTTTGTAATCCATTTGAATATTTCTTAACCCAGACATTGTTTACATTTTTGGACAAATTGCAAAAATCAAAATGCAAAAAAAAGCTACTAAATGAACCTTGGGATATGCTAGCAGAAAGCAACCAGGAATTTCTTGACTGCAACAATAAAATATACGGTATTGAGATAAATATTTTTCAATATTAAATTCAACGATATATTAAAAATGTCCCAAAACTATGTTTCCACAAAAAAATAAATAAACTAAACATATAACATTCCCATTAATGCATGCTTATAGATGGAAAAATAAATACCTTGTCAAATACTTCATATCCCAATTTAATTCTCACATCTTGGTCCTTCTTAAAATTGAATATGCTCCAAGCAAATTCAACTGCTCCTCTTTGCTTCATCTGCATGAAGTTAAAATGAATTGTTAAAAGCAATGTCAAGCATCCTTTGGCGCATCATTGCAATCAACAAGAACAGTCAAACAATATTCAAACCTTCGAAACAGAATGAAGAAGCAAATGGTGTGAAAATACTGTTAATTATATCATTTCTTTGGTAGTTGCATATAAAAATTGATTGAATATAGAAAGAAGAAACAAGAAATAGAGAAGACATTAACTTAAATTATTTAAATGCCAGATACTTTGCACCATGCAGTGCTTGTGATCAATGTGTAGAAGTAAAAACATTCACAAAACATCAAAAAGAAGAAGCTTCACAGAAGCTAAATTATAGTTTTATATCTATGAAGAAGGTTTTAAAACACATCCATTATAAGCAGGTGGTCAAGGTACCACATAGTGCCTAAATGGCAATGATTTAAGCAACTAGAGGAGCATTATAGTCCATACTGAACATACCATGTTGTATCGACAAGGTACCAATACCGGTACACCCCTCAATACCAACCCATGCCAACACATGGATTGTTTGCAGCATCAGCACTAAAGGTGTACCATGTGTTGATATGGTGCAATAATGTATCAGTATAGTACTGGTATGATAATAGTATGAGCACCAATCTTGGTACAATAAGAAGGAATCAATCGATTTTCTGGATAATCCAATATTTATATGTATTTCTACGAATGAGACATCCTGCAAATTTTATGCAACCACTTAGACATGTCCCAATGCAATTTATCCTTTAAAAAATGAAAAGAAAAATAATCATAATAATTAACAAAGAACAGAAAAATTCAGAAATAACTCAATAAAAAATCAGAAAAAAATATAAGACCAAATGTAAAGGAGCTGGATGGCTGGAAATATAGGGCTTGGGCTTATGTGGCCCACTTGGACACCCACTATGAGACTTGTCTCCATGCAAAAGTCACCCAGTCCCTATGCAGTGCAGTTACGAGGCACATATGCATATGTTGCCACATAGACTGCTTCTACGAGTAATGTTGTATGCAATGTAAATGCAATTCACCCTTGAAGATTGACTTGTATTGATAGTTCAGTTGTTAGAGTCGTGCACATGTTTGCAAACTAATTATGGTGGCAAAAACTTCACAATACTAGAAGGAGCATGTTGCATAGGCAGATGAAGTACTTAAAGGAGAGGCAAAAAGGACAAAATGGCATTAAGTGGCAACAAGAAAATAAATTGAGGTGCTGGATGACTGATGATGAGAATTATGAGGCTGTTTTCTAGAGTAATCAGCCCTGACATATATCCCAGAGAAGTTGAGATGGATATAAAGTTGGCCACAAACAGGATTAGGGAGCTAACGCACAAACATGCATGAATACAACCTCACCATTAATAAGGACGTGATTACAACTCTTTCTTTACCTCTGCATGTAACCATGTGCTAGTTTCATAAAGCAACAATGCAACTCTTAAAGTACTAGTGCTCCACCTCTAAGTGAGGGTTAGGAAAGGAATCCTAAAACTTAAGCATCAGAAGATTTTAAATACAAGAGCTTAAAATTAAGTCCCAATAATAACAACTTAAAAACAAAATCCAAATAATAACAAGGATGAATTGAATGCAACTTGATATTTAATATATAGACAATAAAAAGAAAAATAATAAAAAAGGAAACAGTGTGCATGCAAAAACTGTAATTTACTCACAGATGTTATCAAAATATACCAATATGCTGCATAAATAATGTTCACCTTTTTAAGATCCTTGTCAACATCATACATCCCTTTGACATTGATGCCTACAAGACCATCATATGAGATTGGAAATGCCTTTTTCCCTCGAATGGTGTAACCGACCTTACTGCGTTTGTTCAACTGAACCCCCACACCCACGCTGGCTGATAACTATATAATATGAACAGTGAACATTTTACCTCCAAGTGCCAAGGAATGTGACCATCCAGTGGTTGTTACTATGAGATCACAGGGTAAACAGATCATGAAACTTACCTCAGGATAGGAGTTCCGGACGATCAAGGCAAGATAGCTAGGAGCTCCAGTACTGGTATCAATTTCTCCATGAGCCTGCCATAATATATTTGTTTGATTTCACTAAGAAGGCGCACGTTTGTATTGGTGAAAATTTATTTGTCAAACAAAAAATAACCACATTGTAACATGGAGAGCAAGCTTAGCTGGGAAAAGCATTCATCTGATTGGGTATAGTCCATGGTAATATGTAAAACAAAACTATAGTCACCTGTAGGTGGAATACAACAAAGAACATACATGCAAAGAGTGGCACAGAACAACTATACATTTGAAATGAATCTAGGTATCTCTGACACATCATCAGAAGAAAAGTGGGAAAAAAAAGTTACGCAAATTTGAAAGACATATGAAAACAATCAGAAGCATCATATCAGATAATCTTGTTAGCTTAGGAGTTTAATCATAATCCAGAGTATCTTTGGCAATCACAGGTTAATGCTATCTGATAATAATCAACACAATCAGGAGAGAGGGAAAAATCCACAATCTTTTTAATGTTTTAAGATTCCAGGGCTCAGGCACTAGTGGACTGATCTGGAGACAAACATATAATTTGGGGGAACCCAATGTTTTTTTCACTTGAGATCCCGACCTATTAGACTGTTCCTTTCAAGTAAAAATTCATTTTAAAAATAGTAAAATATTGTGCAAAAATATCGTGAATTGCTCAACAGTAATCCTGTAACATCCCACATATCAAATGAGACAAGACCAAGGAACTAAAATAATTCTAGGAAATTATAATGCAAGCAAGCCACTAAAATTTCATTCATTCCCCGCAGAATAAAATTCACAAAGCTTTCCTAGATTTGAGTAGATGTTTGCATTCCCAATCAGTAAAAACTCTAGAATTTAAGAATTAGCCATCCGGAGAGAGGTGATTCCTCCAAGAAAACACGGATTTTGATGCTCCAGAAAGGGAGGAGCGAATCCAAACGAACCAGGAGGCACAGAAAGAATCAAAGAACAAAGAGAAGGACGAGAGGAGGGAGTGTACCTGCAAGTGGACTCCGGAATCGATGGGAAACTTCTCCTTGGCGTGGATTCTTAGGGCCTTGGAATCGCCACCCAATCTCAGGGACGTCTCCATCGCGCTTCTCGAAGAGAAGAGAAGAGAAGAGAAGCGAGAAACCCTAACGGAGCCTACGAGAAAACCCAAGAAGATTCCGGAGGCCGTCCGTCGCCTCCCGCCCTTCCGGATTATAAGGCCCTCTGCCTCCTTCGCGTGGCTTCTCGCAGGCTCCAATTCCTAGCGCAGCTTGTCGTGGACTAGCGTTCGGCACGCGTGATGCACGTGAGGGGACTATAAAAATATAGAATATAAATTAATTCATCTTTTATTTTCTTTGTTAAATGAAAGTAGATTTTATTATTGTAAACTATTTCTTTTTTTAAAAAAAAAATTGGAGCCTTCGTTGCATGCAGATATAAAGTTCATTAAATCTACATTAATAGCACCACCAGTTAATTCGTAGGAAAATTATCAATTAAGTGTAGTATGACACTAATTTTTTAAAATCATCTTTCATTAGCAAAAAGATATTGTAGACATGGTTAAGTTTTACACCTATTATCTAGTTCTCTACTTTAGAGCAAGAATTTTGAAAGTAGCTGCAAAGATTAAAATGGGTGGAGACAAACAATAAGATAAGATTTTTATATAGAAAAAAAGATAATATTGAACGCATAAGACTTGTATTGTGATAGAGAGAGAGAGAGAGAGAGAGAGAGAGAGATTTCAGCTCTTATTATCTTATTTGATGCAAATTGGTATGTCCCAGGATATTGATCTCTATAAATTCAATATTTAGTTTCTTACATTTTAAATTATAGATATTTTCATTGCTGAACAATAATTTTGCAATATTCCTTACCATAGGAGATGATCAAAATGGAAATGGGCCAAGAAAGTAGGGAGGATAGAAGGCCAGGGCTGAAAACATCTCAGTAGAAATCCAATAGGGGCGGCCCACTCAAAGGGTAAGAATGTTTTGGAATTTATTCAGCCCTAACCTGTCTGCATTGATCCAATTTTCTTCAGTCTGCTGGCTGAGTCAAAGATTGGAGGGGGAGATCAATATCTCTAGGAAGGGCTGTGAACATACTAATTTGTAATTCCCCTCAATGTATGTAAATTTTTCAGAAAAGAAAGCAGAACAGCAAAATCATGGACAGCTCCTTATGATCAGTCATCACTACCATAATCTCTTCTTCAACAGATCAAGGATACCATTGTTCCTCCAAGTCTGCTTCTAAAAAAGAAAAAAAAACAGTGTTCCTGCAAGTCATTCAACCCCTATCAACCCCTTCCCTCAGTTATACTCCTTTATCTGCCCATCACTGTTTGGATTGTGCCCCAACCCTACCCTTCTGAGCTTGTTTTGGATGGCAAAATCCTAGGATATTTCTACTGATTATAATCAAACAGATTAAATTACTGAAGAATGTCTCCACTTCAAAATTGTCTGTAAAACATATTATATAATACCAGTCAGCATATCAAATAAATATACATTTCTCACACATGCATTTCAAACACCAAAACTTTTCTAACAAGTCACACAAAACTTAGAAAGTATAAACTCGCTGTATTACATGCATCATTATGGATCTGTAAGCTTTACAAACGAGAACTTGTCTTCCTCGCCATTCTGTTCTACCACATGCTGATGATGTTCAATTGATCCAGTTAGCAGGTCAGTATTATTTATGGTTGGTGCTTTCACTACAGCATCTAATGCATCTGGGTCTGAGTGTTGATTCCTGCCTGGAGTTAGTGATATGCTCCTAATAGTTTTCAGGGCTGGGTTTGGGCTCGCTCTTGGACTCGTAATTGGGGACTTCAAGGGGGAATTTGATGAATCCTTTGGTGGGTTCTTCTTCTTCACTGCCTGGTGGTGCCATTTCTTGAGGGCTTGCATGTCTGCTCATCGAAAATGGACCTCTTCATGTGTGAATCCATCTGGAACAGAAAAATGGGTTCCATATCAGAATTTGAAGCCCAATTGTTGTTCATAAATCATTCCATGAATTCAAGTAGGAGAATGTACATCATACATGCATGCATACATACACACATACACCCCCCACATAAGCCAGATCCCTAAAACTGAAATGTTATACAAAGAAAAATAAATCAAGAAAAGATTACCTGAGATACAAGTGCATAAAGAGGAAGAGTAATATAGCTGCATACAAATTGGACACCCACTCTGCAAAGAACCCAAAAAAGGTAGAAATTGCATAGGTTGTGGTTGTGAAAGTGTTGGTGGCCACACAAGATGCCATGAAATATGAGAACCATTCCTACTCTTCAATTTTTTTTCATGCTGAGATAAGAACTCAGGTTGATGCAATTATGAAATAATTAGATCTGACAGTCTAAGAATGCCATGATGAGATGTCATTTGAATAGCAGAACATGATAAAAAAGAATTATTCTCCACTTCTCTGGTGTGGTGAAACATGATAGACATGCTTTGCTACATGAGTTGATAAGAACTGCAAAGATATCGCTTGTACTTGATCCCCACAATAACTTTGAAGTCATCCTCCAGTGACCTTTTTATATACTTTTGAAAATCAAGCTTACTGCCAGGAGATAAATGAACCTACAAAAAAGATATAATCAACAAAGTTGACAACAATTTCTATTGGCATTTACATTTCTCAATTGAGAAAACTAACAGTGATCAAACCTGCAAGAGGAGGATATTACAAGATGCCACATCCACATTGTCAAGAAAAAGATGCATGCCTAAAAAATGCAAGAGATGGGCTATTGAATCTGAATCTTTCATAAATTATAGAGTGGAAACAGGAATCCCTATCTAACTTTGTACAAAGATGCAATATATTGTGTTTCTTTATTATTGAGTGGCATTATGTACTGTTTTTCACTTTTCACCCTGGTTCCACTAAAAGCTATTCAAGTTAATTTATAAGCACAATATTGTGTTAATTTACTCAATGGGGGACACCAAGATGAGACCTCACTTAAAAACCTATGCTTTGGATATAAATCTATTATTGCATCCCACAAAAGCCTTCTGTGGTGACCACCCTCTGCTAATTCTGTTCCCACTTGCTCCTCATCAAGGTGGCATGGCAACATGGTATCCATAGCTTTTTCTGGTATGCGAATCTTAGAAATGTACTTTTGTCCAAATGCCAGCAGTAAGGAGATGAAACCAAGAATCATCAACTCCGCACGAATCACCTAACAGTCGAGACACATAAATTAGCAATATCTATAAATAAACTATAAACAGTGCATTATACTATTCATGGATGAACTTCAAAAAGAAGCCACAAAGAAATCAAAGGGTAGAGGCTTTAGTAACCAAGGATGATGATCACAACTCAGAAGTATAATAGTATGAGGTACAGAAAAAGAAAATTTAAGTTTATGTGGTTAATTCTAAGCTCGTCTAATTAGAAAAACTATGTGCTCTCAGCTCATACCAGCTTTTTAACCTTCACAAGAGCTTCAAACAGAGCTTTCTTGCGTCTCCCCCTAAACCACTGCAGTTCAAATCCATTCAACGATGAGGCAATGTTACAACTTTGCCAACTGCAAAAATATAGAATAGATAAGTTGCGGGCAAGACCCAAAAAATATGGTGTTGGCGGGCCTTCCGACCCGACAATAGCACAGTCCCAACCAACTGACGATAGAGAACGGCCTGCGTCCCCTACGAGGTATTGTCCGCTCTGGGACTCCGGCCCGCGCTTTCAGCGCTACGGAGGGAATTTTTTCCGGCCCGCGCGTCCAGCGCTGACGAAGGGATACCCGCACGGTTTTGTCCCACAAAAGACGCCTCGTAAGAAAAAAGGTTTTCTCTCCTTATAAGGCACAGACCTTTCCGCTGCTTAGTCGGTATGGGACTAAATTCGGCACCACACCCACAACATAGCCCCCTCAGCGGGAAGGTCCTGGGCCGGCCTGAGCCGACGCAGCCCCCTAGGCCCAGGGAGAGTTTCTATGTGCGGGCGGGCCCCTTTCTGGCGTGCTATCTGTTGCAGGCCTTCCGACTCGACAACAGCACAATCCCAACCAACTGACGACAGAGAACGGCCCGCGTCCCTCACGAGGTATTGTCCACTCTGGGACTCCGGCCCGCGCATCCAGCGCTAGGGAGAAATTTTTTCCGACCCGCGCGTCCAGCGTTGACATGGGGATATCCGCACGGTTTTGTCCCACAAAAGGCGCCTCGTGAGAAAAGAAGTTTTCCCTCCTTATAAGGCATAGACCTTTCCGCTATCTAGTTGGTATAGGACTAAATTCGGCACCACACCCACAACATATAGCATGCTCTTCAATGCATGTAATTCATGAATAAAAAAATCAAGATGAAGAATAATTTCCGCTAAGAGAACAGACTGATGGAAGTGAGGAAAATCAAGTTGGTAGAACCAATGATAAGGGAGAGTAACCAAAACTTAAAAAAGTGCAACTCACTATTAACCCAAAACAAATATTCACGAAGAACCATTAGTGAGACCACAAGCCAACCTAAGAAATCCTTCAAAAGAAAAACAGTCGGCAAAAAGTGTTACGACATTCAGATCATAGAAATTATATTTGTTTTATTGCCGCAGTAGAACAGAGAAAATTCAAGAAAAACCCGAGAAAACTTTATTTTAAAGAGAAAGATGGGCAAATCCATCCGAAAACCTGGGAAAACTTTTAAAAGATGAAAAAAGAAAAGACCATTTTTCATTATTATTTTTTATTCTAGAAAACCCAAAATTCTTAATAAAATAATCACAAAACAACCGGCTCATGATGATTATATCTTCTTTTAAGCAACATTTGATAAAATAGTCTAGAAATTGGTTAGATGCATAGCTTTTAGATATAATAACTCTCGGCTTGTATAATATCTTGCCAAATTATTAAGCACTAGCACTAGCACTAGGCATGTATAATTAGGGGTGGCAATCGGGTCGGGTCAGGCATAAACAGGTCGGGTCAAATACAGGTCGGGTCAGAAAACTATAAATCTGAACCCGACCTGTTTATTAAACGGGTCAGGAATTGCAAACCTGAACCTGACCTGTTTATTAAACAGGTAACCCGACCCGATCCGTTTAACCTGTTTATCCAACCCGACCCGACCTGTTTAACCTGTTTGCCCAACCTGACCCGTTTAACCTGTTTAGACCTGTTTAATCTGTCCAACCCAACCTGTTTAACCTGCCCAACCCGACCTGTTTAGACCTGTTTAGACCCGTTTAACCTGTTTAGACCTGTTTAGACCCGTTTAACCTGTTTAACCCGTTTAACCTGTTTAGACCTGTTTAACCTGCCCAACAGTTAAACGGGTTAAATGGTTTAAACGGATCAGACATCTAAAATCCGTATCCGACCCAATTAATAAACAGGTTAAACGAGTCAACCTGTTTACGACCCGAACCTGTTTAGGCCAAACCCAAATCTGTTTATGGCGGGTCGAACACGGGTCGGGTTGGCGGGTCGGGTCATATTTTGCCACCCCTATGTATAATGGATGCCGTATGTTCGTTAAAAAAAAAATATTTAATAGGGGTTGGTGATTTCATAATTCTAATTATTTAAAGTAAATCTTCAAAATAATTTATATATTTCTTTCTTATCCTCCATTATATATTTATTGTCGCAATGCAAGATACTCATGAGCCTACAATACTCTCTCTCTCTCTCTCTCTCTCTCTCTCTCTCTCTCTCTCTCTCTATATATATATATATATATATATATATATATTAGAGAGCTTAAGTCTTGTTTAAAATAAGAAAACAAGAACAGCGTACTGCATTTACAGTAAAAATGGAAGGATTATAGCCATCAATACTTCCATTGTAATCACAAACATTTACAGTAAGCTTAAACGTAATCTAGTCTCAACCTCATAAGCTCAGTTCAATCTATGGCTATTTGGATGCTGGTCCGAGCTCGGTAGAACAGCCTCGAGCCTAACCGGAGCCATATCTAGCCATAGAGCGGACTGTCGGCTGCCACGTAGCAATGCAGAGCTCCAGATCTAGACCCCATTTTGTTTTATTCATTTATATTTCTAATTATTATTTTCCTTCGATTTCTCCGCATCGATGTGATCGAATAGGCGCCTTTCGCTCGATTCCTACAAAGAAACAGAGAGAGGGAGGGGGAGAGAGAGAGAGAGAGAGGAGGGATCGAACGGCTGCTTCCACTTATCTCATCTTCCCCTAATTCTTTCGCCTCTTCTAAAATTTTCCAAGAAAGAGTGATCGAAAGGAGGAATCGCCATGGCGGTCATCGCGAATACGTTCGTCTCCATCCGAGATATCCGCCCCCCGGCTTTCTCCGGTGCTTCGCTCCTCCCTCAATCGCTACCGTTGGATCTCTCATTTAATCCTCCAACTTGCTTTAGTTTCCCAAATTCTTGCTTTGCGGATGAACTGATTCGGATTGAAGCTTCTTTCTAGGTTTTGTTATGTATTCATGGAAGGAATTTCCATTTAGATTTAGTCAGTTTTGGTATTTTTTTTCTTTTTCAGCTGTAGTTGATAGTTGGATCCGTAGTTTTGATTGGGATTTATTCGAACCTATTGGTGACCGGTTGATTTTAGATTTATTGAATGAATTGGGTTTTATTTTCTGGATTGATTTCTTTCTGGATTTGTTGCAAATTATGCAACATATGGAGGAAGTGGATGGATGAAGCGTCTGCCCTAGTCTCCTCGTTCTGTAGCAATGAATTCAAGATTCTTTAGAAACCAGAAGTTAGCTTATATTCCTGTTAGTTTTATTTTATTTTGAAGTGACGTTACGCAGTGCAGAGATTTTTAGGTTTCAAGAACCGAAGTGGGAGTATTGTGCAAGAAGTTTCAAGAAGCTTATTCTCAGGCCTTAGCAACAAAATTTTGCTTGTGTTTGTGGAAATACAATTAGTATTTGCTAAGGAGCAGAAAAGGAAGGTGTCATGAATTTCTAGACACGAGTGTCTTATCCATTACTGGATTTCGCATCTGTTATCAAGTTGAAAGGTTTTTGTTGGGTCAAGTCTCTTGGATGGAAATCATAGCAGTGAATTAAATGAATACAAAAATATAAAAAAACCATCTGATCAATGATACATAAATCGACTAGCACTCATTGTGAATAAATCAGACGTAGTCTAACTAATTTCTGATATGAGTCAAGGTATTAGAATGAACCAAATTAGATGATTTGATTGGCCAAATAAATTGTTAGATATCATAGTATTGAGATTGTATGATTACGATCTTGTCAATGACACTTGCATAGATTCACATTCATTGTGAATGAATCATAGTATGAGTAACTCCATATACAAAATTATATAGTAGAAGATCCGTCAAAGAATACAACCTTATACTTAAATAATGTTTTTTGAGAAAATTATACTTAACTAATGTTGATAAGCGCTTTATATACCAAGCCTTATCCTTATTTTCCAATCTAATCTCTGCATGTATAAGTTACATTCAAATAATCTAACAGAACAAAATGTAGCCTTTCCCTTTAGGTGAGATTTTGTTTCTGAATTACATTTGTGACATGTTTGAGGACAGGAATTAAGGAACATATTTATTCAAAATTAGCACATCATGAAAGAAGTGTTTGAAATAATGCCATGCTAATTCTTGGCATTTTCTACTGTTTTAAGGTTGTTCCTTGAAGCCATCAGAGCAATCTCTTGTAAGTTGCAGGCCTATGAACTTGTCCCGGAGCACCATTTGCCGGAGGAAAGCAAAAATTGCAACTTATAAGAGCCGAGTTACTGTTCAAGCAGCCTACAGGTACTTGAATCACTAGAATGAAGGATGCTAATTTTTTGTAGTAGTTATTATTTTGCATGTTCTCTAAAGAATACTCTATCACTCGAAACCTTTGAATGCAGTTTATATGTGGTATATAAGGCACTCTTTGCACGATGTAATATTTTCTTCGTGGTCCTTGATGGAAGAGAGGAGGTTCTATTATGATTATGCTAATCTATTCTTTTGCGTGTGTCTGATGCTTGTAAGTGCTGCAGGACTAACGAACATATAGAGACCCCCTTCAAGAAGTTGCACCCAATCAAAGTTTCCCAAGTAGTCGTGGTCTCTAAGTCTCCATGATGTATGCAATTGATGCAATGTGATTGAATGCAATCTAAGCCAAATTTTTGTATGAAGCGTGAAGCATTGTATTACCACATGAAGCATAATATCACAGCATGTATTTGTTCATGTGCCTACTTTTGATTTTAATTCCGAAGTTGAATAAAGTGCTAATGGCACGTATTCTTTTCTATATTGTCAACAAATTTAGAGGATTTATCTACTGGATTTCTAGTCACATCTACCATGTCATCCTGGAAAGGGATTTGGTGGGGGAAGTCGTTGATGACGCTATCAATGAGAGAGGCGAGTGGGATGCGATGGGATTGGTTTGCTTAAGAGTGCTGCTACTAATTGTCAAGTGGCCCGAGTATGGGGAAGCATGGTGACAATATGGGATAGGAGTGGTTGCCGAGTCCAATGAAAAAGAGAGCCGGTGATATCAGTAAACCAAATCTTGTAGGCAGGTCCACCGCAGTTAGGAGCAATGCTCAATGGATAGGTGCTGTTGGGATAAGCAACAACAACAGGGGAGGAACAGAGCTAGGAAATAATTATCAAATGGAATCAGAAAATTTTGGTGCTTCTATATGAATGTGCATTGTCCTTTCCCACCATTCCTACATAAGAAAGCAATGCCTGTCGCTGAAAATAGCTTGCTAGTGGCCATCTATTACATAATTTAAAGTTTTCTACTGAAAGAATACATGGCAGTTCATCCTCCTAGATGCCACTGAATGATGAATATGTCACCTAGCAGCTTTCTTAACTTGTTCAATTGTCTGATCTAGCAGCAGATGGCTGGCCTAAAGTTAGAAAATTCCAGACCATGCATGTTTTTGTGAAACTGACAATTCTTACCCTGATAGTATTGAAAGTATAGAGGTAATGCCAAATCAATTGTTCAGAAAGCTGCTAAAAGATCTGCCGGTAAGACTCTTCGATAGACTAACAACCTATGATTGGGAAGACAACTTTTTGTACTTTAAGTATTTTGATATCTATTATATGCATGGTTGTCGAAGGAGGGAAGGTTAATTTGGAAGTTCCACATGAAGAATCCTTTTATTTAACTTTGTTACCGGCTGATAGCTTAAGTAAGCTTTTATGAAGAATACTGGATCCTGATGCCTGTGTCAATAACCACAATTGCAGAAAGTGTAAGTTGAGAAATACTAAGATGCACTGCTGGATAGCTGTAATCTTAGTAGCAGAGCTGGAATTCTAGATCAATTCAGCAATTGTGACACTGAAATGCTGGCAAATGCAAGGAAGTCAGGAAATTTTGGTAGACTAAACATGTCAAGGAAAGAGATACCAAACAAAAAACAGAATAGACAATCTAATAGGCCGCAGATGAATAATCTATATTTTGAAGCTTCACTTCCTATTTTGAGATTTCTCTTACAGTACACGCATGTGCTCATATCTATTTTGAAACTTCACTTCCTATTTTGAGATTTCTCTTACAGCACATGTCTATTATATTGAATATAGTTAGCAATACAAATTCAAATTTTCTAATATTTTCTATTAATGAGACTTTTTTATCAAATGAAATTTATACAATCTTCTTTTGTTCCATACTGCTCTGATATCCTTGTCATAGAATGTGTTTTACTTTCATGTTCTTGTCAGTGGTTGCAGTTTCACTATTAGGATGTTGGAAACATATGATATACTGATATTAGTTTGAATTCTTGTCTTTGTGCATTTGAAATAGTGGTGGTGGAAGGCCAAGCAGTGCTAGTATCTTCATTGGGGGATTTGTTTTGGGTGGAATTATAGTTGGAGCTCTTGGTTGTGTCTATGCTCCTCAGGTACTGAAGTAATATCTTCAGCATACCATATATCTCTTTTTATACCTTTCTGTATGTTATATTTTCATTTGAGCATTCTTAGGAGGCTGTGTTGAGTCCACTCATCGCAATTTCTAACTATACTGCGTGCTGCAAGATATACCAATTATTTGACTTCTATCTAGTAGAAATTGTATGGGAATGTTAAACAATTCTTATCTGTTTGTTTTGCATCATTATTGCATTTTTTTGTTGAGTTAAGCATTATCTGAACATTAAAGATGATATCCTGTGTAAGGCTTAAAATGTTATAAGTTTGTGCTCTCTCTCACACAGACACACACAGACAGAGAGAGAGAGAGTGGGAGAAGTGGGGTTGGGTTTTGCATTTGTATTTTTGAGATTAACTTTTTGGTGCTGATCAAATCAGCTATGCTTTACATGTAATATGTGCACATCTATGCGTATATTGCAATCTAATGTCCAATTAGAAGTTTGGCAGCATGTTAGCAGTTACTGATGGGCATCTGCATGCTTAAAGATCAGTCTTCAGTTAATGGTTATGTGGCTATTAACTTCCACAAGTTTCTGATGGATCACAAACTTTTCAGATCAGCAAAATATTGGCTGGGGCTGATAGAAGAGATCTGATGAGGAAGTTGCCAAAATTCATATATGATGAGGAAAAGGCTTTGGAGGTAAATCTTATTCTTTCTCATAGTTCTCTCTAAGTTCAAAGATCCCCTTTACAGATAGTAAAGTCTTTGTATATTATGTTTCATTTACACAGTGCCGTACTGAGCATGTTATCATACTATTTTTGAGGAGTTTGGGCATCAGTTGGTCGTTTATTTACATATTTTCTTAGAAACCTGCCAGCATGTATCACAAATGCCACAAGGGTGAATGTGGAAACTATTCAATTTGGTCCTATCATCCAAATTTCATCATACGTTCCATTTACAACAATATATGTTGACTATGTTGGGAACAGTCATTTCTATATCAATGACAATTGTGTTGACTGTAACGGGACAAATTATATTTTCCTATGCAATTACGCATTTTCATCATTGTGTCTGGCGATTCTGCCTTTTGCATCGGGCAGTTGTTATGACATGTTTTTTCCACAGTTCTCTAATATAATTTCTTCCTATAGCTGTTTCAAAGGGGACCGTTATCGATGGCCTTTTTAAAGCTTTTAGACCATGAATCAAATTCTTCTTGCCATTTTGTTCTTTTTTTTTTGTCTCTTGAATAGAATCCTTCAAAAACTGGTGCTTTCATAATTGATTCCACATTAAATTTATGATCGGACATCCTATGCGTATATTGTCTCTGCAACCATTGCCTAACTGACAGATGATGGGCTTTTATCTTTATAGATACCCAATTAAGTCCATAAGGAACTTACTCACGTACATTACAACTCTCCTTATGCACTTTCTCTGTTTAAAACTCTCACAAGCATGGTCTCTTCCCCACTATCAACACTTCCATTGTTATTGGCTTCAAACCATCCGGACCCCTACACTGCTTATCCTGGGTAATGTGACAATTTGTCCTTGTTGGTAGGGCCCATCCTTCTCTTCAAATGTGTACTATTCTACTTTTTTCACATGATGTTTTTAGTCATTCTCTTTTTAACTCATATTTGCACTTATGGTGTGGTTTGCTAATGCCTTCATAAAAGTATTTTTTTTTTTTTTTTAATTGAGTTTCACTGTTGTGTGACTCCATTCATCTCTAGCTAATGTGAAGACATCCCACTGTTCTTTGAAGATTTGGTTTCAAGCATCATATATTTTCTTTTATTTTGGGCTCTTGGTCAGCTGTAAGTTTCTGCTGAAGCGTCCTCCAGTCTTTCCATATATTATGCTTGATCTGACTAATTCTTAAACCTTATATTTTGGCCATTCCTCTTATGTAATTTCATTAAGCTAAAGTGGTTCAAAATATTGTACGTCATGAGACTTCATCCTGGAAATTAGTGGTTGATTTGTTTTACATGCACAAGGAAGGAAAACCTGCGACTTTTTGCAGGCACTATAATCAGTTCATTTGTCTCTTAGCAAGTGGCTCCTGTCATTTCCCAGGAGATTATTGAATTGTCCATGTAATAAAGCTAACACTGAGGGTATATAGGAACATAGCAACATATATTGGTTGGAATACCATGTTTGGGAGGCTGACATATATGTGTGGAGGCATATGTTTGCTGATTTTCATGAGGAACTTCTTTGCCTTAATGGTTACCTCGTCCGAGGTGGATTACTAAAGGACTGGATGTATTTAGGTGTTCCCAACATGTTTGTTCTCTCCATGTTTTAAGCTGCCACATTACAGTAGCACGTTGATGGGGACTAAATTGGCCTACATGTCCCACTGGTCTCTTGCTATATTTGGATTTTTGCACTTCGCAGGCAGGTCCACCTTTTTGGCACATTTATTAGTTCTTTTCTATGGTTCCAAATGTGTCTGGAGGCTGGATTGCTGGTGCTCTCGATGATTGCTGCTATGAATAAGGGTATCAGATTTCTCTCCATATTGCATAGCACATCCAATTTATCACGCTAATGGTACTGAAAAGGATTTTAGCGATCATACCTAATCATATCTAGAATATTAGTCATCGTGCTGCCATGCAGAAATTATTTTATTTTCATTTTTCATATGGAGTCTGACGTAATGTGCCAGATTTTATTTATTCAGATATTTTTTTCATCATTTTGATTCTTACCTATGAGCTGCGTAAACAATGGCAATCTGATTGGTGACTGCAGAGGACTCGAAAGATACTGGCACAGAAGATTGAGCAGCTGAACTCAGCTATAGATGATGTTTCTTCTCAGCTCCGAGCAGATGATGGTCCAAATGGGGTAGCTGTGGCATCAGATGAAGTCGAAGCTGCAATTTAAAGTCAACCTGGTAACATGTTAGTGCGCATGGAACAAGCTGTATTTGTGGATATTGTGCCTTTACTTTCGATGTTTTTGACTTGGTAAAATTTGGATCTATAGTACTTCAGTTCTGCAGTTTTTTACCAGCAAAATTGTTCATGAAGCTGCTTGACCATCTAGAACTTATTTTCTTTGATTGCATGCAAGTCACAGTGTGGATGTATCAGGCGGAGAACAAATTTTAGGAGCTGATGTGGCATTTTGCCAGTTGCAATTGCCACAGTGTCATCAAAATCAAGGAGAGTTGTCAAGCCAAATAGAGTGTCAGTTTTTTCTAATTTTAGCTAGCCCCCGACCAATTTCACAGTTTCCTACTTTTATCCATTGGAAATTTTAGACCCTTTCAAGTGCCGTGTCCCAACTTTGTTCGCAACATGGATCTTTACTCTTTCAACCAAGCAAACTTAGTCTGCGTCGACGTCAACGTTAGCAGTACAAATGCGACATTACCTTAAATTTATGTTGTCCACGAGCATATATGCAGAAATTAGATATTGAGAACCTACTAATGCATTTATGGTCGGTGCTTTCTAGCATTGTATTATTGTTTTGTTGGCCTGCTTTGGACTGCAGGCCTCTGTTTAATCTGGTCGGTTGAGGTGGAGCAATCCTGCCAGACTCTTCTTGGATGAAAAAAAAGAGTAAAAAGAAAAAAAAACTTTTTTTTTTTTTTGCTTAGATATTCTTCTAAATTTTAATTTTGCATGAATATTTTATTAAAATTGATATTTGTAAGATTCAACCACGCCATCTAACGCTGTTAAAAATTAATGATTTCATATTAAAATGACTAAAATGCTCTTAATGAATAGATGTGCAAAAATATTTTTAAAGCGATCTTTATTAAAGACAAAAAAATAATTTTAAAATTTTATTTTATTTTTAATTAAATAGGCTATAGTTTTTATTAATAGTGTTAGAATAATCGTTGTATTAGAATTATTTGTGCAAAAATAGTATTTTATGAGGGTACATAAATAAATATAATTTTTAAGAGAGTATTTATGTAAATTTAAATTTTTAGAAGGGTATTCATGAAAAAAAATTCAAAAAAAAAGCAAAAAAAAAAGGAGGAGGGGGGGGGGGGGGGGGGGTGTAAAAAGGCGGCGTGAAATGGTGTGTGAAAAGTTCTTATTTTGCAGGAAGTTGTGAACTTGTGATGGGGATATCCCACTTTTGCATCTGCCAAAAATCATTTTTGTGACATCGATACGAACTTTGTGGTGTTATCTATTTATAGATAGAGATAAATAGGTGTCACTAGGGTGGCAGGACCATATTTCTGACCTTCTGTTACGTTTGCTGAGTGCCAAGTACACCGGGATAATTCATGCACCGGGCAGATGACTAGTCCAAAATCTGAAAATGGTGCAAATGAAGGCAGGGAGATATTCCCACATGGTTGGGAAGGCTCTCAAATAACAATTACTTTGCAAGTGAAACGACAACCTCCACAGCCTTCATGCGTCCATGTAATTAGATCATTTTGTCAACCGTTAAGAAGTCCAAGCCAAGGTGATCAGAATTTCTACTTCAGAATGATTTTATTTATGGGTTAGTACAATGTTTTAAGACACTTCGAGCATAAGCAACCCGTTTCATCTTCTTGTCTTGCTTGTGTCCGATCAAAAATTTACATCAAACAGCCGTGAAGCGGGTTAGTTTTGCTTGCCAGTGAGATTAAAGGTCTTGGTCGATTACAAATGCCATCCCCTTTAATCCGTCAAACAGTCTCTACTTGTAATAATCGCTGTCTCGGTACTGAATTCTGTACTGATGCCATATTAGCACATTGATGATATGGTACCAAATTTTTTTGGTGTACCGATACCGAACCGGTATAGTGTAGTGTGTTTCATACCGTCCGATTTGAACCATACTCATATGTCCCTAAACCTTCGAAAAAGGTGAATAGAGAGGCATTGAATAGCAACTTGTGCAGTATCAGCAAAGGTAAAAGCTTTGGCGAGGTGAAGCCAAAGATGGAATAAATGGAGTCGAACCTGGGGACGGAGTTGAATCCCTGACAGTTCCCATTATAATACAGCAGATTTGTTGTATCCATGAGATGCTTGATTGCTGTCTATGACCTCATTTCTTCTAAAAACTATCACCTCATTTCTTCTAAAAATACATTCTTAACAACCATCCATAACCCCTACAGATCTGATGTTAAGCCAATTGCTAGATATTTTCAATACTAATAGACCGAAAAGATGACAAAGCAATCTCATGATTTTCACAAGTCTGAAACAATGCATCCAATCCCCTGTTGAATGTAAATTCACATAGCCTCCCACCATCAGATTTCCAGGGCAAGGATATCATTATAAGCAGTCCGAAGAAGCCTAATTAACTCGCGTCAAAAAAATGGCAGGACTGTTGATGGCAGTTCAAAACTGTTAAGCATGAGCTGCTAGAACTGAAGGTGCAAGTTGCCTCACGGGTGTCTCTACAGACAAGACTGGAAACCACAGCTGCAAGAAGCGAAGTATAAAACCACAGCTGCAAGACTGGAAACGGTTCTGAGGAGCTCCTTTGTGAGACAAACTTTTCCTTTACACTGAACCTCTGCTTTCTGGCATCAAGGACTCGATAGGGATCAGTTTAGGAAAAAGAAGGTCGCCAACAGCCTGGAAAAGAAAGTCTGGACATCAACATCATGCTGCAGGTCCAAAAGGATCGCTGTTCTCTTGGAACATCCAAAACCACTAGTGAATTCCAGAAAGAAAACTACAATGTCCCTGCTGACAGATCAAATTGGGCAGATCACACAATCCAGCAAATCACAAAGTTTTTGACTTGGAAACAGATACAAATTCATCCTGAGCAGGACTTTGGGTTACATTTTGAATGAACTCAAAAAATTATTGTGGAAGGATGCACCAAAGTTCAATTACTGAAGTCCTCACAACAGATCTTGCAAAACTTCTCCTCCTAGGGCAAGGCCATGCAGGAGAAATGAGGGAACCGCATAATGAGGAACTGCAGGCGCATCATATGAGTGAAAAAGCATTGCCCGAGCATGCATTAGGCCCTGAACTGATTGTTGTGAATACAATCAAGAGGACAAATCAATGCAATGCAGCAGGAGAATTCCAATCTAGTTATAAATGAGATCTGCAGCTCAGATACCAAAAACAGTTAACATACTGTTAGAAACCATAGTTTGCATATTACCCACATTGTTACCAATATAAAGAACATCAACACCAACAAAGAGAATTTGGGTCATTTGGTGATCTTTTTTTACTCATTAAGAATACTACTTTGATCAAAAGTATGGGACTGGTTGAGCATGGGGTGACATCAGCAGTTGTGCATGAAATCAAGAGACTCAAATTCACAATATCAACATGAAAAGATTAAACATATAGATTTTCTTCATAAAAAAAAATAAGGTTCAATTGTACTCATAAAGAAGTCAAAGTAACCAATGAAATATCCATTATAGTTCATGAATCATTTAAAAGAGTTGCCAGAGGTAAGCAGCAACGGCAGATGATGATCCAATCCTGTGTTGGATCCAAATTGGACCTGACCAGTTGGACATGAGATATACCTTAGGGCCCAACAACCTAACAACAAACTGTATCTAGTTACTGAGAATAAATAGACCAAGGTTGGGTTTGGATTGATTTGGTTCAATATCGAACCAACCAGAATGGTGGATCATAATAATATTATTATAGATTATATATATGATAAATAATATTTTATAGCTTTTATAACATATTTCACCCCAAGCAGCTACCACACCCTCTTCCTCTCTCTCTCTCTCTTCTAGTCAATATTGATCCCCACCTTCCGCACATAGATACAAAGCCCACAAACCCGCAAACACACAAACAAAAAAAAAAGTCAACTCTTGGAACTTGGTTTGTTTTTATCTCAAGTAGTAAGCACAGAGGTTTTCATCTGCTATAATTTAGTTGAGTAGGAGACAAGGATGGAGAAATGGATAGCTATTTCTGAGAAAGCTTCGTAATCTTAATTATTAAAAGAAAAATAAGTTTGTATTCGTGTTAAGAACTAGATGAGGGCAACAGGTGAGAATTGAGCTCATGCTAGAACCATCACAATCTATGGCTCTCATGAGTGCCTTTGTTGTACCACTGCTCTTTCATGAGCAGAGGCAGTTGCTCAAATATCTCTACAGGTTTGACATATCACTATCAGACATTTGAGTGTTTGTAACCAAAACTAGCATTCTGCGAATACTTATAAGGCACATTCTTCTTCTTCGTCTTTTCTTTTTTGGTACATTAGATGGTGAAACCCAAAGAAGCAAAAAACAAAAAAAACACAACTAGAAATGAGTAAACTGAATTCCTACTCTATCAGCCAGAACAAGAGATCTTATTTCAAGAGGCAAGCTGGAGTTGGATGAGAAGTCAGCATTGTCATGGAAATGAGCTAATCTATCAGCTGGCTGATTGGCTTCTAGAAAGACATGGGAGGCCGTAAAGAAATTCAGAGAAGAAATGCAGGCCTTGATATCTGAGAGGAGAGGATAATGTCGCTGAAAAATAGAATGCAGAGGACTGCTGTGTTGAACATTAGAAACCCATTGGATAACTGCAGCTGAATCACCTTCAAGCCGAAGTGATTTAAATCCAAACTGATAAATTGCTGAAGTTAGGCCATTCCATGCAGCTTGGAGTTCAGCAAGGGGAATGGAAACTGTATGACTCTTTCTTGAAGCAGTATATATAACATTCCCTTCATGGTTTCTTATGATGAAGCCCATCCTAGCATGTTTTTCAGCTGAATTTTTCATTATGCTGAAGTACTCATCTGCTAATCTGAGCGAGCTGATAAGTGGTGATTGCATTAGTTTGTTTGCTCTAAAAGCTGCATTAATTTCTTGCTACACATATTTTCCAAAAAAAAATCAACATACATGCATGACCTTCACAGACAAGCATCCTAGACATATTTTCCAAAAAGGCATCTGTATAGGACACAAGTGCCTGGAAGTGTCCTGAATCATTAAGAAGGCCAAATAGTATCCCCCAATCTTGTGTCGCATCAATATCAATGTTATCAATGTTAGCATCCATGTGAGAATCAAATGAGCTAACATTTTCTTTCAAAAGCTTTCCTTTTGTCAGTGAATATACATTTGAGATGGTTCATATTAGATTAGTTTTGGATCAATCCATCTTCAATACAGTAAGCAACTATAATAGCCTCTTAACATGAATGTCAAAAATTACATACTCTAAAATGCATGAAACAAAATCCATATCAAAATATGCAGTCCATTTTCAATGTAGTTTTTCAGCTGCTCAACCATAAGAAGATATAGCTATTATATTGTAATGTGAAAAACAAACATCTGATCATAGATGACAACCTTAAGCTTCATTCTTCATATAGCTAATAAACTCATTAACCAGTGTATAATTTAATCTAATTCAAATGCTAATATTCAGATACTCAAGTACCAGCAAAAAGATGATATGGAAATTTAAAGTAATGAACTAACGTTTTAATCAGCATTGCTGTTGATAACCCTAGCTCCAAATCTATCCAGTCTCGCCACCGTTGCACTTGCCTTCAATTTCCCCTCACTCAAGAATGCCTCCACCATCCGATCCCCAATCTCCTTCCCCTTGTCCTCGCCATCAATCACCGCCACCGCCGTTGGACCCGCACCACTTATCGTGCACCCGAATGCACCAGCCTGAATCGCCGCCTTCTTCACCCCAGCCATCCCTGGTATCAGCGGTGCCCTCCTCGGCTCCACGATCCCATCCGACGACATCGCCGAGCCCAAAACTCTGACATCCCCCTGCACCACCGCCGCGACCAGCGCTGCCGCCTGGCTGGAATTCTGGACATGGTCCTTCATCTTGACTTCCGGCGGCAGCGCCGCTCTCATCTTCTTCGTCGGCGCCTCGAATTCCGGGCTCACAAGCACAAAGTAGAGATCTTGACCGGCGGGGAACTCCAACCGGAGGAGTTCGAGGGGATCGTAGCTCCGGATCAGAACGAAGCCGCCCATGATCGAGGGGGCGATGTTGTCGGCGTGGTACCCGCTGACCTTCTTCTCCGACTCGAGCCCGGCGCGGACGAGCTCGCCGAGCGAGAGGCGGCCGCCGAAGAGGCCGTTGACGGCGACGGCCGCTGCGGCGGCGCTGGCGGCGCTCGAGCCGAGGCCGCTGCCGAGGGGGAGGCCCTTCTCGAGGTGGAGGGAGAGCCCGATGGAGCGGACGCCGAGGGCCCGCATGGCGGCGATGCCGGCGATGCCGGCGCAATTCCAGAGGGGGTCACGGCTGAGCTTGGCGGCGGAAGTGGCGGTACCGGAGATGGAGGAGATGGAGAGGGTTCCGGCGGGGACGGCGGGGTCGACGGCAACGGTGACGGTGTCGCCGACGCCGTCGACGGCGCAGCCGAGGAAGT
Organism: Phoenix dactylifera; assembly: GCF_051530095.1. NCBI lineage: Eukaryota > Viridiplantae > Streptophyta > Magnoliopsida > Arecales > Arecaceae > Phoenix > Phoenix dactylifera. The sequence goes on from NC_143199.1 coordinate 28,856,300, forward strand.
CGAAGCCGGGGCCGAGGTTGGCGACGGTAGCGGGGGCGAAGGCAGTGACGGAGCGGAAGGCCGGGGAGGGGTCGCCGTGGGCTAGGGTTTTGGAGGAGGTTTTAGGAGTCTGGCGGGAGGCGCATCGGACGGTTTGGAAGCGCGGGATGTGGGGTTTTGGGCGGTGCGGATGGTTGAGATTTGTCGGGATCGGGGAGGTCTTGCACGTCGCCGCCGCCATTCTCTCGTAACCGGACGAGGAGAAGGGAGAGGTTGATGGAAGGTTATTTATTCAAGATATATAACGGGCTCTTTTTTTGTTTTTGTTTTTTTTTTTTGTTGAAAATGATGTTTTATAATGTCACAGCACGGATGCATCGGATAAAACCACAAGCAACTTCTCTCCCCAAACCTACAGGGTTCGAAGCAAAAAATAACCTCCGCTACTACTACCGGTGCCGTCTTGAATTTATCCAATCACAATAGGCGAGTCACTCACAAGTAAGGCTGAGCTAGCTTACAGCACTCGCCAAGCATGACCTAGGCCAATCCATACCACCCTCAATTCTACTTCGAGAGCTGAGGTATCTGACAGCCTCCACCAACCATCACACGTTTAGTAGAAAATAAATATCATCGATGTTAGATCAAGATCCAACGGCTGAGATTCTTTTATATATATAACTTTATATATTTAGCTATTAAATATTTAAAAATTATTAATAAAAAAATATATTTAAGTGAAATTAATAAATCGGATGTTGCTACAGTAGTCCGAATGCATAAAGAAGTGCTGTGGCTACGAAGAGTTTGGAAGGCAAAAGAACTTTCTTGGTTGTATTGCACCATGGAAACAAATCCCAACCATAAATTAGCCATGTTTTGCTTGAAGTAGTGCGACTCACACCCATCCAGTGGCCGGAGACCCGAAGTTGGTGGGCGGAGCCCGCCAATATCGGCTTATTAATCCTTGACTGCCGCCCTACTCAAAAAAAGATAATCCTGTTTAGACTTTTTTTTTCAAAAAAAAATAATAATATATTTTTCACAAGTAAAAAAAATTAAAGACATTGCAGATTATAGAGAAGTAGTGCTATTTCTTTTCTCATGGCAGTCTTTTATCTCTTCTAAAAGAGCTTCCTCCTTCAGCAAACCTCTTCCTTTCCCTTAATCTTTTTTGCTAAACATTCCCTCTTAACCTTTTATTTAAATGTTTCTGTATCAATAATGTGTTGCTTTTCCAAACTTCATTTATTTCATGAGATGGGTGAAGTTTACCGTCCCTTTTGTCATAAAAAAATAACAAATAAAATAAAATCTCCCAATAAGTGCCGGTCAATGCTCTAAAATAGATTTACATTTAGCTAATCATGGGGTCTACAACCCCACTCTTATATACAAATAGATTATGTTTATGTTTTGAACCTGTGACATATTATAGCGCAATGAATCGAAAAATTGAGAATGTTTCCAATACCGACGGTAGCTCCAACTGAAGCAATTTAGCAGCTCCGACACCTATTAATTTTGCACCTTCAAACATCTCGAGATGAGAATTTGCTCGTCACGTTCCTTCGCTGCTCTTTTTTGAATTTTCCGTCGATTCCTCTTTCCCACCTTCCTTTTTTCTCGGATATATCGAGAGATTGATCCAGTATAAAAATGAGAAAGCCGCATTGGAGAAAACTTAAACTCTCTCACTAGCATCAAATAGAAACAAAATCTTCATGTAAAACTTGCTTGATTTAGATCGAAAAAATCATACGGATTGCAGCAAGACATGCTCAATTCATAAAATTTTAAAACTATAATATATAAAAAAAGAAAAAAACCCTACAAAATTTAATCAATTGGCTAATTGTTCCAGAATCACTTTCCAAATTTTCCTTGTTACTCTTTTTGAGCGTCCCGGTGTATCACAGTATCAGCCCTTCACGAACCGGGTGGGAAACCGGAAAACACGCCACCGTTATCTCGAGACATCCAACGGTTCGCATACCCCATTTGTCGAGAGAAACCATCGAGCCACCGGGAGCGGTGACCGGATCCCGTGCGTCGTGGTCGCGGAGGAGGACAGGGGCGGAGAATGCGAGACAATCCCAGGCGGCCGCGCGTCTCGCCGGCGCTTGCCTTTCTCCTCTTCCCTGCCGTCCTCCTCGTCTCCGCCTCCGTGCGCTGCGCCGCCGCCACCGATCTCGGGGTTCGGATCATCTATTTTCTTTCAACAGAATAGAACCATAGTTTCCACAGAAACCTTGACATTTAGAACCCTTCTCGATTCTTGATGTAATATTTGTATCCTTTTTGTTTTTATCCTCCGATTTTTTAGACCTGATTTTGGCCTTGCAGGCGAGATGCAGCAGATCATGCGTCGCGGAGAGCTGCAACTGTGAGTCCACTAGGGTTAAAAAAATGTTTTTTTTTGAAGAAAATTTCGGTATGGAAGTATTCGCCTATTTGCTAATTTGAATTACTTCTTATTTTTGTTTTGTTCTGGCAAATTCTTCAGCTGTAGGAATTCGATATGGTAAGTTTTGCGGGGTGGGATGGACCGGCTGCCCTGGGGAGAAGCCCTGCGATGAGCTTGATGCATGTTGCAAGGCTCACGATGAATGTGTCGAGAAAAAAGGTGGGTTTTTTGGCATTAATTCTTGAAAGAATAAATTTTAGTTCTATATATACATTTTCCATAATGTTTAAACTCTATTCTTTTGAGTTTTTGGTACATTGGATATAATTTTTTCTTTTTTGATTGGATTATTATGGGCAAGCTGTCTGAGAACTTTGTTGTAATTGGGAATGAATTACATGGGATCTACATAGCATGATTAGATGCTAGTATTCACTTTCAAATGCTACCAACTCGATATCTGTAAACTCTAATTGTTGAGATGTGTCTATTAAGAACATAGGAAGCTAACTAAAAGTTAATGGCTTATAATTCAGGAATAATATGTCACTCTTTTGATTCATTTCATGTCAAAACAAGTGCAATGCATGAGGGCTAGTATCACGATGGTGCTAGTTCGGTAGTATCTAAACCTTGCGCTGTTGTAATTGGCTTCTGAATATAATTGCATGAAATGGATGTTAGTCCAAGTACTTGCAATGGAATCGATCCTCTTAAGGGCTAAATTAATGAAGTCCCTTCATAGTGATATTGATTGGTGCAATAATTGCAATAGGTTCTGATGTTGTGATTGGCTAAAATTGATTATAATTTTTAACCTATCTTTAGCTACAACCAAGAAGATGGGCATCATGAAGGACGGAAAAGTATTAATCATTTGTGATAAACTCTAAATCTAGGCATCAAATGCAACTAGAGGTATGTTGCCTTAGGTGTGGGACGAAACACAAGCTGACTTATGATTGTTCTATCCAAAACTGACTAAACCTAACAGAAAAAGCTCAGCTTCGTAGCCTGCTCTGAACTTGTTCTAGTTGAGTCTGGTTATGCTGGGTGGATACCAAGCAGAAAAAGAGCTCTTTTGTCATCCTAATGCCACCATTGTTGGTAAAGAAAAGGCAAAGGTACTGATGAAGGGGAGTATTGTATTTCTATTGGTATCTAGTTAGAAAAAATGCTGGCTAAGAACATAAGTAAGTGAGAGAACTGCTGAGGAGGACAAGTTCACTACAGCTGTTGGGAGAAGAGAGTAAGAAAGAGTTGTGGAGAGAAAATTGATAAAACTAATCAACTTTCTGTTGATACTTATCTAAAAGCGGCATGGTGTATGTTATTTGCAGGTTATTCAATGCTTGTTGATCTAGTATGGTGAAACTTAGATGCTCATTTGGAGCCATGGGGGAAGATTTAGCAATTAAAGATTTAAAGATTGACAAATTAGAACATAATGCATGGAACTATAAATGAGAATCAGGTCTTGTTCAAAGATTATGACCTAGAATTACGTGTTATGATCATTTTCCTTGCATTGGATCTATTTCACAAAAAGGAGAGATAGATAAAGACATGTAATGGTAACAGAATGAGGTGGCTGAAGTGGATAGGTGCTCTGGTTCCGGTTTCTTTTCATAACCAACCACAAAGAAACATTAGTGGTAAGCCTACATAAAGTCTCGACTCTAAGTGCACTCTTTGCAAACCACTTGTAGTCTACCAGTTTCCTCGTACTCCATTCATGAGCCACTTTTCTGGCTGAGGTCTCTATGTGAAGACTCCTTATGAAGTTGCAGGTTATTCATAAAATCGAATAAGCTTATATATGTTTTCTGAGTGCATTTTTCTTTCTCTAGATGTCTTGACCCAGTCTTCCACTCTGTCTTCTTCCTTCTCTTTTCAATTCTTTTAACTTAATAAGTTTTCTTGTTGATCTCATAAAAGAACTCAACTTGAAATCAGATCTGAACCATTATCTAATGCTCAAATAAATTTCCACATTCTTAACACTATGCTTCTAATTATCATATAACGTATCAAATTAAAGTGAAAAATCTGTAGAATCCTGAATGTCTTCTTGTCAAAGCTGAGAACCTACCGTCCTTCTAATTTCCAGATACGAAGCAGCAAACTAGTAGATCCTTCTTTTGTTGACTGTTCCTAACATTTTTTTAAGGGGATGAGTAGTCCTTATGTGGCTCCTAAACTTTGTTTTTTTTCTAATTTTCAAATCCTAAATTTATTTTCCTGTCACCCCTCCTTCGGCTTTTGTTCTACTATGTTCCCATCAGTTCTCTAAATTTTGGATACCCGAGCTGCCTATGTAGCAATGTAGGCTTAAGATTTGGTTGGCTTCCAATCCCCCAATCAAGGGAACCATGTGGCCCCTATATGTGACTGGATGCCTGGAGGATGTCCAGATAACTATCCTGAACCCCTGCCGTGGCATATGCAAGCAAAGTAGGCCCGATTCAGTGCAAGAAGCAAATTGAGCAAGAAAACCATAGGCAGTTCAGGTTTGCTAGGGATCAGGTTGCCTCCTGGATTGACTGTCAATTTACATTTGATCCTGTTGACTGAAAATTCCATACACAGTACTTAATTTTGATGACCATTATATGTGTAATTCCTGGCTTGTACGTAAACAGAAATACCTGTGCAGAAAACAGGCCTAGCTGTATAGAGGGACTAAAGGACTAAATGTAAAATGCTGTTTACAGGTTAAACAAATGAAAAATGGCAGTCAGCCAAAGAACCATGTGTTAACTACGCACCCCCCCCCCCCCCCCCCCCTCTCCCTCTCTTCTTCTATTTCTTTATTCTCCCTACTCTCTCTTTTTCTCTCCTCATCTTTCTTATGCTTTTAGCACAGCTCTTTTTCCTTGGCAATGTTTTTTTCCATAAAAGCTGAACCGTACATTCAAGAACTTGATTTCCAGTTGACCTTATGATTATGATGAGCATATATGGTTGCAAATTAGGTGATGTACAATTTGTAGTACGATTTATAGCCTTCTGCTGTAGTTGTTGTGGCTTGTTTAATTTGCTTTGGGCCTAGATGAGTACCAGGATGGCCTGTAAATAGCCTCAAGGCTTGTCTTAGTTGTTGCAATGTTCCACCCAGTTGAAGTGTTTCCCCCCTTATTTTTGCCTAGTTTTTTGCTCAATTTTTATCATATCTGAAATTTTAATATTTCTAATGATTTTTATGTAGGCTATATGTTGTCACTTGAATGCTTCCATGCTACCACCTCTTGTCAGAACATCGGTTAGCATATGGATATCGGATAGCAAAAGCCCCATGATTCTAAACTCACTTGTATCCTAATCATCAACTCCCTAACCTACCTTCTGGTTGCTCCATGTTCTTGCGAGCCTAATCATGGGAAAAGGTGAAATTTTTAAATATATTATAACCTGTTTAGGTAAATCCTTGTGGCATTCTACTAGATGCTCTATAGCTAAGAAAGACATTGAAGAGGTAACTTGACCTTAAGAGAGATGATAGGAGGTTGAGGTGGATGTATGTTGAATTCATAATAGAGTTGGTACTAAGAATGATCAAGCTGCCCTATGAAGAATAAAGAATACAGCTGACCCAAGGCAAATACAGCATAAAGCTTGTTGTTTATTATATTTATAACCTGTCATTATAATGCATCTTCTGGAGCTGTGGCATGAGATCATGTGACATGATTTTCACTTTCGAACTTGTAAGATCTCTATAATACCGGTAACAGACCATTAATGGAATAATTGATGGTGTATCATAGAATTTGTTTTTCACTTTTTTGTGAGGTTGACTCCTGTCATTGTTGAAAACTGTTTCAGGTTTGATGAGTGTGAAATGTCATGAGAAGTTCAAGAGATGCATGAGGAATGTGAAGAAGTCTGGGAAGGTTGGATTTTCTAAGGAGTGTCCTTATGACACAGCAATGCCTACTATGGTACAGGGGATGGACATGGCCATCTTATTTAGCCAGCTGGGTGGTCAGCATACTGAATTATAGTTGCAGCTAAAAGATGCTGCAGACATGCACTTCTATATTTTACGAAGCAACATCTCTTTCATTGTTCACAATTATATTTTCTGGAGAAATGATCTGTATCCACACCAACCATTATTGCTGCCAAAGATTCTGAACCTGCCAACTGTGGATCTGCTGGACATCAAGATGATGATAGCAACTCCTAAATCCCCCTCTGGTGCCCAAGTCATTCTACTTGTTAGAAGATCATTTGCTTTTGCAATTCAGAATGTGAAACCTTGGACGTAATCATTGTTCATGGAACATTACATTGTCTTTTAATTCTGATGACATTTTTTTTCTTGTGAAGTGATCTAAAGATGAATTCAATGAAATCAAGAATTTGTTTTTGGGCTTTGCAGAAGAATATAGTCTCATCTATATGACAACCAGAACGTTATCTATTTATCTTCTGTCAAATTCTTTGATAATTTCTGGTTTTTATAGTGGCCAATGGATACATCTAGTGGTGTCCGCAAATAATTGACTTGTCCACCAATATATTCTCATGAACTGTGTAAGTTATTCTTTTAAAGTATGCACAACCTGTCCATGAGAGAATCATGATTCAGAAGAATCTTCAATTGCTACTATGATCCAAATGGTCGGACTCATGCCTGTCCAAAATTGCCAAAAATTTCTTTTGATCTTTTTTTTCCTACTCCACAAACTAATTTCTATTAGCTACCTACATTTGGAGCACAAAAGGAGATATTTTGTCCAGGTGCAAAATGTGACAGACATCAACACACTTCATTGGGTAGTTAGAGAGAGGAGGAGAAACCGAGAGTCCAAGCAAATGTTCAACAACGTGGAAGGCTCGGAATGGAAGCTCCCATGGGCCATTGCTCACCTTCAACCAACCATTCTCACCTCACCAAATACAAAAATCTCACGTTGAGAACGTCATTTGTTCCATCTTTGCTCTTCTAGATCTCCTTCCAAAGATCCCGACGATGAATCAGCTGGATAATCCTGGACACCAAGCTCCTTCAACTTGTATCCGACGTCATTTGTTCCATCTTTGCTCTTCTAGATCTCCTTCCAAAGATCCCGACGATGAATCAGCTGGATAATCCTGGACACCAAGCTCCTTCAACTTGTATCCGGAGCTGGGCTCGCGCAGTAGACTGAAAGGATGGATGCAAGGATTGATCAAACGTGGGATTATAATATGTTTCCTTAGTGTGTTTTGTGTTCTGGAAAGCTCAGCTGTTCTGCATTTTGATCAGTTGGTTCAGCAACCAAAGAAAATGGGCGATGATATCTGAAGTTTGGTTCTCTGGTGCTTTCGAATGGCATTTTATTTATTGCTTAAGTTGAAGCCAACCAGGAAATCAAAACCATGAAACACGTGAGCCTTTGCATGCCTGCACACAGAGAGAGACAGAGAGAGAGAGTGAGTGATTGACATGGAGCACCCCACGTTGCGTCCCTGTCCGGAGTAAAAGAAAAAAAGGAACCACCGACCAGGAATTTCGCCTTGTCAAAGTAGTTGGTCGTCCATAAAATAGATAGCTGTTTGGTATTGTCTGCTGTATTTATTTATTTATTTATTAAGAAAAAGATGAAAATAATCCATCCTAACATTTTCATGAGAGAACGTTGGATTTCATCCTAATATTTCAGTAACATTTATGATATAAGTATTCTCAATTATTTCCCCTTATATATATATATATATTGTTTTTGATGCAAAAAAAATTATTTATTTTTGGATTTGTATTTTAGATACTTGCGTAATGTGCTGCTGTCTTACCTGTTGCTCTTATCTATATGACATAGCAAGCATGGGTTGGTGTGATTTATAAGAGTTTAGGTCATCAAGAAGACGTAGAATACACGCAATCTTGAATGAATTGGTCAAATAAGACTATTCTTCTTATAGAAATAAAGTGATGGATATGATTGCTTTAAAGAGTAGTAAGATTTGACATGTGGATTGTGTGGACTTTGTTGGATGTAAGATTTTTTTTAAATGAAAAATGAGCTAGATTTAATTAATAACTATCTCATCTTGTACATGAGCACTATAAGCATATGGGATTGGAATCCAATAGCCCTCATTGAATTGTGGTTCAATGGGGGTGTTTAGATCTATCTTGGCCCTTGTTTGGACTATCAAAAATTAAACCAATTTTACTTAGGTTTATTAGATTTATATGGAATAGAATGCACTGCTGAATTTTAGACAAATTTCTAACTATTTAAATTAAAAAAAAAACACACAATAAAAGGAGAAAGAGAGAGAGAGAGAGAGAGAGCGCAAAAAAAAAAGGACCGGCTCGTCCTTGTCACGGAGGTCAACGCTCCGTTTACGGCTCGAAGCAAAAAGTAGCGACTCACCCAATCGTTTCTCGATACGTACTTCCGGGCGCCGTTACATGCCGTCGCGCGGTCCCATCGAGCTTTCCCACATGTGCCTAAAATAAACGAATCGCGACCGTGAAATCCCCATACAGATGTACGGATCGGACGGCCGGCGATCGCCCAGACGCATGGTTCCGTGGGATCTGAGTCAACCACCATTGGACCCCAAGCGAACCAACGCGTGTCCTGCCCTCCAGCGAGGAACCGGGGGTTACCGGTCACCGAGGGGTCATCAAATAAAGCCGTGTCCTCCCTTCCTCCTCTTCGCTTCGCCCTCTCTCTTGAAAGCTCTGTCCTTTCTTCCCCTCCTTTTCAACCGATTTTTGGCTATTTTTTCCGATCACCAAGGGAAGAACGGAAGAAAAACGAATTTTTAGTCGAATCCAGCGCTGGGAAATTTTAGCTGTTTGCTCCGTGGTTATGATTTAGGTTTTTTATCACCGGAATCCGTTTGCAAGTTGGCATTTTTTTGGGTAGTTTTTTTAGAGAACTTCATCTGTTCTAGGGTTTGTTTGTAAGGTTTACTGGGTGTGCTTTATGAATCCATGAACTCTTGTTTATGTACTTAAAAATTGGATTTTGGTGAATTTTATTGAGCTCTTCGTTTTTTTTTTTTTTGTGTGTGTGATTGTTGAGAGCTTACGGGGGTGGAGATCTGTAGCGGTTTGCGTTTGAATCCTCTGGGTTTTTGGCTTAATAAAATTTAGTGTCTTTGCTTGGAGACGTCGGGTTCTTTGTTGGGTTTCATGGGCATGTGGGTATTCTCTCATTTAGAATGTTTGGGGGAGAGGTGGGAGAGCATTATTGCCGTCGGAATGATCAATTTCGGTTGTCTTCCATTACGATTTGAAGTCGGAATTCTGTGAATTTGCTTGCAGAACTACTGGGGTCCATAAAGGAGCGAGCTTTCTGCATTCTTTGGGTGCTGGTCGTATTGCGTTAGATTGGGAGTTAATAGGATCTTTTTTTTTTTGGTGTTCTGATCTCCGAGTTGGTGCAAAGGCTTTCTTGTTGGTGGTTGGTGTCGATGAAGATGACTGCAGGGACTGATCTCTCGTCTCCTTTGAGCGTTTTGGATGGTGGGTTCATGAGCAAGGACGCTGGTAGTAGTGAGACTTCCCTAGATGGGCAGGAGGACTTTGACACTCCAGCGGCCACCAGGCCAATAAACGCCGGGAAGCCGCCTCGACACCTCTCGGCGATTCGGCATTGCGCGAGCACCACCCGGTTGGAGATTGCAGCTGAATCAGTATGTACACATGATGCCATTCAACTGTCTTATATGTTTTCTCTTCACTGTGCTCTTGAAGCAGCTTTTACAGCGACTTCTTTGTAGGAGTTGGACATTGGGGGTTTGAGTTTGAAGTCTTCCTCTGACAGGCAGTCAGGGTTCTTTCCTGTTTTCCGGTCTGGAAGCTGTGCCGAGATTGGCCTGAAACAGAGGATGGAAGATGAGCACATCTGTGTAGATAATTTGGTAGATCATCTTGGACGTATTGCCAATGTTCCATCACCAGGGGCTTTCTATGGGGTGCGCGTATTATCTCTTGTCCCCTTTAATTACAATTCAGTTTGATGCATTACTACCATCTAGATATAGTTGTTTTTGTGTTTTCTTGTATAACTAGAATATTTTACATTGATGATTGGCTTGCACTGTGTGAATTTTTTTTTTCTACAGCCTCTTTGTTATGTGGTATTAATGCTCACCCTTTCATAATTAATGCAACTCATAAAGTTCATGGTCAAATATACACTCATTTGATAGATTCAATGGGTCATGCATACATTAAGGAAATTTTATTGTAGTAAACTTAGATTGAGCAGTTTATATGGGCAGGTGTTTGATGGCCATGGTGGCGCCGATGCAGCATCTTTCATCCGGAGGAACATACTAAGGTATATAATTGAAGATGGTCATTTCCCCAATTGCATGGAGAAGGCCATAAAGAGTGCATTCTTGAGAGCTGACCATGCCTTCGCCGATGCCCATTTGCTCGACAGTACATCTGGCACCACGGCACTCACTGCCCTTATTTTTGGGAGGTTAGCCCTGATCCAATTTTCAGCTTGTGATTGCACCTTTTATAATTTTATCAAGGAGTTGTGCCTTGTTGAATTTAGCTGCATCTTGAAGGCCTTGGATGTTTTAATGGTTCTTCCATATAAATGGTTGGTTGGCTTGACTGCTGAGACCTAACAGTCTCTTTCAGAGCTTTAGTATGTAACTACTTGCACACCTAATCTGTAGGCAATACTTGGATGCAGCTAGTGGAAAGCCAAAAATTGGAAAGACCAGAGTCTAGTAAATATAAGTTGCAGTCATAGTCACAGTCATTTGCTAACCAGTGACATTTTTTTGGCTGGGGTAAACATGTTCTTGCTTGTTGGTCATATACAGTAATGCATGCCATCAGATAAATTTCACAATCAACCCCCAGTTTTGGAATCCATATAGTTGCATGAATATGATTGCTCATAGATTACTGAAACAATGGCGCTCATAAATCATAATTAGAGATCATTTTGTCGTCGATGATTGCTTAATTGTATGTTTCTGAATAATAATTAGCTTACGGTAGTGCTGCTGTCGATGTACAACTGTTCTGTGGTGTTAATAAAGAGTTGATCATAATTCTTACCATTTGGTTTATGTTGTGTTTTTTGCTTTTCTTATGCCTACCTTTGATGATCACATAGGACATTGCATGTCGCCAATGCTGGTGATTGCCGAGCTGTATTAGGAAAGCGGGGCCGAGCTGTTGAGTTGTCCAGAGACCACAAACCCGACTGTGACAGCGAAAGGATTAGGATTGAGGAACTCGGCGGTGTCGTCTATGATGGATACCTGAATGGCCAGCTATCTGTAGCCAGGGCTCTTGGTGATTGGCACATGAAGGGTCCCAAAGGTTCTGCATGCCCATTAAGTGCAGAGCCTGAGCTGCAGGAGACAACTCTGACCAATGAAGATGAGTTCCTGATAATGGGATGTGATGGCCTCTGGGATGTGATGAGCAGCCAATGTGCTGTGACAATTGCCAGGAAGGAGCTCATGGCCCATAATGATCCTGAGAGATGCTCAAGAGAGCTGGTTCGGGAGGCGCTCAAATGCAATGCACGCGATAATCTGACCGTCGTGGTTGTCTGTTTTTCACCTGATCCGCCCCCTCGTATCGAGTTCCCGAGATCCAGGGTTCGCAGAAGTATATCCACAGAGGGCTTGAACTTCCTCAAGGGGATCCTAGACAGCAATGTTTGATAGAGAAGAGATGGTAGCATGTAGTTCTCCTTAGTTTTCTTTTCCTTCCACCTGAAGGTCTTCACCTTGTATAAAATTGAGGCTTCTTGCATTTGGTGGCATCTGGCCTTCTCTAACAGGAATAAAGCTTCTTGTAATGTAATTTTTTTTTCAATCTTTCTTTTTCCAATTCTGTGTTCTTTTACGAGCTTGAAAGCTAATATTTGCACATCTGAGGCTTAAACTACCATAAAAAAAAAAAAAATTTAATGGAAGCATCAAATTTTTTCTTGTGAAGCTCCTTAGGATCCTCTCCACAAGAGGAGATGAAGATATAGAGACGTTTCTGGGTCAACCGGGCACTGCTTAAAAGCAATGGAGAAGCCTTTTTGTCTGTCCTAATGGCCATCCATTTGCTCGCTTTGCTGCCCCCGTGGTCCCCATGCTGTCGGAGTCGCAGGCTTGTAAGCCAATCAATGAGGGAAAGCTATGAGGTACAGTTTTGTTTCACCTCGATGGCCATTGCGACTGCCATCGGATGGTGAACTGAACCTGGCTCGAGGCTGCCATGGCTGGAGAAACTTTTTTATCGGGCATGTGACAAGAGCTCATCGGTCCATCATGGAGTGGATTCTGTCTGCTATTTACTTCTCTTTCTTTTGGCAAGCACAGTAGATCTCACGTGAGATGTTGAACGTCCGGATTAGCTTCTGAAACACATCCCATAAGAACTCTCTTTATATAAAAATGTGGATTTTGCAATTGCATTGCAAGCTCAATCCTCTTGTGCTATAAGTAGAAGATGAGCGATGCAATAATTCAATATTAAAGCTTTCATGTCTAATTTATATAAAGCATTTAATGCATATAAGAATCTTTGGCAGGGCTTCATCCCATCAAAGAATTTTTTTTGCCTAAAAATTGAAACAAAAATCAATCTGATTTTCACCTCTAATTGTGATTACTCAGATGTAATGGAGTTTCTTCTGGGCTAGATTTGTTAGCATTTAAATTGTAAAATTTATAATCATAATGTTAGAGGATTCTCATCCCATCTCACCATTTCGGGTCACATCAATCTCTTCAAATAAAGTTGGCCGCTTTTTTTTGTTTTTTGGTATACCAGCGCCAATAAAGCCACAAAAAATGACGAAAAAATAAAAAATATTTGTTTGGTTTATTGATGCGTTATAAAGAAGACCACTTAATTAGCTGCACTGTTTGCCTTCCGATAAATATGAGTAATGCGAAAAGAGCCATATCCCCGGCGAGCTTCAGAATGGCGTGGAGCAGTTCAAACTGTCTATCCATCATAGTATGCCGGTCTTGAACTCATCCGATAGTCCCTTCAAGATAATGAAAGATGCACCCTGGCAGTTGTCCTTTGAAACAAATATTATAGTAATTATTTTCTCAAGGCCAGTTTCTTTCATCATTGAACTCACCAAGGATCTAAGATCCCTCGTGCTGCTTAGCCCAGTGGAAAGCTGATATCTTTTTATGAGGTACGCATTGCTCCATGTCCGGTACTTCCTGCAGCATTCGTTTCCATGCGCTTGTGGGCGCTCCACGGCCTCCCAACTCCCAAGAGGCCAATACCCAACTCAGTGGAGAGGGTACTGCAGGACTGACTCAAATCAAAACCAAAGAAGAAGTGACGGGGTTCAGATTGATGAAAGAGAGATGGGAGGAAGGTGGCGCAAAAGCAAAGGGACAGAAGCAACCAGAGAGGGAGTCATCATTGACTCTAAATCCATTACAGTGACTTTCGGTGCCTTTTCTTTGGTGGATCATTCGTCACCTTAGCCACCTGTGCTGTTAGAAATTTGATTTTTTTTTCTTTTTTAAACCTTTTCCATGAAGTAATCTCCCACTTGGGATTTTGGCAGGTGGGAGATAATAGCTTATGTGGGGTCATCCACTAATACAAAGTAGGGGTCTATTTGGCTGAATCAGCCGTAATCTTTGACTTTCCTTTCTAATCAAGTTGGAATGGAAAGCTAAAACTTTGTTTTTAAAATTTGCAAGCATCTAAAGAAGAGATGAATACAGCGCAGGCAGCTATCTTGCAGTTAATTAAAAGCTTTGGCATATACCATTGGGAAAGATGGATGGCCTGTCGTTTATTTGATAAATTGGAAGGACATTCATTGTAGCAACTTGCACAAGTGGACGGAAGCTTTTTCTTTGTTCTTTTGCTTCTGGCAAAAGTAAGATTAATGAACCATGTTTAAGGTGAGATTCAGATTCCTAAGTAGCAACTTTTTTTTTTAACAGTCGTAAGTGCATGAGAGAATTGGTGCAATTCACAAGATTAGAACGACTTGGTGGCCTGATTTGAATCACTAATCTTGCCACGACATGCGGCAATGGAGCTTAGGGTTAGGCTTTGGAGCTTTTTTGGTTTTGTATGCAGCTTGCTAGATTTCATGTGGTTGATCAGTGAGGGAACAGGGAAGACCAAACAATAACTTATAGGCTTCTGCGTCTTAATTGTCCGGATAATTGTGACCCATAAGTAGGTGGCTTCTGGGAATTTGGATTATAATAGTAACAAGAGCAAGACCAAACAGCTGGCTTGAGAGGTTCCATACTTCCATCTGATCAAAAGTACACTTGTAGTGAACCCATAGTAGGCTTTTATATGTATGTATGTATGTATGTATGTATATATGTATGTGCAAATATAAAATATTGCCCTTTGTGAATTTTGTTATGAAAAATGGCCAACATGCAGTTTCTTAGGACACCATAGGATAGCAGTCTGTCTTAGCCAAGCTTCCAATAGATGTCTTAATTTATTAGAAAAACACTAGCTGAGGCAGTCCATTGGTAGGAACCCTGCAACAAGTTATGAATCACCATGGGTGCCCACTGGTTTGTTGGTAAAGTCTGTGTAGGTTGGTACCAAGGTTCTAGGTTTGTCTTGTTCCCACCAAATATCAGACAGGAATAGGGATGTGAAATGCTATTTCAGGGCGAATCTTTGCCTGCCTTGCATTGATATGCTTGGCCTGTAAAATATATGAATGCTTTCATTTCTCATGGCGTTTCACATGATTCCTTTTTGATAGGGTACTCTAACAACATGTGCAGATGCATGAGCATGCAAAACAAAGAGATGATGAAGAAGATTTCTTTTTTTTTTTTTTGTCCCTCTTGTTGATCTTTTGAGTATATATGATTAAGGTCATTACTTTATGACAATAAATAGTCAGAACATTTTGTATTGATCAATAAAGAATGTTACTGAAGAGGACCACGTGAGAATTTTTCTAACAGGCTGGAAAGGTTTTGACCATTTCATCCAAGAATAGACTATAAAGATAAATGAATCATGAATGATTGATCAGGTTACAGCTTCCAACTGTTCGTATTCTGCACCAAAAAAAATATCTCATAATTCTCTATCATCCATATTGGAGGAACCCCTGCATGCAATGCAATAAAAGAGTTAATTTAGACAACTTTATTCTCTGTTCAGGAGCCAAAGAGAGCAAGAATAGTGCTGAAGGAATTTAACCAATGGCATGGTCGTTTTTACTAAAGAAGCACTTAGAAATGGTCAACAAAAAACTTTGAGCAAGATAAGAATATGCTTTATACTTTGAGCCCCAACATTCGAAGCACCACAACTTAATCACATAATGAGAGAATAATTAGGTCTATCAAAGAGAGGCTGGGGGATTTACCCAAAAAGAAAAAAGAAAAAAAGAAAACAAGCTGGGGATAATGCGTCCTTCGAGAAAGTATGGGCGCTAAATATGGGATCATCTTAGACCTCCAGTTCTGCGGATGAGGCAACATTTATATGGTTTTTCTGGGCACATATTTATTTTGCACATAGGATTTGACTCTCTTTTTACTTGATATTTTCTTTTAAGTAATGCAGCTCAAGAAAATTCGCAATTAAACCATCTAATTTGGATGTTTCAGCAGCAGATGCATACAAGGATCTATTTTGAGAGTACCTCGAAGAGCTGCAATGCTTGCTAAGGTCTTGACAAAGAGCCTTGTTGACACCTCCTGGTACAGCGGATCCTTGTTTTATCAACTCAGCAAGCTGCACGTGAGAATTAAAAGGATGTCATCTTAAATAAATTGTTTATCAGAAATGCAAGACATAGTTGACTTCTGCAGATTCCAGGTAGAAATCTTCCTGAGGAAGGTCACAATTTTAAAAGTGAATATTAAGATTATGATATTTTTATGGAACGCTGTAGAACTGCTGTTGCTGATGAATAAATATTACATAATACAGTTGTGGACCAATATCGTAAGCCATTCTCCAATCGGAATTCACTTCAGAACATATAGCTCTGCAGTGCTGTTAGTCTATTTGTCATCTATAAGGTTACTCGTTCATATAGTTATGCATCAGCCTCCTTATCCCACTGTTTATTCATGATGTCCGTAAGCTTCATAGAGTACAACTATACATACATACATATGTATATATATAATGAACAAATATGAAAGAAAAGCACAAGCATAAACTAAATAATATGGGAACCTAACTTACCTCATCCTCTGTTTCCTCCAACAACCTATACCAATGAGCAAACTATGTTAAAACTTACTTGACAAAATCAATAGAAGCATTGAAGGAATGCAAAACAATTGTTCATTCTACCCAAACATAGGTTACATTACAAATCCTACTTGATGGTACAGTCCATATAGGGCATGCCATATGAACTGTAGGAGCAAACTGAACCACAGGAACTGCCTTCTGTATAAATACAAGCAGCATTCAGAACATATGAGGTGGTCAAAAATGCAGACTACTAGATATAATGACAGGAACCTAAGTAAACTACATGAAGCAGGGTCAGTTTGGTTGTATTTAAGTGCAGTCCAAAGTAACGTTGATACATCAACCTTACCTATAGTGCATCGGTGAGACACACTATACTACAAAGAGAATGTGAGGCAATATTATACAAGGCAGGAAGATACCAGCAACCACGACATGGTAAACAAAGGATCAACCCTGAATGCATAATTGAACTATCACATCATTCAATGCATAATGGCTGGTGCATGGAAAATAATTAACAATATCAGACACTGCCCAAAATCCTCAGAATTTATAATGTACCGAGAAGGCTTGAAATAATGTTCTTATTGTTCAGTATGGTTCACTCTGATACACTGCATGTTTATTGTTCAAACTTCAAACTATTCACGTAGTCATAGAAGGAAAATATTCAGTTCAAAAGGATAATGTATGATAAAATTACAAATTGCCTTAAGCACTCTTCCTTCCATAGCTAAACAACTGTCATTAGTTAAGGACAAACTAGGATACTCCTATCATAACATAGAGAAAACAGCCGAATAGTGACGTAAACAATTTTTACCAGAATAATATAGCAGTTACGTAGGATCAACAAAGTATAGATATGATCACTGAGAAAACTATACAAGACATTCACATCACTATTTTTAGATAGCCTAGTCAGGTTAACACAAAGTTAGGCCCTTGCACCACATCCTCCCAGAATTTCATCTTATGGCCATAAACCTTTTTTTTTTTTTTTGAGAGAGAGAGAGAGACCGACCTCCATTGTAATTACCTAAGGGTAAGCCCTAGTTCATTGACTTTTTAAATTGACCAATTGTCACGATACCCCCATCTTTCATTTCAAAGAAAGAACAAAGAATGAAACAGGTTTATCGAGGAATTATTGGGAGGCACAGTATAGACAGGAAATTTTAGTTATCCTGATAACATGAGGCCCATAGGTGATTTAAGCTATAGTGGGGTAGATAAAAATATGGTCAAACCCTAAATTGCCTAGATTCCAAAGGTTATGCAGCTATTATATGTGGGTCTGATAGGTCATTTGACAGACACGCATTCCAATACATTTATGTCCCAATAAACAACTTATTATCTCTGACCAGCCACCTAGGTTATTTTGGCATTATTGTCTCACTTAATTTTGCATTTAGCGGGCCATTTTAAGCTCCATCATCTCCTCAATCAAATGTTCAGCGCATGTCCCATTGTTGGACCATCCATGGTTACATCTCAAGCTCCACCAGTCCATCCTTGCATGGTTTGTGCAAGCATGCAAGCTCGAAATCTCAAATATGCATCATCGGAATGCAATTTTGGACCTCCATGAAGAAGAGGGTAAAAATTGCATGAAGCCTGTCAATGGAAGGTTGTTGTTTCAGCTAAAGAGGTTGTCACAATAAGTGGGAAGGTGATGCTTAGATCCCAGATTCAGGAAGGTTGTTAGAGGAAAGAGATACTATACAGGGAAAGAAATGGAAAGGAAAGAGAGAAGGGAGGGGAAAGTAAATTGTGCAACTCCAGTAAGCTACATGAAAATCTGAGGTGCCTCCTAATAGAGGTAAGTTTTAATCAACTCTGACATGACATCCAGCAAACAGTAAAAGTTCTAGAAACAAGTGTACTAAAGCACAGATAAAGTGTACAATTCATAAGATGGGAATAACATAAAATTAAACCTAGCAAATTGATATATAAAAACAACCAACAATTTAAAAGATCCTTGGGAATCATTCATCAAATAAAACAAGAAAGCACATGTTACCTTCCACAAAAGGATGACAACTTTTTTGAGTGAGCACGTGCTTCTTGCTTATCTGACAAAAACAGGGGAAAACATCTTTCAGAAAACTATAATAAAAACAACAGTAACTTCTTGCCAGGAAAGAAAATATATACCGTTAGTTAAGTGTCAATCAACCCTAAAGAATCATTATAGGGTGCTTAACCTCCCCGTGGACAGAATCTCGAAAACAAGTTCTACATTTGGCAACACACTTGCCAGATGGAATTATTCCTCCATGGAAGTGAAAACAATCACATGAATTTTGTCATCTCAAAAGCTGTAATTTGGTCACTATAAACTTTCATACAACTATATTATCCAATCAAATTATTTCGACCAATAAAAATATCAAAATTCATTCCAACATGTACATGAAGTATAAAGAAATGACTAAGAAGTTCACTACACCAGAAGAGTAGGACTGGAATAGATGGTCATCTTCCCTGAATTTCTGATCGCCAAGGAATGTTACAGGACACCAAGTTAAGACACTAGAATCTGATTAGATAGAAATCTCATGGTAGAAATCTCACTTACCTCCTTACTAATTTTCCAACCAGGGCAGAGGCAAATTGGTTTGGAACAAGGTTTTAGTTATTGCTTCATGCCATACTGGATTGTACTAGTAAGGAATCCGTACAGGTATTCACCCTATACCGTTACCAAACATGTGCTGTACCAGAACACAGAAGCATACCATACGTCAGAATGGCACCGGACCGTACCAGTTCGTGCAGTACCAGTAGGTCAGTACAGGTACCAATACCGGTACTCTTTTGGACATATAAAGTACTGCCCAGAATATTAGTCAATCATTTCATCAGATTCTACACTTAATGTTTGTTTCACATTAGTTCCAGGACAGGGAAACAGCCGTCAATTCAAGGATTGTCTCAACTTTCACCATGCAACATTAAACAAACAGTAACAAACACTTATATTTGTGTAAATTGAGCTGTTTTGTGGTAAATATGGATTTAAGCAAGGTTATTTTCTCTTTCAGTTGCATTTCATTTCAGTCTTATTCAAAGATCATACTACAAGGTGTAAATGTTTTGTACTTCACATTTTTTTGAGATGAACTTGTTGAATGCATATTTCATCCTGTCAGAAGTTCCTAAATGCTCTTATCACTTCCTTTGCTTGACTGAGTGAAGACATGCTTACTTCTTGTTTCTCAAGAAAATTGTCAATATATTTCCACATTGCAAGGACAATCTCAGTGCAAATTAAAAGAAGGATAGATTGTTGACAGGCTATCATCAGGAGATGACTGTGTAGTACAGTTCACCTCCAAAGAAGTCTCCGTACAGCTAGGAGGTAAAATGATTCACAAAGAAGTATAATAGCCTATGAACACTGCGTACTGCTTAAATAAACATTTTGCAAAGTACTGGCAGGAGAATTGAATTACTAACCTACTCCAAAAACCAAATTACCTAATATTCTTTTCAAGAATATCTGCATTTGCGGTTCGAAGTGCACATATTTCTAAATAGAGATGGTAGGAGAAATGCATGAGAGAAAGATTAACTGATGCTAAAGAGTCATAAATGGATAAAAAGTTGGCCATGAAGTTCCTAAAGTCTCACCAGCTTTAAGGGCATCCCAATCTCTTACTTTGACCCACTCGTTTGTGCCTGACTCTAACTGCAAAAAGTATAATATATAAGCAACTAACTTAGTTTCCTTAGCACTAACACTGGCTTCTAAGCAATGCCAAATATATTATATAATATAAAAAATGCATCCATAGCCACATGCATGCATGTGAGCGTGCCCATGCCCACTCACAGGCACATGCAAGCACATGAATGGATGTACACAGATACCTTTGCATAATACAATATAAGACAAGTGGAAACTAAGTGGACAATTTATGGATAAAATAACTTTGCAAAAGAATCTGGTTAGATGTATACTGTACCTTCATTAGAGTGTAGTCTTGCATTTTTTCACAGAGTCCATCCAGAAGTTCAACGACTCTTAGCTCGCTGGCTCTATTTGAAAGAATAACTAACAATTTGATATCAGCTAAGCACATCAAAATAAGAAAAAAGAATTGTAGCGACAGAGCAAATAAATGAGCTGGTATGTCAGGAATATTTACTGTCAAGGTAATCAATTTCCTGACAAGTCACTGAACGTGAACAAAGAAGTTCTGGAATATTTAATACGACATGCATAGGTCATGCATGACAAAATAAATCTCAATAATAAATTAAAGAAGGGCACATTAAGGAAGTAACTTTGAGCTGAAAAATACTAGACTAAAATTTAATTATTCAAAAGATCATAATACCTCCTTCGATCATCAATTGAAATTTCTGGAGAATTTCAAAATAAATTACAAAGTTGTGCTCCGATCATGATGTGAAACAGACAAATTTCTTCCACCAGGTAAAATAATAAAATATATTGTTCACAAAAAAAAGAAAAATAAAAGAACATAATAGCATTATTTTAAAATGCAGAAGAATATGAGAGCAAAACTTTTCAGCCACAACACTTTCATTGATGAATTGATTAGACTGAAATTAGATAATGTCTATCTTTGCCAAAGAATTCAATGAATTGACACATAGAGCTCACTACCACAAAGATAAACCTGGAAAACTCACATACTTCTGACTTCCAAAATCTAAAAAAGAAGCTAGATATCTTGAGAGTTTTGTCTACTTTATATCCTTAAAAAAAGAAGGTTATAACTTATAAGTCAATAGATACATTGTTTGACTTCCTAGATGAACACAAACATATAGGCACTGATAAAAGCTGAAGCACTCAATTAAATTACCTTCAGTGCTAAAAGGTTCATAAGCTTTAAGAGGGAAAAATGGTAAAACTGACAAAGGCTCAACTTCAAACTTGATAGGTGAGTGGAGACTGGCCATAAACAGTGATTTGGGCCACCAAAAGAAAGAAGTTGAAAATAACCGCAGAATAAAAGAAATATAATGAGATTCGTCATGCTATTCTCTACTGAAATCATAGGTGGACAAAGTTTTGTTGAAGGCTTATCAAGCAACTAAGAATAGCAGCATCAGAACTAAATACCGTAGTGAAAATTCCAGTAGCAAACCTCGGTTCATGTATGTAATCGGTTAGATTGTTTAGTGTTGGTTCTCCGTGCTTGCATACTGTGTTTGGTGCTTGCATTACTACCTTTCCTTTTTAGTCTTCCTCTTCTTAGTGGCTTGTTTTGCAAGTTCAGGTTTATGTCCCCCTCAGAAGTAAGATCTTTAACAGAAACATGCCTCTCTCTAAAATTCTCTTCTTTAAGATAAGATTGCAAGTTTGCAACTACTGATATAAGTTTGAACTTCAACATCATATGGACTCTGCCACTGGTCTAAAGCCTTGAATACTAAATAGATTTTCCCATAAAGTACAGACATTCTTGATAAAGCTGGGTAACAGAAACTAGGAAGTGTCATTTTCATCAGATTAGAACATGACAACATGGTGCAGATACTGATATGATATTGTTAAGTGACAAAGTCTGAAGGTTAAGAATATACTAGAAATATAATGTGTGGTGTTATTGGTATGATGGGCTCAATGACATTAAGACGACCCGAGTCATTGATGTCCACATTGTCATTAGTGTGCTTTCTTATAATCTGGCATGATACGATAGGAAGGCTACATGCTGATTGAAAATAAAATGAAACTTTTGGTTTTCAGATTGATACTTGTAATCAATGACTTTCCCTTCACGTTGACCTCTAGAATCCAAACGGTGACGCATGTCCAAATGGTTTCTTGGTTTCTCCTGGAGCAAGTATGAACCATGGAGTTATTGACCGGAACTGTATTGTAAATCAATCAGTAGAATTAAACCATCAATAGCATGCATAAAATGGTGAAAGGAGAATACACAGAAAATAGAATGAAATGTTATGGCTTACACATTGTTGGAAAAGGTTGGACAGGTAACAGGAATTTAGAGAGGGAAAAGGAAACACCATATTTGCTATGTATATCAAGCATTACACCATAACCATAACTATCAGGACATCCCATTCATTGGGGTCCAAGTTGCTTGTGTGTTAATAAACTATATAATTCATAGAGGTGATCAAGAGCAATCTGTGGATAGTGATGCTTGCTTTCATGCACACAGGGATGTTGAGAACATGTGAGACTTGCATGAAATATGTGGGTTGGATGCATAATTCAAGGAGAGGGTTGGAATGAGCTGAATAGACAAGCATCACTAGCATGTTATAATGTGATTTCCTATTATTTCACATTTAGATATCATTATCTTTCTAGACAAGTGAAAGTATAATCCTTTAGGACCCATCAATGCACTGCAGATGATAAACACAATGAAAATATGCAAGTATAACAAGAAAAATTTTAGTTTTAATTGTTATAATGATTTGACACTCATAAGGAATTTTTACTTCTGAAAATGGCACCCATAATGGGGCCTACCATTTCAATGCTAAAATTCAACAAGATGAAACTGATCCATCAGATACTTCTAAAGCAAATTCCAAGGTCATTTCTGTAAAGATAATAAAAACAGTTGGTTGGCGACTCGGCATACAATCTAATGACAAATAATTAAATATGGACAATTTATAAGCTCAAAGATATGAACTTCAAAAGCCATGACTTGAGTAATACAGAGCGACATGACAGGTAAGTCAATGTTTTACAATCACAAAAGTTCCTGAGATAAATCAGACAAAATCCATTAGTTTGAGAAGGTGGATATAAGAAACTTACATTTGAAAGTCCAATTTCTAGCTCAGCCTGCAAGTCATTCAGCACAGAAGTCAGATCCCAGCAACATCTATGAAAAAGAAACTTGGTTTATTTCATGATATTCGATTTACCAGCTGAACTAAATGCATATGATTATTCGCGAAAGCAATATCAGGCTGATTTTTGTTAAGGTATCAGCACAACCAGTTAACATATAGACGGCCTAAACTATAATAGCGATTCAAAAGGATGTAAGTAAATTGATGTATGTATAAAGATCCAAGCTTGGAAATTCATTTCTATAGCAAAATGTCATCTTTCTCATCTTCTTCGCTTTTATACAATAAGTAGATCAGTGGACTAAGTTCTGATAATAAAAAACCATTTAACTCAGCTAACCAAGAACTCCTTAAGAAGTCAAAGGATAAGCTTTTAACAGGCAACTCCGTACGTAAATCAAACCTATTCTGATTCACCCACTTTCCTGCGTTCGATGGAATCGTTATTTTCTCGGCTATGATCCAAAAAGGGGAAAAAATGCCGTCAGATATTCGTACCAGAAACGAAAAAAATAAGACTTCTCGATA
The DNA here is from genome assembly GCF_051530095.1 of Phoenix dactylifera. NCBI lineage: Eukaryota > Viridiplantae > Streptophyta > Magnoliopsida > Arecales > Arecaceae > Phoenix > Phoenix dactylifera. The sequence goes on from NC_143199.1 coordinate 28,880,215, forward strand.
ACACTCTCACCCTAACGAACGATTCATCTATACTGGAGGAGATTAAAGAGCGAAAAATCGAGGGTTTTAAGCGGATCGGAGAAAGCGCATTACCGCGACGGCGTTGCAAGCCGCGCACTTGTCGTCCATGGAGGAGACCGGAGCGATAGAGGCAAGGATTAGGGCGGAAAGGATCCAAATCGCAGCGGCTCTGGGGATTTCTCCCCCTCTCTTCTTCCTCCCGTCCATCTCGCCGGCTCTCCTCCGCCTCCGCTCCCACTCCCGTCGTCGTGGTCGTTACGGGACTCCAAGTACCAGGGCCGAGCCTTCCTAAGAAGCCTTGTCATCGCCTGACGTGGTAGGGTATGATTGGTTCAGCCACGTGGTTTGACCGATTGCCACGTCCTTTGAACGTAAGGACCGGTGACTGTGGCCGTCCGGTGGACCAATCCAATAGTCACTGGCCACATTATCTCCTGTATTTAAACAATTTAAGATCAAATGAGGGTGCATGTTATCTACCGTACATACGCTTCAAGATTTGGACTGGTTCACTGGTTCTTGTAATAATTTTTCCTATAAGTGGGGCAATATAATGGTATAATTAGGGCACGGTGGGCCCGGCACTCAACACCTCACAGAACTTTTGTTTAATTCGTTGAAAAAAAAGTCAAAAAAAATCTTATTTAATTAAAAGTTTTATAGTAAAGAAATAGAAAAAAATTATTTAATTAAAAATTTTATGAAAATAAGACCCTCATATTTCATAGAAAAAAAATTCTGACATGAAAAGCCTATCCTACCGATTAGAAATTAAGATTTTTTTTTTTCAAAATTATTCTTAAGCTGTTAAAATCTATAGATAAAATTTTTTTATTAAAAATATAATAGATATTTTACATAATTTTCTTAAAAAATTATTTGCTGAACTAAATATAAGCTATTCTGCAATATGCTACTTTTTTTTTTTTTTTATGCTTAACTAAGGATACTAAAACTTTTTTTTTAGATACACTATGCTTAACATTTAATTTTTTATAAATAAATATTTTAATGAAGAAAAAAAATTTCTGAACTAAGTCGGCAGTTTAAATGCAACCAACTGCACTTGAACGCGATCTAGCTTTGGAATGTTCAACTGGGACCAGTTAGGTGGAGTCAGATCAATTTGGTTACATCACACCAGTTAGGTGGAGTCAGATCAATTTGGTTCAAGTGATGTAGCCTGGTTGAGATTTTAATTTGTGATGGGCTCTTTGGGCTGGGCTAGTTGGGTACTTTGTTATAAACTGCAAGTGGAAAAGATTGGGTAGGGAGACTAATCATATACCAAAGTTTGGCCCTTGACGTTGACATTTTCTAACCAAGATTAACACGTGTTAGGTGCATATTGGCCCCCCCACCCCCAACCCCCCAAAAAAAAGTCCGGACTGTGGGTTGGACCCTTGGGATAGGCTAGCGCCGGCTCAACTTGCATTGCTTCTAAAAAACAGTGCAGGTTGGCCTAGGTTGTTTTGGGCTAATTGGGTGCAAGGTGCACCTTTAATTGGCTTGGGTCTGTTCCCATTTTCATCCCACAGGCCTTTTTTTCCTATGGGAATTGCATCTTATATACATCTGCAAGAAAGAGTTTAGTTGCTTGGTTTCTTGCATCTTTTAATTTTTGCTTGGCTCAAATAAATGGTGGAGAGACAAGGATATATAAATTGAGATGAAATGTGTATTCATGAAATTTTTTCCAATTAATGGAATCATGGAAATATGTATAATCTTTTTTCTTCTTGAATGAACTATATAGGTGATATGTGGTCCTGGTCTAAATAATTTGAGAACTAAGAAACTTAATTTATCATTAAGTGATTGTTTCCATGTCCAACCAAGATCAGTAAATGCATCTCTTTTTATTTGAATATCACTCTTTTTTTTATTAATATAAACATCTAAAACACATAAGATCAATTTATTAATTTATAAATATTTAAGTAAAAGATATCATACTCATCCATCTCTAATTCACCTAGTCAAACATGCCGAGGATCAGCATGTACCTCCAGTGCATCAAACTGGCCAAATTTATCGATTATGTTAGCCATAATAATAATAATAATAATAATAATAATAAATAAATAAAAAAATAAAAAAATAAAAGTTTTTTTTGCATGAATACTATTCTAAAATTTCAAATTTACGTGAATACCCTCTTAAAATTTATATTTATTTCTATACCTTCATAAAACACCATTTTTGCATAAATACCCCTAATATAATAGTTGCTCTAACACCGTTAATAAAAACAATATTTATTTAATTAAAAATTAAATAATTTTTGAAATTACATTTTTGTCCTCCATCGCGATCATCTTATAAATATATTTTTTTGTACATCTATCCATTAAAAATATTTTAGTTATTTTAATTTGAAATCGTTAATTTTTTAATGACATTAGATGGTATATGTATATATATAAAAATAGAGATAAAAAATGAATAGAATAGTAAAATAAATATTTTATGGAGGTGGGTATGTGTAGGTGTGTGCGTGCGTGTGTGATAACAATTTTGAGATAGTATTTATGCAAAATTTGATAGGGGTATTCTGGTAATAAATCGAAAAATAAATAAAGAAAGAAAAAGTCTCGTAAGATTCTTCTTAAAGGTGTGGTCACATGGAGTGGTGGGTGGGTGCGTGGGTGGGCCCTTCGCGAACCCGCATGCTCGTACAAAAAAAAGTCCGTCGGCGGTTGGTCCATAAATTCGTGGAGTCAGACCTTAATTTCGCTGTCCCACCAGCCGCCTTAAACAGCGCAAGAGAAATCCTATCATGAAAACATGACGAAGACGGAACCAGACAACTCCATTATCTGGTGGGCTCCATTGCGGTATTCTAACGTTTCCTTCCAATAAAGAAAGGCTGCTAAGAAATTGGTGAAGTTTGGTGGTACCATAAACTTGTCATAATGTCACGCATACAGAATGATCCTAAAACCTAAAATTACGCCCTCTTTAATGTGACCCAGCTTCTGCACGTCTCTCTGTGTGTGGGGTCCGGAAACAACTCAGTGATTTCTGTGGGTCCCAGAGAAGTCTTCTTTCTTGGGTCCCAATAATGGCGTCATCATTCCATGTGACGAAAAGGAATTAGATAAAATCTCATACGCGAACCGGACATTCCAACAAATTTAGTATTTCCGCACCGCGATCGAGACTAGATCGGGTCCAAGATCTCTGTCCCTCTCCCCATCTTGAGTGATGCGATCGTCTCCGAGAAGAATTTCGCGCTCGATTTCCCACTTCCGGTGGCGCTGGTGATGGAGCATTCGGTCTCGCATTCGACTGCAGAGGTTTTGCTCTCTCAATTCGATCGTTTTTGTTCGCTTGATTCGATTTCCCTGTTTTTTTTACCCAAAAAAAGAAAAAAAAACGTATTTTTTCGTGTTTTGTTCTGTGTTTTTGATCTAAATATGGTGATCTTGATCAGATTTTTGCAATTTAATGGGCAGAGGATCGAAATCTTGGTCTTGACATGGGATTTTCTTTATTTAATAAGGAGGATTGTGTTCGTTTTAATGGGTTGATAATCTGGATTTGGAAAGATTTTGGATGCTATTTGGAAGGGGAGGGATGCATAGCTTTGCTCTTGATCTCGTTTCCGCCTCTTAAATTCTAGGGTTCATGGGATTGTGGCCTGATATCTAGTAGCTTGATTGCTTAGAGGGGATCAATTGGAGAAGCTCTTCATGTAATTTTTGTTTCAGATGAAAGACGAGGGCTTAGGATTCTGAGTGCTTCGGTGTTTTGGCGATGGCTGGCGCGAGCTCTTTTAATAGATCCAACAGCAACAGCAGGACAGCCCTCCTCTTCGATGATTTAAGAAAAGTCTGCAAGATCAGTGGAATTGATGCCGAGTCCTCAAAGGACGAAGCATCCCTTCAAAGGGATATGGAGGCGATGAGTGTCTCCGAGGGAAGGAAGAAGAGGAATGGTCATGGAGGATGCAGTAGGGAGGAGGGGGTGAACTCGGGTCCTGGCCCCTCTGGATGCCTCAACCTTTATGTGAAGGGTGGTGGATGTCGAGTCTGTGCTTGCGAGGAGTTTGATGCAGATGGGAAGAAGAGATCGAGTACCATGGATGAATGCATGCCGCATAAAATGGCGATGGGGGTTGAGAGAACTGGAGTCGAATGCTTCTCCCATGGTGTGAGGCTTTGGAAGAAAAGCCTGCGAAAGGGAAAAGCGATCGAGCTATGCCCACCGAGGTCTTCTGCTGGGACTTCACTTCCGGATGATGTCTTGGAATTGATCTTGGTTCGGCTTCCTTTTGCTTCTCTGATGGCTGCTCGATGTGTTTGCAAGAAGTGGAGAAATTTGACAACCACACCGCATTTCATGCAGATGAGATGCGAAAGCACCCATAAGAGCTCATGGTTGTTCCTGTTTGGCATCAAAAGGTATGGGTTTGATGCTGGGGAAATTCATGCTTTGGATGTCTCATCGGACCGGTGGCACAGAATTAGCAACGATATGCTGAAGGAAAGACTTCTGTTTTCAGTTGCGAATGTTGGGACTGATGTTTATATTGTCGGTGGCTGCTCGAGCTTATCTAGTCACTCTTTGTCCATGGAGAGAAGGATCCACAAAGAGGTGTTGGTCTTCAGCCCCATAACAGGCTCATGGCGCAATGCTGCGTCGATGAGATCAGCAAGGTTGAGACCTGTTCTGGGAGTATTTGAAGTCAGTGCTGGCTGCAGCCTGTTTCATACTCAACCTGATCGCTGCGATCGGTTTCCTCTTAATTCTCGGATGGGTGGGGTTTCAGAGGTCTATGAGGATCCTCACAGGTTTTCAGTTAGGCGCAGACTGAGGAATGCTTTCTATGAAGATGATAATCCATGGGAGCCCAAAGAGAAACCATCAAAGTTCATCCGACGAAAGATGAATAAGCAACCGAGGTTTGCTCTGATTGCTGTGGGTGGTCATGGGCCTTGGGATGAGCATCTTGAGTCTGGAGAAGCCTATGATCCTCTGACCGATGAATGGGTGGAGATTGCGAGATTGCCACGAGATTTTGGGGTTGTTTGCTCTGGTGCAGTTTGTGGTGGAATGTTTTATGTATATTCTGATGCAGACAGACTTGCAGGCTATGATCTTGAGAAGGGCTTCTGGATTGCCATTCAGACATCGAGCACGCCTCCCCGCCTTCGTGAGTACCATCCGATGCTCCTGTCTTGCAGGAGCCGGTTGTTCGTATTCTGTGTGTCGTGGTGCGAAAGAGATGGGCAGCTCAACAGGAGGGAGAAAGCTGTGAGGAAGCTCTGGGAGCTGCATTTTCCATCGCAAAAATGGAACGAGGTCTCGAGACATCCAGATGCTCCCATGGACTGGAATGCTGTATTCATATCCCATGACAACAGGATTTATGGGTTGGAAATGTTCAGTATATTTGGTCAGGTGCTGGATTTTTTAACTGCTTGCCAAGTTTCTGACACTGAACTCGAATGGAAACGGATATCAGGGAAGCATGCAGCACATGAAGCAGATGCTTCCTCATGCACAACAAAGTCAATGGTGGTACTACATCTGTAGTGTTTATCTAAGAAGTTGTTGTCATTCTTTCCATGTTTTCTTTGTTGGGTATAATTTTCTTGCTACTGATTCAAGTAGCATAGTTTGATTTCATGCGTAAAGCTCTGTGTAGTGTAGGCAAATGGTCAGGGTTGAAATCATTTTCAAGTCTAAGTTTTGCTAAATTATGAACGAAGGGTTTGGTTTATTCTTGATTGCTTTAAAGAAGTTTCAGTTTGCTTGTTACATTGCAATCCCCAATAATGTGGTAGCGATCTCCCATTTATGGTTCGACACCACCCAATGTTCTGCAGAGACAAGATAATGTCATTTCTTGTACTGAGGAATTGCTTAATTTGCCTCGGTTCACTCTTTGTGAAGAATGTGAGTTAAATGCAGTGCCTTTCCCCACCCAAATGAGCAGCACCATGGCCAGAAACATCTGTGGGCTATTTGTTTTTTCTTGCTGGATTATTGCGTGTGATCAATAACTGATGTTAATCATTGTTAGGGTGCAATTTTTAGGAATTAAATAACAGTAGATATAAACTCTCATGCAAATGTATGATATATCTACAATGTAAAGTTGATATATGAGCAATCATGGTACATCTGAAGTTTGAACTATGCAATCCAGTGTCTCTGCTCAAATAAATCCATGATGAATTTCTTGGGAAATCATCTTGTCCATTGTCGTATCCACGCATCATGGATTTTTTGGATTTATTTTTCCTGCTAGTGTTGTGGATCCAAATATTTTTGTGAGCTTTTGTACGATTCCATGAACAAAGTTTCATACACAGAAGAATGCTTGAGGTTGAAATTCAATTATATGAGTTTCACTAAATTATATGTGACAATTTTGGTTTTATCCGCGATCGCTTTGATCAACTTAGTTGAACTGTTAAATTACAATCTTCGTTTGTTAATTGTTATACTGAGGAATTGGTTAATCTGCATCCATTAACTCTTCATGAAGAATATTAAGCAAGTGTAGTGCCTTCTCCACCAAAATGACCATCAACCTCACTAGAAACATCTGTCAACCAGTTGTTGGCATCATTTTTTTTTACCTTCTAGGAGTGCATTCCATCAATGTGATGGACTTAAGAGATTAGTCTTCCACCCCCACTAACTATCCAAAATAATGAAACAAATTTCATGGTGATGCATTGGAAAAGAACTGCCCTCTGGCTTCACAAAGGAAACAGTTCTGTGCTTGAGGGTTATGGGATGGTATCATCTCCCACCGAATGACATTTTGGAGATGCATGTTTTGCTGAACTGTTTATAAATCATGAACTAACATTTTTGTTGGTGGTAGGAAGGTGTAAACAATGACTAAAAAAGTAGGTAGTGTAGTGCAGTGTAGCTTTGTCAAGGACTTCAGTCTAGAACTCTTATAGCAGTATGAGGACCCACTACTAATAACTTGTATGAGCAAAATCGGTGGACATCTTCCTATCTCTACTCCTACAATGCAGACATCTCCCAACCTGCCTTTGTGGTTCTTGAGCCTCCAATATAGTACCATCTATTCATCCTCCCAGTGCCCTATTCATATACCTTTATAGATTATACACATCCAAATCAGTTCAGCCCTTGCTTAAGAAAGAAAAAATCCACCAACTAAAAGCAAGGATGTATTTTATCAAACAGTGGATCACAGCCATTCATGTTTCCTATCATGTTACAGTAATTGAAGCTCTCTCTCATGCATCAAAAGTGTGGAGAACTGGTTTAATGAAACATGACTCCAAAATTGATCTACTGCTAGAGATGAATATCTGAGTGATGATTACTGTGGTTTACAAAATGAATTTTTGCTTGCTATCTCACATGTCAGCCACTACAGGCAACAGAACTTCAGGGATACTGGAAGAAGGAACAAATTTCAGTCTTTCGGAGAAATGTAAGCCTCATCGAATGGTTGGTGCGAGTGCCCAACAAGGTGAAGCCAGGAGATGGCACATTAATACATCTCAGATGAAAGGTAAAATGTTCTCATATTTCCTGACCCGGTCATCAGTCGATATGATGAGATTGGCTTTCTGACCACTAAATAATCATTCATTTGTGGTTATAACAACGTTCAAGTCCTAGCCCCTAAGAAAATGTTGAACTTAGTCCTGAAGAAGCAGTGGTCATAACTGTGCATGCATGAGGGAATAATATAGATGAATCATGGAGTTACATACTTTTAGAGTTATTTTGATGGATTACAAGACGTGAGAGCTGCATGGTTTCTATGCATGCCGATGAAAGCTTGGCAGTGAGAGAGGGAGAGGATTGTAGGATTTTTTTCTTTTTTTTCGCCATCATCATCATCATCATCTTGTAGGGAAAGGATTGTAGGAGGAATATAAGTCGGCAGAAATAAGTCAAGAGATAGAGAAAGATGGCAACACAAGGGTGAGATCAGGCTATGAGTTGCCGGACAGGGGTGGAGCGAGAGGGGATGCGGCGATAAGTAGGAGAGGCATGGTGAGCAAGGTGGAGATCCTAGGCTTTTATTTATACATGTTGGACACGTGACTTGCACGTGAGTGTAAACTTGGGTTGCTTACTCGTTTACAGACCTGAATAAAGAAAAAAAATTTGAGTCATACCTGATCCAAACTGAAACTTCTAAAGTAAATGCAGTTCAAACAAGAATGGGTCATTTCCATCAAGTAGTACAGGGCCATATGTGTGCCCTCTCAGGTTGCACTTAACATGCTTCTAATCACTTGGTAGTCTGTACTTCAGCAAATCATAGCCCTTAACAAACAGCCAAAAAGAAAAAAGGAAAGGAAAAAAGGCATAAACGAACAATATGAAAACTGCAAGGTTTCTAAGATGATTATAATATGGTGATGCTTCATTTTTAATGTCAATTATTTCACACTACTCAAGCTTCTGGAACGAGGGCTCATCCAGGAAAACAATACCACTCTCATCATTGTCATGAATTATTTTGCCTGCCATCAAGTGTTATCTAGTAGCTGAGGATATATCGTTTATGAATTCTAAGGAACATCTAAAAGGGGAGGAAAGATTGCAGGATAACTTCAACTGTAACTAAACCACAAATGACAATGAATAACAACATGCCAACACTCTGCCACCAAAATTTTCTCAGCTGCGTTATTTTCCAACTCCAATCAATTGGGAAACCGTGGGTCCTCCGCAGGCCAATCATGAAATGATGTGCCACTGTTACGCATTGTAGGATGTCATTGCTCAACTCCGCCAAGCAGAAGAAAGCTCCAAATCCACGTTTTCCTCCCACCAAGTAGCATTCTACATTGACAAGTTCATAACAATTAATAAACAATGACAGAGAGACATACGATGCTTATGGAAAAATAACCTTTATAATAGTATTAAGAGTAGCTAGGCTTATTAGTTAGTATGTAGGGTAATTAAGTTATGGGATATTGAAGAACAAGCACCGACAATGAAATAAGTCAAACTGTCAGTTGAATGATTCTTCTTGTACAAACAATGGTGTAAACTAATTAATCTATGAAGAGGAAGAAACATGAGAAGGCTTAAGTTCTGAGAATTTAAAGATGTAATATAGTATGAGGGATACAATAGCTAGTTTGGAATAAGTGGAAGTTTAGGATTCACAAAACCGATCTTCAAATTCAGGGGAAAAAATAATAGGACAATTACTAAAATCATGATAATTTTAAAACAGTTCATAACCATGCAAAAACTGCGCTTGTGTGGTTAGCAAAGGTCCGCCAATCAATTTTGTCTAAATACTTTTTGCATTTAAAGCCAAGATAACCAATAACAAAGAGAAGCTTCAGAACCTTGTATCCCCTTCTTAGAAATTCCAGTGAGCTCCCTTCTTCCTCTTGCAGCCCAAGAACCCTCAAAAGTTCTTCTTTCGTCTAAAACATTAAGATTGTCAATACCAAGGTGAGAGAGACACAAATGGCTCGCTACATGAAAAAGAAGCATTACCTCTCCCAATGTGAATCGAGTTGCACTTTCTGCAATGCAAGCGTAGGAACCATCAGCCTGTTTAAGCATAACCTGCCAAGGCCCTGCACAAGCATACTGTTAAGCTGAGGAGTCTGATGTTGCTGATTGAAAAAAGAAGTGAAGTTGTCCCTTATTTATAATTTTTATTTGCAATGAAAAAACATATTTCTGTTAAATATATGAAACATCGTGCCAGTTTTTCTCTTTCTTTTTTTAAATACTAACTTCTACACTTAAAACCAACTTGTGGAACTACATCTGAAGAGAATTATATTTGTTGCACATGAAATTTAAAGTAGGGCACCATTTTCATTATAATTAAAGAGTTTCCAGTGCTTCTGAGATACATGCATAAGCTAAATTCTAGCCTAATTCCTTGTAGACTAAATAACAAGTCAGACTTTCAAAGATTTCATTGAATTTCAGACATGCAACAATCACCAAGCAGCATTATGCACAGGTGGAAGTCAAAGTACTTGTGAATATAGAAATGCCAGATCCATTTGACTTCATACTGGACGGATTTGAAATATGAGGCAATTTTACATGAGATTTATAAAGTTATATAACAACAATTAATACATGAATGCAATCTAATCACTACAATTGCAATATGCAATTACATGTTTATAAAAGAACATATCATAGACTGAATTTTGCTTTATAGAATGGCAATATAGTTTTGTTGAGTATAGTAAATTAATAATTTATTTAGAACGATTTCCTGTATGGCTATGAAACACCATGCAGAGCCAAAGCAAATCAGTAAATGATGCTGTCTGCTAGGTCATTTCTTTTATCCTCCAATAATAAAGAAGTCAGACACATTCTTTGCATTGTCTTCTTGGTTTTAAATTATAAAGTAATTTCTTTTGCCTTGCTATAGTTTCTTCTTTTTCACTTTTCTTCCTTGGCTTCTACTGACTTACTCATTTAGGTTTTGTTTATGCCATGGTTTACATAAAAGCAAATGTGTTGGATGCTAGAATTGCTTGTGATTATAGTAGTAACTTTCTCTCCGTTTGTCAATAGATGCTGGGAAGCCAAGTAGTTGAACTTATAAACTCTTCTTTATAGGCTTAAGGACTTGAGATGTCAAATTGTCGAGAAGTCAAAGTGGAAGAGGAATAAAAGATGATATCAGCACTTCTCAAACAAACAGCCAATTGTATCATAAATACTTGCAAAACGTAGTACTGATTTTCCTCATATTAGGGAGGTGCATCTGGAGCATGCAAACAACCTTACAAGGTGAGCACATTGTAAGAGATCCCTATTGATAATATCCACGGGTGATTTAGCCAAATCAAATCATTATCCATGAGGAATGAAGTTAGCTTGGTGGTGCCATAGTGTACACTTTATCAAATGATTTCTCTTGCCTACGTATAAAATGGAAAAAACTGAAACTAGCAACAAATAAATAAATAGAAGGTCAGTGGCTCCTAAGGACAAGTACACCAACATGATGAATTTCAAGCTTCTTAGGTTCTTATGTTCAAGAAAGCCATCAAAAGTAGTCATTTTGCATAATGTATTGCTTTGTAGCAAATTAATATATATAATAAGTTTGGGGCACATCAACATCTTACCTGGGTATTGACGGAATAGGGCACCACTATAGTTGACTATGAAAGGTGCAACTGGAACCGTCTTCAGTATCAAGGAAACCAAAGGGGTTATCAAAATTTAAAGAAGCTAAGTAGCTAACAAGTTTATAAATACCTTCGAGTACTCTCTTATTCGAATATAGAATGTAGGAACAAACTGTGAAAGAAACCGATAATGCAAATCTTTGGTAGGAAATCCCAACAGACCTAAGTCAGAACTGTAAAAAGTGGAATTAGTGAATCTTCAGCAAAAAAGACCAAATTTGTAATAGTAACATAATGTGCATTAGTTCGTTAAAGTGGCCTAGAGAAAGCACACCGTAAAGTATCTAGTTCGAGATTAAAAAGAAGAGCAGGGACTGATGCAGCAATTTTTTCCTGCAAAAAAGAAAAGGACAAAAATTGTAGCAATAAAGGAAAGGTGAGGCTTGTAGGTATGTTGGACGAAACAAATAGTGAAAATGTAGGTTTTAGATATGCTGTCACTTCTTGCAATTCCCCATCAAGACATCATCGAATGAGGAATATAAGGATTTAGAAGTAAAAAATGTTCTATCCATGCCAATACGACTGTTCACACAACTAGCCCCTCCAAATTTCACAAAAGAGATATCAAATAAAGCATCCAAGTCATAAAGCCACTCATCCACTTTCTTTCTTGCTAATCACTACAAACGACCTTGCTATCAAATATTTGACCTACTTTATCTTATAAAAAAATCATAATAATGTCTTAGAGATGTAGCATACTAATTAAGCACACAAAACCACATTTGTTTCCAGTGATAATTTATGGCCATGCACTATTTTAGCATTATGTGCAGGTGTCATATGGAAAATTAAAGCTGGATATATAAAGTGAACAGTGCTTCCGGGGTGTTGCATAGCATCACCATTTTAGGCCATGCCAAAGCCCAATGAACATGTTTCTCCATTAAAATTGATCCATAAGCCATGGTAAGCAGCAGCAAGGTTGGTATACACTTTAAGTTGCAAGCCTTAACCGCTCTACTTGGACCAACTCAGTAGGTCCTACTTTGTCACTGGTTATTATGGAAGCCAAGATCCTTTGAAATGAGAAGGGCCATCAAGATCCCCCCTTCCTACTTCTGTCCAAATCTTTTCCTTGGTTTCCTCCTCCACCTTTCCTATTATTTCATCCAAATTCAAGGTCTGGTGTCACAGGTTACCCATCTCTACCTTATGTACATCACTACACCATCTCAAATTATTCTCCCTCGTGGTGTTGCTTCTTCTGAAATTCTTCTGCTGAATTCATTATGCACTATTTATTCTAACCTTAGCACATACAGACCATTATATTCTCATCTGTATTACTCCTATCTCATACTCATACACCATCTTCAGAGCCAACATCTTGATCTGTCAAGTAGAGCATTTACAGTATCGCAGAAAATCCCTAAATTGCACTTGTCATTTGCATGACAAATAAATAATAGAAACACTTAAATGTAACTGTTTATCATCCTTCTTGATTCCCTCATCTTGGGCACTTAATATCAAGGAGGTTTGAAACTCAGTTGTCCTGCTTATGTTTCACGTTAATGAGTGAAAAATCTTGTCAAAGACAAATGAAAATAGGATATATGTTAGGTGGACAGCCCTCTTGACTAAGTGACTGGACCTTCTCAATGAACACCATAGCAACTTTATTACAAGCCAGTCTAGCCTAGCATCTGGCGAGTGCAGAAAATGAGGCAGAGGGGAGAGAGAGAGAGGAGAGAGCGGGGAGAGGGAGGGAGGCAAGGGGGCTGATGTCTCATAAGCATTTTTTTTAATTTTCTCCTTGATTTAGAGGAACTTTTAAACATGTGTAGTCCTTAAGAAGTTAATGTTATATAAGTAAATCTTTCTAAGAAAACCTATCTGGAATACAATTTTGCATTTAAACATAAGCAATTTTTTTCATTTTCTCCTTGATTTAGAGGAACTTTTGAAGATGTGTAGTCCTTGATAAGAAGTTAATGCTATATAAGTAAATCTAACCAACGAAACCTACCCAGAATACATTTTTGGAAAATGATTTATTCATTAATATAAGATAATGCAAGTCTAATACAATATCTTTAGCATATCAGCTTACAAAATGTTAAGCACTTTGAAAACATTATGAATGCAGCATACAAGAAAGTATAGGCTGGAAGATACACGGCAAGCCAGATATTACAAAGACCACAAGCAGCATTTTACAGGAAATAGCTAACCCTCAAGGAGATAAATGTTGACTCATAGATGAGATGTATGCAAGATTAGTCAACATACCACATACTTCTCTATAGCAGAAAGGTCGCGTGTGCTACAATTGATAAAGACATACAATGATGGTGGCTCATCAGACTTCCAACTATCTGTATTCATGAATTGCAGATAACTATGAATAAGTACAAGTATGAACATTGCAGGAAAAAAAGCTATTTGAATTCTAAGGCTTAAACAAAATGTTCCTAGAAGGAAATTTTAAGCAAAAATGTAACTGTGTAAGGTTGTAATTTTACCAAAAGTGACGTACACTAATATCATACATTATCCATAAAAACTAATTAAAATAGCTTTTTTGCTGAAATCTATCAGTGATAATACTAATGGAGAACATAAATTTCACCTGATATACCTTGTAAGAGAATATGTTTAAAAAAAAGGCACTGCCAGTCATGTGAATGGAATTGGCATGGTTTCAACTATCACTTCTGATATGATAATCGTCATCAATCTAAAGTTACCTGAAAAGTAACAAATGACACTATACAGAAATATCCTATCACTTGCAGGTGCAGAAACTAACCTTCATTATCATCTGCAAAATCAAAATCCAATGTGTTTCTAATGGATCTGAAAAAGTTGGTGACAGGACCACTGGGTACATCATCCAAGGAACCAAGGGACACACCACCTATCTAAAATAATAATAATAAACGTTAAGAATTGGACAAGTAATTCCAAAACATCTAAAAATGGAATTTGAGAATGTTTGATTCTTCTGCAAGTAGGAACTGAAAAGAATCAAAAGTCCGGAACATGATAACATATAAATAGGAACAAAATCAACAAAAAGTTGTTCACTTAGTATAAGAGCAATCCCATTACCGTGTCTAGTGCCGTCCGGAACAACTGAGAAGCCCTGCGCTTTTCTGGTTGGTCAGGGAACACCTGAATTTCAACCAAGATAACTATGATGATGAGAATTCTTCCATTTAAAACAAAATTGAAAGCATATCTGAAAAATGCTAAGCATGGTAAAGGCAAATAATGGCATAATCATGACAGTAACAACATGCTTCCTTCCAAATCAATAGTGCTGGTTTTGTAAATCCTTCTTCACCATTAGTTCCTACTAATAAAGGCATTTTATGCCGATGCAAGAAATACCCTATGGAATGATTGGTGGAACACCGAAATGTAACTGAACTCTATTGGCAAATCCCTAAGCAGGAATGACTAGCAATTAAGAACCTATATAGCCGAAACCAAGTAATCAAGCTCATGCTCGATTGTGGCTTGCCCTTGTTAACAAACACAACATGTTAGCAAAATTAAATATCTGATTTAAACAGTTTACATAATTTGCGAGTCTCTTAGAACCAGTTGTCATGCCAACCTCCTCGTCTGTATCGGATCTCATGACAGGTGCCAATGATATTAAGGATCATCAACTACTTTGTTCGAAGATCTACAGAATGTGAGAAAAAGGTACCAAACCTTTAATTTATAGGATTCAAAGATATATCATGGCTCTACTTAAAGAACTACAATTTGTTTCGACAGCTTAAGACAGCTCAACCATCATTGAAATGAATGTTCTCAAAGCAAAATTTAAAGTCCAACAACTAACAAAATGAATGAAGTGAGATTGATGTTTTAGAAATTATGAAGCAATCACTTTGTCAAGGTCTAACTTCAACATTTTTCTGCATATCACACTTTAAATCAAACTGGAAGACCTAGAAGGTCAGAGAGCTGAGTGAACTCAGGTAGAGATACCAGAACTAGTAGCTTTGCCAATATAGTGTTACATGGAAGTACATGATTAAATCAAAGAAGAAGTGTTCGCCCTAGACAAGATTTAAAACTGATAAATAACAACGCAAACTGTCAATCCATATTCTCAGTTCAGATTCCAATGTAAGACTTATTCACTTGCAACGCAAGTAAAAGAAAGCAGAAAAAGGAGAAAATAATATAGCAACCATATAACAATTAAAAGAAGGTATAACTTACAATGCAAGACCTGATGCCTTTCATCTCTTGAAGTTTCCTAGCGACTGCAAGAGCGAGTTGGATGTTGGCATCAATGAACTCATCTGAAGATCCCTTTATAATGCAAAAGGCTAAGAAGATCAATCATTGCAGCACATGATTGCTTACACTTTTCTTACAACATAACATTTTACCAGCATAACCTGTCTGTTCTAATCTCAGACATGGCATGGAAACGAATCCATAAATTTCTCTTACAGTTTCAATCCTTAATATCTCAAAGAAGCAAGTGTTGAGTGGAAGAATTCTTAGGTTTCTTTTTGAGCTAATATTAAGTATTCTGGCATGCAAAGATCTTTCATAATTCACCTAAATCTGTCCCCCCCCCCCCCCTTCTGTCTCTCTCTTCCCTCACTCCTTTCTCCTTACTCTCCTAAGTCTCACACACTCAATGCTAGATACATGACAGGTGTTCCATTGAAATGGGAAGCACTTTATTTTGGTAAACTTTGATCGTTAACTATCACTTTCTCAACAACAAAGTGACCCAGACCAAAGAAGATAAAAGCAGAATTAATCCAAGTAAAAGCAGCTACAGATACCTTGTAAGAAGAAACATTGCTTGGCAAGGGCCTGCTCACATATTCCACCAGAGTACATTACAGTAAAGAACAGAAAAGGGTCTTAGAAAAGAACACAACAGGATTCTCCAGCAAAATATCATAACTTGAAAAATAATTACAGCAAAACATAATACATATCCGAAAATTAACGGGACAAAACACTTGGAAGATAGAACTATTCTTCGTTTCTGATGAACGATTAAATTATTCTTCACAGGAAACATAACTATGAACATTTGCTTCCAGAAAACAAAAGGTGCACTAAAATTCACGGAAAGAAACAGAAAACGCTGAAGATACCTCATAAAAGAATAATTTTCAACGTAAAACAGGATCTTTGCGCAAAAAAAAAAGTTGCTTTTTCCCAATATAATTAAGCTGGAAGAAACTACGACTGCTAAGAAAATGAAGTCTTTAAACCAAAAAAAAACAAGATGAAACAAGAACATGAGGAAAAACAAAATAAAAGAAATAACTACCAATATAGGTTTCCGAAAAAAGATCAATCAGATGAAGAAAGAATGGAAAAACAAGGACAGAAACTAAAAGCAAATAAGAGGAAGAAGAGCTCACGGGAAGTCGATTTCAAGACGAGTCTTTCCATCCTCCAGAGCATAGACAAGGGACCTGGCCGCATCGGAGACGAGAACTTCATACGATTTGGGCTTGTACACGGCCACCCCGACCTTGGGATCGGCCTCAGAGGAGCCTTTTCCCAGCTCGGCTTGGAGCCTCGGTGAAGCACCGGGAAGAGAGGCGCCACCCCAAGGAGTGGGGAAGCGAAGAGAAAGTGAGGGGAGAGAAGGGGAGCGAGGAGAGCTGAGGAGGAGAGGAGGAAGTCGAAGGGAGCGAGAAAGAGTGGGGAGACAAGATGGAGGAGGATAAGGGGCGAAGCGGGAATAGGAAGAGGCCATGAGAGGAGGAAGAGGGAAAGCGGGAGCAAAGGGGTAAGGGGATGAACCCACTCCACTCACGGCCGCTGTAAGCCCAGAGCGGTTAAGAAATTTATAGTGCAAAAGGTTAGGAAATTTCCGAAACCAACAAAGACGCGCAGAATTGGATGATTCGAGCTCATCATCACAATTTGAGTCATAAATACGTTCAATTAATCTGCGCTGATGTTTCCCAGATATTATTGCTAATTATTCCATGAGAGCCATCTCAGCCATCACTCCCCATTTGGAAACAGCTCAAGCCTCGATGACCTTTATCGCTTGGGACCAAATAGTTGTCCCCCGACACAATCTTTTGGAGTGATGGCTGCTCTGTTTTCTGTTTTTCAGTACATGAATGCTTGCAAAAGGATAAAGGGTAGGAAACGCCATGAACTATTTTAGTGCTGAAGCACGGTTTTACACCCCATCAAAAAAACTATTATTGGCTAGCCAATGGAGCTGCGGAAAGTCTTCTATCATGAAACTTTTTGATCGTTTCTGTTAATGCTGAGCATAATACCTGCACTAAGATCAGGTGTAAGAGATGTAAGCAGCTGCCTCAGATGCGCCGTCAGGAAACATCCCAGAGGTTCCCACAACGCGAAACACTAGTGTACATTCATTGCTTGCATGAGACAAAACAAAGAACTAGTGTCATAGTTCCAAGATCTTTAACATGCTAGGGATCAAAAAATACGTTTCCACTGAGATGCCATGGTTAAAAACGGGTGGCATGGCAGATACAAAAGAAAAAGAAAAAAGAAAAAGAAAGCCATCTTGACAAACTTTTGCCAAAGAAGCTTGCCTGCGTCAGGTGCTTAATCAGCAACAAAATCCAAAGAAAGAGCAAAACAAAAGGAAGTTGAACAGAAAGTGCCTAGATATACATAAAGGTGCGGTTACATATTCACAATAATAGCTTATCAAGTGCCAGCACTCGTGGACAAAGCCCTGCCCAAGACCATTATCATAGCACCCTAAGCTGGGCCAAGAAGGCAGCACATAAGTCAAGAAACAGGAGCTGTGGCCCTTGAACCCTCTGCAAGTCTAGGAGATACTTCTCTTCCCTTGTCTTGTAGAGCTGCAGCAAAGTGATGAATTGTTAGCTTCCTGCCTACAAGTATAAAACATGGCGAAAATGATATGAATTTCATTCACCAAAAGTTGCTGACTTAGCTAGGTTGAACTAAATATTTTAATCCTGGTAACTGCAGTATACGAATCAAAATAAATTGGAAAAATGGAGAGTGGATTAACAAAGATCGCATAAAAACTGTAAATAGATTCTCAAATAGTTCGCACCGTAACCCACTCAGCAAATCACTAAATATGTCACTTAATGTATAAAAGAGTTCTTGGAAGCATTGAGGATAATAAATTCATGAAAAGATAAATTGCTACCACGAGCTATTACATATAAGAACTTTTAGCAAGATATTAGACCTCCAGCCCAAAAAGGGCAAAAAAAAAAATATATTTGACCTAGGAATGCAGCAGAGGACATTAGCATACTTTAACCTGCAGAGCTGCTCGGTTGATAATATCATGGGTTGTTTGCACTCAAGTGATTGCAATACCATCCTACTAATGAGGTCATGATAGGAGTGAGTCTGATTAGAATCACTTCCAGGTCAGAGCAGCCTGAGAAACCTTATAATGCAAGCGATATAAACTTGCCAAGTAGCAAGATGTAGTAACTACGGGTTTGACAACCTGTTTATGCTAAGCAGTAGTACAAGAGCTACAACGAGGAGACGGTTGCAAAGGCTTACAGCCAGGCGAAGGATAGGAGATAAAAAAGCTGATGAGGCTTGACTTATGGGAAAATGAAATCTCAATTACAGTGGCAGAGATCCAGGCCAGGGCAAATAGGTGTTTCTTATGGCCATGGAACTTGGTGTCACCCCAAGTGTAGCTTGAAGTGAAATTTTTAAATTCAGAGATTGGCTAGGCTATAGAAATAAGTCCACTAAGTCCACTAGCTGTTAGAGCAGGCAACAATTTACATAGCCTGCTGCTCGGTCAGCAAATATTTAATTGCTTAAGGGAACATTCCAAGGACAAGAAACAGCAGAACAAATGATCTGTCTTCACCGTACTTGAATGAAGCATCCCTCGCCACACAAACAAGCACAAGCACGAGCAAGCACACACAACACAAGCAACAAACTGCTCCAATAAAACCTCTCTCGATGAGTATTTGCAGCTAAATAACACTCCCAAAATGTAACTCAACAACAGATGATAGATACCACATCCATAGTTGCACCAGCCCTCGCCCGGCAGGAAAAAAAAAAAGAAAACCAGCATAAGACGATCAAACTTGAACCACAATAACCACCATCCTAGTATTGCACCCATCATACATACCTCAGATGGCACCTCGGAAGGCAAGAACTGATTTTGGTTAAGTTTGAATCCTAAGGTGGCAAATGCTGTTACACTTCGACTTCTAGAGCCCTGGGGGGTGGAGCTGTGGATGGAGGCTGCTTTCTGTTTAACCTCTGATAATTTGCTGATTGTGTGTGCGTGCGTGCGTGCGTGCGTGCGTGTGTTTGTGTGTGTGTGTGTTTACAAAGTTACAACTAAATTACAGCACCTTAAAACATGTATCAGAATTAACTAACATATTAATTACTACATTATCATTGAAATCAGAGGGCCGAACACTAAAATCTACAAATCCATCTATTCTACTATCTCTCATCCACATTATCAAGCAAAGCAATTGCTGATCAAACATATAAGCAGCTTGATAATTTCTATAGTTTCTTCTAGGTAAGGATGCTCAAGCACAGAAACTAACTCCAACCTCTACTATTTCTTAATCACAATATAAAAGAAGAGCATGTCTTTATCAGTGGCCAAAGTATAATTCATAAACTTTGCTCGCAACTCAAAAAAAGTGAAATAACGAATCAAGAACTAAGACATCATGTTACTATCAATAAGTGATAGCGTATATAACTAGTTCCGCTGAGTTAAATATTTCTTTCTAGAAAAAAAAAGAAGTGGTCAATAAGCAAGAACACGAGAAGGCATACCTGAACTTCAAACTTGACTACATTAGATGACTTCCCAGCAACATCATCACTTTCAACAATGGCAGATTCATCGCCAAAGCTATGACTATGATGCATAGGACTATTAAGCATACTTTCAGGATGACCAGGAAAGCCAGGAAGCCATCTGCATTTCATGTTATAATGACCAATCTTTTTCCAACAAACATTCAATTCTTGCAGAGCTTTGAGGACCTCTGTCATTATTTCACGAGGATGAGCTCGTGACTGTCAAGCAATGACAATATATTCATATCAGAAAGAGATATTAAGCTGAAAACAACATAAGCGTGACAACTGAAAGAATGCAATGACCTGGAGTCCAAGAGCCCATTTTCTTTCAACAGGATAATGAGGCCTCGAACCAATACCCTGTGGATCCATATATCCAGGCAGACAATGTGCAATGGCTGAGGTTGGAGTTTCACATGAAGTGATACGAGAGAAGCCACATTCCTGAAAAAACACCAAATTATACCATTAAACATTAGATCTCCTTATGAATAAAGTAAGCTTTCAAACGACAGTTCAAAGAGCTAGCTACATGTTTGAAACGTACCATAGTCTCTTGAAACTCGGCTCCAAGATAGCCACTGGTAGCACGGAATCGATTGTCCAGAAGTAAGTAATATGCAACAGTTGCCTAATAATCCTTTGTAAATTCAGTTACGATTCCATATATGAGTTAAAATTTATGAACTTTTAGTTTGCAGAAATACCTCATTCTGAATTCTATTATAAAGAGATTCAACCAAGTGCTTCTTGTCAAAACCCATTTTCACTACCTCTTGAAGAATATCCTCATCAATCTGCAAGAGTGACCGCATAGAGAATTATTACGCGAGGGTATATATAACAAATATAAATAAGAGACCAGATTAAGTAAAAACCCACATTAAAGGGTCTTCAGGTAACCCTAAAAGAAAAAGGATTTACAGCTATGTCATCGAAAAGATACTATGCAAATCAACCTTCTCTAAAATACTGTAGAATTCACCAATAATGCTCTTGAAAAGCAATACATGATGATATATGATCAAAACAATAAAACATATGGCACAATATAATGTTAAAAGCCTCAGAAACTATGATTATTCACAGGCAAAAGGCTGATCAGCAGAAACCGAGTTGTGCACAACAACAAGATAAAATCTGAGCTGGAGGAATCTAATACTTGGTCTTCTATAGGATTATCGAGTACGATGACAATGAACATGCCTTTTTAGCTTGTTGCATCGTATCAGGTGGAGGCACAGCCAAATAGCGAGGAAGACGAGCTTGGAACCATGGGTGTTCACGAATCTCACGAATTGTCATCCGCTTCATAGGATCAACAACAAGCATCCTGGGAATCAAATCCCTTGCTAAAGCAGACAAATGGCTGGGAAGAGTATATATTCCACCCTAAAGAGTTCAATATTTAGTGGAATGCTTCCATTTAAAGTCAGAAAAGATAAAATATCCATGATAATTTAGTTAATGTTTTCCTTGCCTTTATCTTCTTAAACAGATTGGGGATGTTCTCGTCATCAAAGGGAAGAGTTCCACAAAGAAGAGCATATAGGATAACACCACAACTCCAAACATCAACCTCAGGCCCTGCATATAGTTTACCAGAAATAACCTGGACAAAGGAAAAACTAGCATGACACAGAAAACTGAAAATAGCATTTATAGTGCACATAACAAACACTAGCCATTGCGAAGCCTCTTAATAATGATGGAGCTAACCACATACCTCTGGAGCTGCATAGTTTGGACTTCCACAACTAGTCTTCAAAAAATGGCCATCACGCATGACATTACTTAGGCCAAAATCTGCGATCTTAACATTGCATTTTGAATCCAACAGCAAATTCTCTGGCTTTAGATCCCTATGAACCACCATGTTTCTGTGGCAGTATTCAACACCAGATATGATCTGCTTTGAGCAATCACAAAGATCCATCTTAAAGAAACTGAGGCCAGGAGATAAGTAAAATTAAAAGCACTTCAACATTGTTCTGATTATGATGAGAATCAATTCTTTTCATGATATCTACATTTGTTAGGAAAATAGATATAAAACAAATATTATCCTGAACAAATGATTTCTCGAATGTTTTTCTAGAAAATAGACACCCTGAACAAAAAATACATCTCTAGTCAAATCACAAGTCAAATAACAATAGTATGTATTCCATGCATGGCCTCCAACTCAGATACAAGAATGCAAACTTTTGTTACTCAGAAAAAACTGACTATATATCATGGTTATAAGTGCATAGAAGCATCAACAGAAAACAGAATGAAGAGGAAGCGATACCAACGTACCTGCTGAAAAAAGCGGCGAGCTTCATCCTCTTGTAATCTTCCCTTCTCTACAATGTAATCAAATAGTTCCCCTGACTTAACATACTCCATAACAACATAAATGTCCGTTTGGGTCTCTATAACCTCATAAAGGCGTATAATATGGGGATGCATGAATAATCTCAATATTTTTATCTCCCGCCTCACTGCAATGTAAAGGTATCAGAAAGATCATTATTGTTATATCAACACACACAGTGTATTAATGCAATCAAATTAGGGCACTTTCAATATCAAAGTTTAACAAGATGTCGGGCATGATACCAGACATGTCAAAACAGATATTTAAAACAAGAAGAAAAAAACAAAAGACATGCTTAATTGAAAAGGCCACAAAATCAGAACATGAATCTCCATTATTTTAACATATTCAACTGAACCACAAAAGCGAAGGCATAAATCAAAATAGATAGAGCAATATATCTAATTGCCATCCAAGCCCCACGCATGGTGTTGCCTGAGCATCAGTTTTAAGACATCAGCAGCAAAAATGAAACGTTGATCACAAAAGATAGAAATAGGAAATTACAGAGGTAAAGCAGTATGAAAGTGGAATGATAACATTCAGCATAACCCTCAGTGGTGTTAGCACTAATTGCTACCACAAATAATAAGTCATCGTCCCTAATGAGCTGATTAATATACATTTCCAGCATTTGGGCTCCTTGAGTCAACTGATTCATCTTCTAGAGCCATACATGATAGCTGGAAGGTCAATCATAGATTGATAGCTCACAAATTGCAATCTACAGATCCAAATTCAACCACACCAATGGCCAATCTACAGGGTCGATTCAATAACATGATTAACTTTACAACCAAGCCATAATCAGCACAACTTGACTAATGTCATGAGATATAATGGCACATGCCCATTGCTCTTTTCTTTATCAGATGGGTGTTATGAATGATTATTATCAAAGATAGGTCTTTGAGAAGACCTACATGTGCCAATATCCTAGTTGTGGGCAACCCCGATACTTCACCTAAACTGAGCCATCTGTGGCTCAAATACACATGCAGTTGAGCTTTTTTTATCAACAACAATTTCGTTTATACTTCATTCACACTGCCACTATAACAGCATTACTTGTGTAATTAATTGACAACATGGTCATATTATTGTCCTGCATCCGTTGGTGATAATGTTGATGCAGAAATACAGATGCAATATAAGAACACCATTAATAGCTGTCAAACAAACAATATACTACGACAAACATATAAAAAGCACATAGCATTGCAATTTACAACAGTAAAGTAAAAGAAAAAAGTAAATATCTGTCAATTTGTTGCTCAACTGCCTTCTGAAAGTAGTTGAACTTGATAAGTGGTCATTCAAATACAACAGTACATAAAAAGTAGAAGCACTAAAAGCAAATGTATTTGTATATGTTAATGGACGAGGTCACAAGTACCTTTTTCCTCCATTTCCATGCTTTTTATCTTACGACGATTGAGGATCTTGATAGCAACCTTGTGTCCTGTCAACGCATGCTCTGCAATTTTCACCTTTCCAAATGAACCAATGCCCAGAGTCTTTCCAAGCTTGTAATTTAGCAAAATAACATCAGCACCAGTGCCTCCTTTGCTAGGCCCGTCCATTATCACTGTAACACTAGACAGCATGAGAAATTCAAAGTCCATGAACTGACAAAAAAACAAGGAGGTTGGAATCTGCAGTTGCAAGTAAAAGTAATACGAGATTTGAGAGAATGGCCCTTCATAGGTTCTCAATGGACAAAAAGGCTTTGACATCTTTTTTTTTCTATATCCCACCACCCTAATATGCCTTGGATTGTTAATGTTGAGTTCTCAACGAATTTATTTTACAATCACTGAGATGCGGACATGCTATCATGGATGTGTCAAAAAACTCAAGTTTGATGTCATTACTCAGAAGTGGATAAAATAGAAAATTGAAGATCTACTCCAAATTTGCAGCATACAAGTCAGATCATCAATTTTTCAAATGTTTAAATAAATAACTAAAAATAGAGGAGGTAGAAAGAATTTGCAAACCCTAAATCAGGGCAACAGAAGCACGGAAACTGTTCGAACGCTAATTTGAAAACCAGATGTAATTTCTGCCAAGATATCATAACCACGACACAGAACATAACCAAACACCAGTAACCACAGGATAGAACGTGTGAATGGATTCTCGCCTGAATCTGATCTTTTGGTTGTGAACAAAAGTAACCATTGACTCACCATCTAGTTCACAACCACAATTCGTTCCGATTCTAATTATTCAAACATCAGAACCCACCAAAAGACCAGATTCAGGCGAGAATCCACCCACAAAGAAAAGAGACATTCGCAGATCACAGCCCAGGAAATCAAGCAGAAACACCTAAACAAGAAAACAACATATTACTAGTTTATTGCGCAAATAAATTGGAAAAGGGAGTCAAAAATACGGAAAAGCTTCTTTTTCAAAAAAAAAAAAAAATGAACACGCCAGCATAGTTACACAAAATCATCAAAATTGAGCAAGAAACCCGAATTTATCACCTCAATTATATTATTTCTTCCCAATTTTCTCAGAGAAAGGAAAGCCTTCAAGTTTCAACCGTTTTATTTCATTTCCCATTCTTTCTACAGATCAAACCCAAAAAAAAAAAAGAAAAACCCAAAAATTAGGGCTTCCAGCGGGAAAAACAGTTTTCACATGATTAGATACAAGGAAAAGGCAAAGAGATCTATCTTTCCAATTAGGGTTTCCAATCAAAATTAATCGCAAGGGAGGAGGAGCAGGCAGCGGCGGAGGCAGGAGAACGTACCTCAACGGATTTACCAACGATCGCCGGAATCGACGCCGGAAAAAGGGAAGAAGAGGAGGAAGAGGAGGAGGAGACGATGAAGAAAGGCGGAGGATAGAAGAGAAAAATGGGGAGGATATCGATGGCCGATGGAGCGTAGACTGGGAGAAGGGGTATCTAATCACCTGGTGGTGGGAATAAGAGAAAAAGAACCTTCCCTTTTATCTGGGCGTATCTTGAAATGGGGTCCTTTTCGGCATGACACCTGGACTATAGATCAATAACCACCGCATCAATCATGTTAAAGGGGGCTTCGGGATGAACAAGATGGTGGCTGTTCTCAAAAAGTAGCACCGCGGAGTTTCCGAACTCGGGTATCGTCACCGCCCGCCAGTGTTTTGGTAGTCCATTTCTTTATGCCGAATATTGGCCGGCTTTTACTCAAAGTGAAATGGACAAACAAGATTCCCTGTGATGATGGGACCTCAGATGCTGCTCGCTTTTGGTGCCGATGGCATGGACCCAAGATCATACCAGATTTGATCAATGATCCGCCGGTTTAGATCGGGTTAGGTGTTCTTTGTTGCATTGCACTTGACACCATGCCCAAATCTAATTTACAGATTTTTTTTTTTTTTTTTTTTACAATAGTGGCACACACACGAGTGTAGATGCGGCCAATAAAATCAAAAAATAAAAGACTACATAAGCGCTCTGGCACTGAGCCGCGATCCATTCAGATGAAGCCTCTAAAGTGGTGAGCCATAAAGAACGCAACCCAGTCAGCGGCACCGTTTGCCTCCCTATAAACGTGCATGACTTAGTGGGAGCCACACTCCCTCACCGCACAATCCTTAATATGGCACGTAGTATGTTGAAAGGTAAAAACATGCCACAACACTTTTGGGCCGAAACCGTTGCTTGTGCGGTGTACTTGTTGAATCCGTGCCCAAAACAAAGTATTTGGAATAAAACACAACAAGAGGTATGGAGTGGGCGTAGGCTTACCTAACGGCCTTTCCGATAGTGTGGCCACATCAAAGTCTAAGTAATATTGAGAAGGCCATAAGTAGGTTACTTATCTTGCCAAAGCATCGAGCCTTATCTTTTTCGCGAATCTGGGAAAAGAATGCTTTATGGTTTTCATGAAGACTAGGCTCTGTGGCAGTGGCATTACCGGACGTAAAGAATAAGTGGGCTTAGGTGGGACTCGAACCCAACAAATCTCACAACCGTTTTTAGAAGCCTATTGTGGTCTTTGATTTGGCATATGTTGGTTGCAGTTGAGGATATCCATGCCAAAGTACAAATCCGGCAGGTCTCAGTCAGTATTGAGCCATTAACCGCAAGAAATCTGCGAATGTCGTAGAGCAACAGCCAATCTCGCCAGCACGTCACTGACCCCAGATCCACTCGATCACCAAGGCCAAATTCTTCTCGAGGATGAGACGATCAGTGCGTAGTACCCGCCTACATGGAAAATATCCTCTCAGGCAACTCTAAGCTTGGCACATACTATAGACGAGTCGAAGATCCGACGTCCCCCGCCGCCACTAGTCTAGTGTTGTGATCCCTGATGATAAAGCTGTCACCTTCGCATTTGTCGTCTTCAGCCACACTGCCATCAAAATTCACCTTAAGAAAGCCAGGAGGTGGGGGCACCCAGGTTTGACTCTCGGATAGAAAGCAATATTTTTCTCTCGATGAGTTTGAAATGATAAGAGTCATTAGTGATTTTAACCATTCCTTGAAGGAGTAAGAAGCATGTTCTCATATGACTATATAGAACCATTTCTAGCAACTATGGAAGTTCTAAAGTAAAAATTGTATCGAATTCATCAATTTATATGTTCGACTGTTTCGTGGTTTGCAGTAATGATGCGATCATACATGGTTAGAAAGTTGTCATTACATATTTCTATTCAATGACCGAGTTGTGGATTCAAGTGATGAGCTTGTTGTCCATCGCAAAAGAGCTAGTTTAGATGTTTCAAAGACCAAACTTGTGTACCAAATATACGGGCTTTAAATTTTCACATGCCATGATATGTGAGTGCGCATGCATAGCTATCCAAAAGCTCGGTATATGTACTGCAGAAATGGTTGGCTAACTTGAAAACATACAAATAACCCAAAAAATAAGGATTATAGCCTATTTAAATGGCAATAATTTTATGCTGCTAACCTTAATTCTCTGGACTCATTTGTCTGTTCTCATGTTAATTGAGCAGATCTCTTTGCAAATCCAAATTTCGCATAGAAGGCCTTGTCTTTGGAAAGAATTATCATAAGCAAGAGAGGAAATTTGCCTAGGTGTTATAGCAAACAACTTGTCAGAAAGATTCATACTTATTGTGTATGGTTTATAAAAATCAATAAAAGGTGTTTGTTGAATGAACAAAACTCTAAGGAGGTATGGAGTTTTTTTTTGAATCAAATTTGATTAAATTAAAGGTGTGTTTGGTTCGAGATTAGAATTGGAATTGGCATCGAAATTGGAATAGATTAGAATCGAAAATGCTATATTCCCCAATACTTTTGCTTCGTGATTGGAATCAAATTTGAATACTAGAAAAGAGTCTAGATTAGATGTTGGAGGACGTGGATTTTCTATTTCTTTTGAATCGGAATTAAAATGAAACTTCTTCAACTAAACAGCTAAAATGAGAGGTACTGATTTTCATTCTCATTTGAGAGCACAACTTTCTCCAGCCAAATATGAATTCACATGGCTTAAGAAATGACTTCCTCGGTGGAGGCTCCTGAATCTATGTGGGCCTCAACCAATTGGTTTGCAGAAAAAAAAACATTGTATACATTGCACACATGATGTTTGTACTTAGCCAAATGATACCAATGACTTGAATTAAGGGCTCATTTGGTTCGCGGAAAGTATTTTTCCTCTTAGTAATATTTTTTCTGGAAAGCAGATTTCTAGGAAGAGAAAATCTGGAAAAGTACTTTTGGCATGTTTAGTTGACAATGAGAAAGTGACAGATTTTCAGAGTGCTTATGTTTGGTTGACCATCCACTTTTTTTAGAGAAAGTTATGTGTAATTCCTATTATACCCTTAATAAAAATTAGGTCTTTAATGGTTCTTTAATGCTGAAGGATTTTTTGGAAAAAAATAAAAATGGAGTGATTTCCGCCTTATGGAAAAGTAATTTTTCCATGTTTCTCATGGAAAACACTTTTTCATGAAACATGGGAATCATATTTCCATGGGAATATAACTTTCACGTCTTTCTTCTTTGAAAATTTCAATTAAACAAGAGTCATCTCATTACTTTTCCGTTCATCATACTTTTCTTTTCTTTTTTTTTTTCCGCGAACCAAACGAGATACAGGTCAAGCAATAAAAGTATAAAAAATATGAGAGAGGTGTTGCATTCTTCTCAACTCGTCCGCACCAAAGCAGATGCAATGAGGCTCTTCGGCAAACACATATTCCCCAGACAAATAGTGTTATTTGCCTCCGGGTAATCCTAAATTTTAAACACTTAACACCCCATTTTTATCTCTTCAATATTTCTACTCTTGATCTTCTTTTTCTTAATCTTCATCCGTTTCGAAAATTCATTATAAAATATCCAGGCTTCTCGTCTTGGGAGCGACGACGTATGACGTGCACAGATCAATTAAGAACAACGAGAAGCCACCTTCCAAGGAGCAGCTCCAAGCCCTTCAAGATTACCTCCACTCCAAGCGCCACCCTTCTACTCCGTCCCCTCCGCCTCTTCCTCCTCCTCCTCCTCCACCCACTCTTATTAAAGAAAACTGAGTCCACTATTTTTTTTTAATATAAATGTATCCAATGTTATAGAACATGGGCTGCTTGTTTAATTTACCTTGGCTTCTCTGTGAGAGATCTCTCTCTTGAGACCTGACATATTGTCTTGTGCTGTTAACGGTTGCAACTTTAAGAATACGAGCATGTCGGACTTCTGTTCGATGATATTACTCAATGGACTTGAGCAGGGTTATGCTGGAAGTCCAGGTGCGTAAATTGGCGACTGTCAAAAGGCTCGGTGAAGGTGGCCTTTTAGGCTAAGCACATATTCAGAAAGATTAATGGGGCTGCAGACTAGGTAGCTTCGTATGTGGCTAGTCACTTTGGAAGCATCATGTGGATTGGAAAATAGGAGTTGCCTAGAGCTAGAGCACTCCGGGACTTATTGTTTTCCGATTTTTGTATCCGTACGAAAACTGTATGGAACATCTGTTCTAGCGAAGAAAAAAAAAAAAAAGACTTGGGTGATTCTAGCTAGGTCAAGCCAGCCTTATAGTTTATCAATTCAGGTTAGCTCAAGTTCCCTCAACCCAAACTCATGTCATCAATCCTTTTGGTATTTTGATCGGATTTACCGAGCCCAAGCGGTCATGATTACACTGTTGAGGAGACAGCCCAAGAAAGACTGGGTGAGCTATGCACGCCATGTGTAAAAACTGGTGTACTAGTTAAGGTGGTTTTTGACTGCGGGAAACATGATAAAAAGAGAGAGGTGCCAAATATTATGACCAAGCATTTCATGCAACACTTGGTGCGCATTCTTTTCCATTTAAATGAAGCCTAATGAGCTAGAGTTTGCAAAATTATCTAGAAAGCTGTAGATTTAGCAAGAAGGCTAGATATTTTTTCAGGCTCTACGGATTGAGCTAGAATGATCCTAACCATTCGTTTTATGACATTTATAACTTGTTTTGTTTGTGAGAAGATTTTTTCTCTCTAGAATGTTTGGCATGTTTGGTTGATCATGAAAAAATAAGATATTTCAGAGCGACTTATGTTTAATTGAGTATCTATTTTTTCTGAAAAAGTTGTACAAAATGCATATTACACCCTTAATGAAGAGAAACACATTATCCATAGATTTTGATGTAAGGGTACTTAAAAAAAGAAAAAGAAGACTAATTTCCAACTAGTGAGAAAGTAGCTTTTCCATATCCTTTATAGATTTTTCTTTTCCATTAAATATGGGACTCTTATTTCCATGAAAATGCTACTTTTCTATCTCTTCTATGAAAACTCCAACCAAACAAAAGGCATTTTTTTGTTTTTCCGTTGACCATACTATTTTTCTTCTTTTTCCGCGAACCAAATGAGTCGTTATACATATTTTAACCATTCATTGTACCTGGTAGAGCTTAGAGAGAGAGAGAGAGAGAGAGAGAGAGAGAGAGAGAGAGAGAGAGAGGTCTTTTTTGCTAAACTACCAAGAAAAGAGTTAAGATTTTTCTACTAAAACATTACTTTTCATTCTTCTATACCATCTTTCTTCTTTGTGTGTTCTTTTCTGAGAATTTTAGCTTGAGAGACTAAGGCGGTAGATTGAGTGAGAGTTAGAGTGGCAGGCTAACCTAAAGACGATTGCAGGCAAACAAAGTTTCTAAGTGACACATAGATGTTTGAGGAAATACCAAGCCCATGACATATGGATGGGGAGGATGCCATCAAGCAGGATTCCGCTGCATGTAGCATGACTGATAGGGTCATGGTATCTATCAGATTTTTTTTTTTTGAAAAAAAAGAGAAAATGAGAGAGGTGATCTAGGTGTAGGATGGTTTAGAACTCCACTCCAATAACTTTTCCAATTAGACTAGTCGACACCCATCGGATCCATTTCAAGTTGTTTGTGAATGTAGGTGTTCGTCTTAATTTTTTCTATTTTCTAGCAAGTGGCATATCTTCTTGAGGATATTGGGGGGCAACCTAAATTCTAAAACACTCTTAATATTTTTTCACCCATTATAAGTAAAGAAAGCAAATTATGTGCAAAATTTTCCGTCATGCATCAAGATACATGAGATGTGGGACCATGTGTACATGGACACAGGAGTTGATGCACCATGCATCATTTTGTGGTCCATGCAAGCCGGATAACAAAATAGTTTCCTACCGTATTATTATTGTCGCATCCAACGGAAGCATGGTTGGTGCATTGCCAATCATGTTTCAGGATGAGGGCCTACGTTTTTGGTGTTTTTGATCGGATTTACTGAGCCCAAGCAGTCATGATTGCACTGTTGAGGAGACAACCCAAGAAAGACTGGGTGAGCAATGCACGCTATGGGCAAAAACTGGTGTACTAGTTAAGGTGGGTTTCCCTGTTTTTTTTTTTTTTTTATAGCTGAAACAAAAGGAAAGAGGCTGGTAAGGAGAACCTCACCTGCGTAGCAACCCTCACTAGGCTCTTCTCTGATGAAGAGCGTTCGATGTGGGTAGAATATTTTTTACTCATACCCTTCCCATCCGTGGCAGAGCCTCACCAGCGTAGCAGCCTTATCCCCACGTGAGTACATCACACCGGCACCATCTAAATAATAGATAGCGACTTTACCGGACAAATCAGATGAGGGGCATCCGGTCCCCGCATTTAATCGACGCCCGCACATTTCAAACCTAGGCCACTGCGATGAAATCAAAGCTCCGTTCCCACCGTGTTACCACCTCGGTGGTAATTAAAGTGGTTTTTGACTGCAGGAAACATGATAAAAAGAGAGAGGCGCCAAATATCATGACCAAGCATTTTATGCAACACTTGGTGCACATTCTTTTCCATTTAAATGAAGCCTAATGAGCTAGAGTTTGCAAAATTATCTAGTAACCCATAGATTTAGCAGCAAGGCTAGCATGATCATAACCATTAGTTTTGTGACATTTATCGCTTGTTTGGTTCGCTGGAAGAATTTTTTCTCTCTGAAATATTTTTTTCTAGGAGGATAATTTTTGGAAATATAATGTCTCAAAAAATGGTTTTGGCATGTTTGGTTGATTGTGAAAAAGTGGCACATTTTAAAGTGGGTTATGTTTGATTGAGTATCTACTTTTTTTTAAAAGTTGTATGAAATATCTATTATATCTTGATAAAAGAAAAGAGCTTATCTGTGGATTTTGATGTAAAGGTACTTTTTAAAAAAAACTTTAATTTTCAACTGGTGAGAAAGTAACTTTTCCATATCCTCTATAGATTTTTCTTTTTCATTAAATATGGGGGTCTTATTTCAATGGGAATGTTACTTTTTCATCTTTCTCATATGAAAACTCCAACCAAACAAGAGGCATTTTTTTATCTTTTCATTGACCACACTTTTCCTCTTCTTTTTTCGCAAACTAAATAATAAGTCCTTATACATATTTTAACCATTCATTGTACCTGGTAGAGCTTAAAAGGGAGAGAGAGAGGTCTCATTTGCTAGACTACCAAGAAAAGGGTTAAGATTTTTCTAGTGAAACATTACTTTTCATTCTTCTACACCATCTTTCTCCTTTGTGTGTTCTTTTTTGAGAGTTCTAGCTTCAAGAGGCTAAAGTGGTAGGTTGACTGAGAGTTAGAGTGGCAGGCTAACTTAAAAACGATTGCAGGCAAACAAAGTTTCTAAGTGCCGTATGGATGTTTGAAGAAATACCAAGCTCATGACATATGGATGAGGAGGATGGCATCAAGCGGGATTCCGATGCATGCAGCATGACCGATAGGGTCATAGTATCTATTAGATCTTTTTTGAAAAAAAACTGAGAAAATGAGAGGGGTGATCTAGGTGTAGGATGGTTTAGAACTCTCAGTCCGGTAGCTTTTCCAATTAGACTAGTCGTCACTCATGGGATCCATTTAAAGTTGTTTGTGAATATAGGTATTCGTCTTATGGCAAGTGGCCTTCTTGAGGATATTGGGGGGCAATCTAAATTCTAAAACACTCCTCTTAATATTTTTTTCTCCCATTATAAGTAAAGAAAGCAGATTATGTACACAATTTGCCATCATGCATCAAGATACATGAGATGTGGGACCATGTGTACATGGACACAGGAGTTGATGCGCCATGCATCATTTGTAGTCCATGCAACCCGGACAACAAAATAGTGCCCTACTGTATTATTATTGTCGCATCCATCTGAAATGGGGTTGATGCATAACCAATCATGTTTTAGGATGAGGGCATACATTTTCGGATGGGTAATTGATTCAATTATATGCAGAAATTATAGCAAGCTAGACCTATTTCTCGGGCTTATTTCTAGTTTTGCCTCAATAGAGCATTCCAAAATTCGTTTTTAATGTGACTCCCATCAGGCAAACGGTGCTGCAGATTGAATTGCCTTCTATACAGCTCACCACTCTAGAGGTTTTATTTGGACAAACTACGTGTCATCGCCTAAGTTCTATATAGTCTTTTATTTTCTGATCTTGTTAGCGGTATTCACATTTGTCGCCTGTGAGCCATCGTTGTACCAAAAAAAAGAAACAAAGAAGCCATGAAAAGTATACCGGACATCGTGAAGGCAAGGAATGCAAAATTATGGAGAACTCGGCATATAATAAGCTTCCATTGCAGATGGTATGCGTTGCTACTAACTTGGCACCGATAGCCCCATAATGAAAAGTTTGGGGTCCCAATTTAGCTATAAGCCTAATTTTACAAGCTCTTCGCATTATCATGTTTCATGGACCCACAAGGCTAACCCAGTGAGGCCCAGCATTACATTGAGAAAGCGATTAGCTAGATCGATGCTTAACATTCCTGCTATTAATAAAATCAAAATCTACATTAAATCCTCTTAGAAACATATTGGGGCTGATCAATTAGGACATGCACACATTTTAGAATTGGGTGAATAGGATTGAATGTTTTACTCCACCTTCATATCCTCCCTTGTCTTGGAAACTTAAGTCAATTGCAATTTCCACAACCTATTTGTTAGATTAGATTAAAAAAAATGGCGAAATCTCTTGTACTATTTCTTAAACTTATTTCGACTGCTCGTTGGTTTCCTCGAGCTAGCTACCATTCTAACTACTATGAAAGTCTTTGACCGTCCGGTGAGTGCCCAACCATCAGTCAATTTTCCGGACCCACATACTCTTATGATTTGTTAGTTTGGGTTCATGCCCGTTTCCACTGGTAGGTCAAGCCATGTGCCCACCCTCCCCGTGACACCAACAACACCATATTATAAGAGTGGTGGGGTTCAGCCTCTTGCAACCCACGCCATTTGCTTGCTAAGAGGCGTAGAAGAACTTCGAAGCAGCAGTTATGGTGGTCAAGATCTATGGCATGACACCGGCGGTCTGCCCGCAGAGGGTGATGCATTGCTTGATCGAGAAGGGCGTCGAGTTTGAGATCATCCATGTCGATCTGGAAAAAGGAGAACACAAGACACCTGAGTACATGACTAAACAAGTAATCCTATACCCTTTTATCTTTTGGTCTCTTTAATCTCATTTTGTTGCAAGCTAACTCCTTTTTTTTACTTTTTTTTTGGGATTTTTCTTACTTTTGTAGCCGTTTGGGCAAGTCCCCTACATTGTGGATGGAGATTTCGAGCTCTTTGGTAAGGAATCATGGGCACAAGAATTTGGAAATTTCAGTCACAAAATTTCTTGAATCAAAACTATTTAAAACAACTATATTATCAGTCACATATCCACCATAATATGGATTTGTTCTCAGAGTCGCGCGCTATCGTGAGGTACTATGCGGCCAAATATGCGGGCCGTGGGCCGAATCTTCTGGGCCGGACGCTGGAGGAGAAGGCACGGGTGGACATGTGGCTGGACGTGGAGGCCATCAACCTGAATCCACTGGTCTTCCCCATCGTCTTCAACCTCTTCGTCCTGCCGGGCCAAGGCGTCGCCGGCAACATGGCCGAGGCTCAGGCCTCCGCCGAGAAGCTCGACAAAGTGCTCGAAGTCCACGAGCGGCAGCTCTCCAAGACCAAGTACCTGGCCGGCGACGAGTTCACGCTGGCCGACCTGACCCACATCCCGGCCCTGCGCTACGTGGTCGAGAATTGCGGCATGCCCCACCTTATCAGCAACAAGAAGCATGTGAAGGCCTGGTGGGCCGACATCACCAGCCGCCCTGCATGGAAGAAGGTGATGGACATGGTGGAGTCCAGGGCATTAAAGTACTCGCCATGAGGACTAAGGTGAGCTTGGGGCATTATGATGAAACTAGTCTGAGTGTCTTGCTACTGTTTGGTCATGTGTGGGATGCATGTTAGAGAGGTTCTGCTGCTGCACTGAATAAATGGATGAGATGGTCATGGTGTTTTAGATAGCTGCAGGGGAATGCAGTGCCTGGATTGGAGTCTTCATCCTTGGAGTTTCAGTTGTTTCTGTGTCCTTGCTTCAATGAAAATGGTCGCTGCATTTCCCAGTTTATAAGATTAATGCAATGCATCTATTTAGAACTAATGTCAGCAAGGCTCCTAATCTCTGGATATCTACAGGTGACCTTTTTCTAGATCTTCATAGACCGCATAAAACTTATGATAAAATCAAACAGGGATTTCCTTGAGAACATATCATCATCAGAATTACGCTTCCAAAACAGGAAGCAGCAAAGGATGAAGGTGCAACCATTTTGTCAAAGTAAACCAATCTCGAAATTATTTTTGAGGACTGATAATCAAATTTTATGGAAATGATTCGGTTTTTTTTGGGTACTCATCATGTCAAGGCTATGCCGATAAAAAGAACATTAAGGAATTAAATAGTCATAAGTTGAACCTCACTTAGGAAAAGAATTCTTCAGTCCCTTGCACAATCAGAATCTACTCAAGCATCTTTCTGATCAAAATTTATCGAAGTTCCAGAGACTTGCTGAATTCTCTAGTATTCTTCAGAGGGGAAAACAGAAACAGAAAAAGCTATCTACAGTGATATCATCCATATCTTTGCAGTGCTCTTCAAAGGGGAAAACTTCTCGCTATAGAATTCTCCATGATTTGGCAAACTGCTTAGCTTTGCGCATTCAATGCTGAATGAAGTATAGAAGACTATGAGCAATGTAATTAAGTCGCACAACAATCATTCAAAAGAATAGAAAAAAATCATCTCCCTTTATATTGAAATATACTCGTTTCCATTATTATACATGGCTATGTAACAATAAATAAGAAGGGAGGTTAAGCTACTGCATTTTCTAATTTGAGGATGCCACATGGACCACATTCCTTGATTGCTCTTGTATCATTCTAAAATACATTAAGATAAAAACTTTATACTTCAAACTGAGGCAGCGTAGGACATCCTTCTGAATCTTCGCGCTTTTGTTAGAATGGCTGGTTTTGCAATGACGGCCTGATAAGTGATCTTCCATAAGCAATGGGCAGAGCCATTATCTTCTTTACTTTGCTGACATAGGCCCTCTTCATGAAATTATTATAGTCATTTGCTTCAATCTCATCAAGTATCTGCCTGTACAACAACAGAGAAGCCCACACCTACAACAGGCATGCACAAGAATTTGTTGGTCAGTTTTTAGTGTTAAAAAGCAAAACTGGTGAGTGGTCTGCGAGCTAATTTCTACCTTTATGTACTAGGATGTTACTGATCTAAGTTTCTTCCTAATAAAAGTGCCTGAGATGCAACTCTGTTTAATGAGATAAAAGGATCGGCAATACAGGCCTCTGTAAAAATGGCCACATTGCAAGGTGGGTGGTTACTGTTTTGACAGAGATAGCCAAGTAGATGGCTGGTTCTATTTCTTTCTTTTTTCTACAATTTGCTATAACCATTTCATATTTGGTTTCCATGTAGAGGAATCGTTGACTGATGTGCATTAGAATAAGGAATGAAAAGTTCATATTTGTTTTTAATGGAGAGGAGTCATTGAGTGATGTTCATTACCATAATGAATGAAAGAAAGAAAAAGAAAGTGATCTTACCGGCCACCTACTAGCTTGATTGAGCTCGGTCACACCTTTCTCCGCTTCCTGGAAGAACATCCTCGCCCTTTTAATTTGGCTCTTCATGAAGCTTCTCCATCTGTCAGTCACCTTCCCGTTAAACACATCATCATCTGAAAGGCCAGCCTGCGCGAGCTCATCCTGGGGCAGATAAATCCTGCCTCTTCTTGCGCTGAGGAAAGATTCATCAATAAGTAGTAGAAAGGGAAGCATTTACAGCAAATTCTACTGGTTTTTGTACATAGAATGGAATTCTGCATGGTGATAGTTTGGAGAACATATTGCAGGAAAATAACTAGTAATAACTAAGATGAAAAGCAGCATTTTGTAGATTCTCACTTACTCTTCTCCCACATCCCTTAGTATATTGGTGAGCTGGTTTGCTATCCCTAAAGCCAAAGCAGAATTATATACGCTCTCCGTCGTCGCCTTGGACTCTGGAGCAATACCCATGACAGGCACACTCATCAGTCCGACCGTCCCAGCTACATAATAACAATACAGATAGAGCTCATCGAAGTTCTTGTATCTGGACTTTTTGAGGTCCAACCGCATCCCTTCAATCATGTCCTTGAATGGCTGAAATGTGCAAAGCAACCCAACACTGAATGAGCAAGAGCAATCAATGGAGAATATGTGTAGCTAGAACCCATCAAAGTAGATTTCCATTCTCACATCAATGATACATGTTCCATTCGTTTATCAGTTAGCTGAAAATTAGGCTGCAAATGTTAAAAGTGGTAGATAAAATCGTTTTTTACTAATTGCACAAGAAATCTAAACTTGGAGCCTTTATCGAGAGATGCAAATATATATGTAGTTGCTCCTTGAGATAATGCCAAGCCTCAACACTCTCTTTTGGTCGCTAAATAGTTTGATGTGCATAAGGACTACTCATGTTTTTGGAATTTCGGAGCTATTTACAATGCCTATGAGTCGCAAAAAAAAAAAAAAAAAAAAGGTAAGTTGAAGATCAGAATCAGGCCAAAAAATTTTGCTTCTATCAAATACGAATGCAACACACATGCCTGAATATCAACAGGGAACTTTGAAACAGTATCTGAAAGAGCCGCATCGAACATGTCATAGGGGCGGCCAGCAAAGAGATCCTCCAACTTCGCCTCCCACCTGTCCAGAGCTGAAGGTGTAATGTGAGAAGCATTGGGTCCATCTACGAGCTCGTCTGTCCTTCTGCACCACACTGAACATATGTTCTTGTGAATCCATGAGAAGCAGAAACTTTAAAAGTCCAATTAATGCAGGAAACAGCAGTACAAATATGCAACTAAAACTAGAATCAATGAGCCAATACAAAATTACTGGCTATATATATATTTTTGTGCTTTCAAGCATCCCTCAACACGGACACTAGTCATGGTTGGTGGTTACCTAACAACTAGTGCCTTTTAGCATCATGGGACAAGAGTAGAGAAGGAATCATGAGTTTTTTTATAAGTTCAATTAGTCCAAGTGTCCTGTGTCAGTGCTGTATGTGAAGTGTTTTTTACCAGTAGCAGGTTAAGTAAATTGAGAACCTAAGGAAATCCTTGAAGTGGCTTCACTAATGAGAAGTTCTGAGGACATGCTGTTAGGATAAGTTTGATGCTTATTTGCCAAATGGTAGAGGATCGGGTAGCATATGCAATTGAAGGAAGAGCAGCAGCGGTAGCACATGCAGAGCGTACTATTGATATTTTTTACTCGTGATATTTCTTTTCCCTTTGTGTAAATCAACTTAGATGTCAGATTCTACCTCAAGAAATGATGAAGAACTCTGAAATGAGAGGACTATCCCATAACTAAAAGATATGGAGACATATAAATGATCTCTCAACTAAATCTTAGACTCATTAATCGAAATCTCACAGTTGGAAATTAGATAGAGTGCTAAGTTTGTCCATTACCATATATTGCCCAGATGGCTCTCCTTCTTTCAGGGGTCATGAGCAGTGTTCCTGGATAGGAGATAAAAACTAAAATCAGATGCATGAAAATTTCCTGTCCAAACTAACCCAAAACCATGCCTGAAATTATGATAATTCCTTGGCTCCATATTCCGGAGAGAAATCTAGGCAAACAAGTAGAAGATTAAACACTGGGTGCGAGAGCTAACCGAGGTAAAAGGTCTTGGCATACTCTGCACAAACTTGTCCACAGCGATCATAAGCCTCAGTCAACAAGGTTGTAGTTCCAGGAATCACCATGTCAGGCTTCACATCAAGAGCAGCATTGGATCTCAAGTGCGTCTTCACCAATGCTGCCTGCTTCATCACCACATCATAAACCTTCTGCTCCGAGGATATTGCAACCTCTTCCGCAGGGTTTGCCACAAAACTCGATACTATCGGAAAATTATCATTCTCCTGCGGCTGAAACCCCACGCATGCATACTTTGAATCAGCATACAGCGAGCACAAACTCCATCTGCGCCTCTTCCTCTGCAGCCTCTCATTAGAGCTGGGACTCTGAACTTTTCCAACCAGCCTCGAACTGTCTGAAAACCGACCTCCTTCCCGAATTGCCTCGAGAAAACCGAGACTAGCTGAGGCATCTACTGGCGACACAAGTCGTTGCATCAAAATTGCCATCTAAAAAGCTAGCTAATGCACTAGCTAGAGGACCTCAAGAGTTCTGTTTTTATTCTGAAAGTTATCCTGTATATACCATATCCGCAATCGGATACAGCCTTAGAACAACAAGATCCAGAGAATTCTCTGATCAGATTCGAAAACACCTTTCAAGGTTGCACCTTTATAGTCTGGTTTCCCTGAAAAATTAATGTGGAATTAATATAACCTTTTAGCTTCTTTTCTTTTTCCAAAAATCAAGCTTTGTTTACTGTATTCTCATAAAGACAAGATTCCTACAAACAATTATATTAGAGAGCAAGCGACAACAGACTGTGAGGGAAACAAAAAAAAAAAAGAAAAGAAGAAGAGCATGTCAACAAACCAAAAACTCAATTCAAAGAACCTCACGAAACACTCACCTTTCTTGCCAAGTGCGACAACAAACACAGAATATAAGCAAAAATGGAATCCAAAAACAGAAGAAAACTGTAACCAGTGCTCAGTGTTCGAATCACTAACGAAAATTTCCTCCACCCCAGCAACAATAAAAGCCCCACCACCAGCACCACCCACTATATGCACACCAAAAGATACAAGGAACCGACAGGCTTATTCTATAGAACGTGCCTGAAAAAAGGACTCCCAGACCAAACGGAAGCATTAACACCACTCACCTCTTATCACCTTTCCAGTTTCCACCACCAAGGTCAGCTATCCCTTCGATCCACAGTTCAAACACAGCAAATATGAGCCAAAATCAGCTCGCCTTCATTCAACTTCAGCTGGAAAAGGAGCCCAAGAAGGCCAGAAACAGCGGTACAGCGGTCTCTCTTGGAGGCTCCTGTAATGTCTCTCTATTCTCTCTCCACGCTCCTTGTTGGGGGAGAGGAGGCACGTGGAAGGAGGAGGCCCAGTGAGGGGGGTGGGTGGCGGAGGGCAAAGAGATAGGGTTATCACATGGGAGCTACGAGCAACGAGCGGTGACGAGTGCGGGGGCGCCGCGTGGAGGAAGAGAATCCGAGTGCTCGGGCCCTGGGGATTGGCGGGTCCCACAAAAAGGTCCCTTGTCGCGGTGCCCAATACCGCCTCCCGCGCCACCTGTCCGCGCCTCGCTTCCCGCGGCCCTCTTTCGCCGGTCCGCCACGCGCGACGCCGACCGCCACCCTCCGGACGAGACCCCTTGCATTGACCCCAACACGGTTGATCCTTGTTGGCTCCCAGTGGAGCCGACAACAGGGCCCCACTGGTTGTAAGGGAGTGGGGCGTGGGGTGTAGAAGTGGGGTTTTGATTTTTTTTTTTTTTGTTTTTCCAATTGGGACAAACCGACTACGGGTTGTGATTGGGTGTGGAGTTGGTTCTAGGAAATGCACAGGACCGTTGATCTCTGTATTGAGACACGTGTTGGTTGGAGTGATGGGTTTTGTGCGATCCTAGGCTGCTTGATTGGGGTGGCTTCCCGTATGATACGGGGGCACGTGTTAAGTGTTGTTCGTTGGCCGAGGCGTTACGATTCTTTTGGATCCGGAGACGCGGGGGAGTGACGAAAAAAGCAGAACAAAGAAACTGACAAATCTAGGTTTGCATACAATATAAGCATTAGGGAATGTTTATTAGGTTACAAGGATGAATGCAAATGTTTCCTGAGTTAATATGGACGAGAATGAAAAATGGAACGGATGAATGACGGTGGAAAATGGATGCCGGAAACAAATGAATGGATAGATGGAAGAAGTGGCAATGGAAGCCGGAAACAAACTAATGAATGGATGGAAGAAGTGGCAAGATGAGAAGAACCAAGTCCTGAAGGGGTGAGCGGTGGTAGGGAAAAGGAGGGCGGTGATAGTCTTCAAGAGGCGGTAGGGCGGAGTCGAGATCGGAAAGTTGGAAAGAGGGGATGAGAAAGAAGTAAAAATCTTTTTTTAAAAAATATAAAAGTAAAAAAATTTTAAAAATAATAAAAAATATTTAAAAAA
Organism: Phoenix dactylifera; assembly: GCF_051530095.1. Taxonomy (NCBI): domain Eukaryota; kingdom Viridiplantae; phylum Streptophyta; class Magnoliopsida; order Arecales; family Arecaceae; genus Phoenix; species Phoenix dactylifera. Next base: position 28,921,534 of record NC_143199.1, read on the forward strand.
TAAGAAATAGAAATAAGATAACTAAACATATTTTCTGCATCGGATTCTATGTTTTTTTTTTAAAAAAAGAAGAAAACAATACGAACCAAACGTCTAATAAACAATACATATTAAAAGAGGAACATAAACTTAGAAGCTAGAATTTATCACTTCCCCTAAATATACTTTTTTTTAGTTTTGAAGAATATATTTTTATAAATATTTTTATTTTAAAAGTTAAAAATATATTTTAAACAATGCCAAGTACATGGAAAGAGTCTCATTTTGTGCATATAAACAATTTTTTTGTCGCCGAGAAGATTGATACAATTCATGGACTTTGTTTTGTTCTCAAACTTGTTGACCATACAAGTGGACTTTTGCAATTCTTCATTTGAAACAAATTTTGTTTTTGGAGTTGTATATTAACCAATTAATAGTAATATCTATTGGAGGGAAAAGTGGATCACCCGGAGCATTTGATCAAAGCACCGAAACCCGGTGGCAAGCGTGACAATGGCAAGTATGCTCTCGGCAGTCACAACCTCAGCACGCCCGACCTCAACATGCCCAACCTCATCGCGCCCCGACCTCAACATGCCCAACCTCATCGCGCCCCAACCTCAACATGCCCAACCTCATCGCGCCCGACCTCATCGCGCCCGACCTCAACGCGCTCGACCTCGGCATGAACGACCTCAGCGCTCACGACCTCGGCAGGCATGACCTCGGCAGTCATGACCTCGGCAGGCCTGTCCTCGGAAGGCATGATCTCGGCAGGCATGGTCTCGGCTGATTTAAGCTCGATTGATCTCAAGACCAAGAAAGACCCAATCAAATGGAGAAATTGACCCCCACTCCACCGAAAATCAAGTCTTACGTATTCGGGATCAAATTCCGCAATCTTCGCTTCAACGATTGTTAACGTTTGAATTCACACGATCTCAACCGATCGCCAGCTAGCTCGAAATCTCGAGTCGTTTACGGTAATTCATTGATTCGCACAATCACACCCGATGGCAGGTAACAGCTGCACCCGCTCCTATAAGAAGAGGGGAAAGCTCTAGGGAGGATCTTCCTCTCCTTCGGCTCAAAAACATATCTCCATTCTTTCCCTCCATTAAAAGTCCCTCTCTGACTTAAGCATCAGAGGACCTTCGCCGGAACCTCCGGCCAAAGGCTTCTTGCAGGTCTGCTAAAGACAGCCGTCCGTCACCACATCGTAGCCGGAGCTCCTCCTCCTTGGTCCGCGGTCACCTCCGGGTCCAATTTCCAGCAACAATATCACATTATATAGTATGATTTGCAATGACACAGCCCAACTTAACATGCCTCGCAGATTCCCACTATACTGCCCATTAGGGATTTGGTGCATCAGTTCCCTCGGAGCAAGTTCTACAATCTTAGTAGTAATGCAAGCCAAGCCACGCCTTCTTTTCCGTTTGGTAAATAGTACAAAAAAATAGTAACATTCTCTCACCCACATCATATGCGGCAATGATAACCTTTTTATTTTTATATTTTTATTATGGGTTCAAGCATTTATGATATTTTCGATTAGGTCAACTGAGCAGCAGATTAAGTTGTATTCTTTGTGATTGCATGTTCTGGCGAGATGTTATGAACCAACACTATAAATGTGTCGTCCTTTTCGGAGTATTTTGATTTTTAATTTCACTGAATGTATTCATTCATATGAGGTCTATGTGAATTGTCTGACTTATCAAAAAAAAGAAAAAAAGTTCTCCCTAATATTGTTTAAACAAAATAGAAAGTAGCTCATGATGTTAGTTGGTTATATTTTGGATTTTAATGATAGGTTAGGCTAATTTGTTTTTAAGCATGAAAAAGATGGTGGTAAGGAACTTTTCTATTTATATATGTAAGGTTTCCTCCCACACTTTGGAAGTGAAAGTTGTTTCTTTTTTCTTTTTTTTTTTATTAAAGGGAAGAGAATGCATGCCCACATTTTTGCAATACTCAGAAGGATCTTGTGGGGGACAGATGAGAGACCAATCATTCAGAAGTTGAAGACCATTGGAGAAGATCAAAGCAATCGATGATCTCTTATTCAAAAATATTCCTACATTCCTCTGTCTTTAGTAAATTTAGGTGCGATTCAAAAAAATTATCATATTTGGTGTGGATTACTTTGGTCATTATAAGTAGGACGAGATCCGCTACATCAGAAAGCTGAATTATACGTTAAAATTTCAGAGGCGATAACTTGATTATACAATACTTGATTGACATGAATTTTTTTAAAAAAAAATCGGATAACTTTTCTCCCTCAAGAGAGGGTGCATCTATAGCGATCAGAACCAAATACCATCATTTGGACTCTGAAATAGACCGATCAAATTAAAAGTTTCTTTTCAGAAAAGATTTTGACCAGATCTATTTTATAATTCAAAAAAATAATTAGAGAAGCGACAGAAGACAAAATTGATATAAGAGTCAAGGTCTACCTCCTATAAAATTTTAATTTTTTCGAATTATTTCTACCACTTATATCTATTTTTCGAAAGCTAATTCTATTCGAATTAGGAGAGAAATTCGATCCAGATTATACAAGGACGAACCTCACTATTATAAATAGAGTCTATATACCTCAGTTTTGTATTTATCTATAAAAGAAAGGCAACCTGAATCCTACTTTTACCAATTTTTTATCTTTTTGTAAATTTTTTTGAGAAATTTTATTTTCTCTCCACTCGAATTAAGATAAAAGCATAAATTAGCATGATAATAAAGGAGTGCATTTCCTGTCTTGAGGAATAGCAATCCAACAGGAGAAAAGCTCGGACAGAGTGATCCGTTAGGCCAAGCTCCCATCCTCAAACTCAAAAGAGTAGGTGGTAGATGTGAAGGACGAGTAATTTAAGGGCCCGCCACAAAGAACACACCCTCCGATGGACCTTCTTAGCTTCTTTCGGAGGTTATTTCAGGTGTTGACCCCATCCTCTGAAATCTAGAGCAGAACGTTGAAGGCACGTTACTTTCATTTGGTAATGCTCTTACCTGTCTTCCATTCATCCGTTGCTATATCACATCACCATACGGAGTTTTTAATGCCCTTCTATGCTTCTCAGCCTCGATTTATCACTAACACCACATTCCAAAGTGAACCACATCAAAGAGCAGTGCTAAGCCAATCAACAACCTAAGGGAAAGCTTAGATGACCTTATGAGTTGGATGTTTACGTAGGTTAATCAATGCAACAAAGCATTATATATTATTTGAAATCGAAACTAAATTTGCTCTTCCATATGTCATCCACATAGGTTATCATTTGCGAGATCAGAGTCATTGGCAACAAAGTCTCCTCCCTTGATAACAATAACTCTTGGGATTCTTTCATATTAGATATATTTTCTTATTATTCAAAGAATTAGCAGAGAGATCTATGATGGGACTAGAGAGTTGAAGAGCAGATATAGATGAGCCTTGGTTTCGGATGGATGAGATAAAGAGAGGAGATGGCAAAGGTGAAAAAGAAAATTTTGTTCTCTCCCGTTTACATGAGATCTTTTCATATTAAAAAAATGGAGTTCATTGGTTCTGTCTCTAAGAGAATGGAATATGGGCCTTCCGTCTCCTCCGTACTTGGGTAAGAATTCTTTTATTATGATGACTAAATTTTCCTCCTCAATCGGAAGTTTAAGAAGACTGGTTTTGAAAGTAATAAAAAATAAGCAATGCTTACAAAAGGAAGAGGAAGGAGCAGCGAAAGGGAGCCAGAGTTTTCACCTTTAAGAACTTGTTTTTCACTACCGTCCTGCCTCAGCCTCCTCTCGTCTGCTCTCCCTGTGGCCTGGATTCGAAATTTTTCTGACTTAGACTTTAGGAAATTTTCTCTTTTGTACAAAAAAGATCAGATCAGGAAGAGCAGCAAGAGAAGGCCGATGATAATGCGATAGTTTTTCATTTACTGATCCCATCTTTCATTATCCTAACTAAAGAAGATTCCTATCACGTCCAATTGTTGGACGCGACCATAGGAGAGTTTGAGGAAGATGGCATTTGCTTTTCTCTTGGAAGAAGTTACCCTCATTTCATTCCATGAAATCTATGACTCTGACAGCTCACCATGTGAGTTGTCCCATATTTTCCTAGGAGAAATTATATTCTATAGGGGGCGTTTGGTGACCCCAACAAGATCACCACGGTGATCTAAGATCCTCGGTGAGCTGAATGCTGGGCTGATTTGATCTCAAGTGATCTAAGATCAATGTGTTTGATAGGCCATGATCCAGTGATTAAAAATTCTCGGATATCCATGAGTAACTTGTTTAGTATGGTACGGGATCCAAGATCACTGACCACATAATACTACAAATACCCCTGATATATCTTAGATGGATTTTTTATATGTTTTTAATTCTCATGAATTAAAATGTAAGTCAATATGCTAATTTCTATAATAGCTCCATAATTTTGTCGCATATTCTACTTTTAGTAGCCCTTATTATATATTTATTAATCATATAAAATATATTATAATAAAATATTAATATATTTATCAACATATTAATTATTAATATATTCTATAAAAATATATTTATTACTCCTATAAATTATTAATCTTATAAAAATATGTTATTTTTTATTATAGAATTAATATTTTTATTTATACTTATAATAGATTTTTTAATACTAATAATTATTTTGATTAAAAAAATAAGGTAAAAATATGCACCAAGATGAGTGCTTAATGAATAGGGCCTACAAGAGCAAGTGGCTGTAATAGGCAGCATGTACGGTCATGTGGTGCACGTCGTGCAAGATATATTTCTCCATAAATTAGAACGAGTAGCATTTTCTTCATCAAAAATAAAAAAAATACACTGATCACATTCATAAGCTTGATGAGATGACACATACATATTAGATCTATTGTGTGCGGTGAGATATTCCTTTCTAACACAGACCTAGGAATATATTATGAAACACGCTTTTGGCGAGTGATATCAAAAAACTATTATGTTTAATGCATCATAAGGAAAATTTCGAAACTTGCACAAATTTATCTGTTAGATAAGTCATTAGGTAGGTTGCAACTTTGGTTCGGGTTCAGCCGGATTCACTTGGCTCATTAGATGAGGTCGACCAGGAGTAGGGTTCAAAAATCCTGATCTCTAAGTAGAATTAGCTAGGATTGACCTTCATCCTAACCTGACATCTATTGGATATAGAAATAAATATATAATTTAACTATATTTCATATAATATGAAATATATATTTATATAATTACAAATTTTGTTCTGTTCTACTAAATTATATGTTAGTGTACCACTGAAATTTAGGAATGGATGTAGCCTCAATTAACAATTACTAATTCAACAAAAATGTCCTAAATCTTTGTCTTATCTTAACATTTCTATTCGGGCTAAAGGAGTCCAAGTAACATGGCATAACCTAACTCAATCTAACTTTTGACCTAATCCAATTAACTTGGCCTAACTTGAATTTAGCTTCAGATGGAATTAGGTTGGATTTAGCTTAAGATGGAATTAGCTTAAGACCAGGTTGGATTGAGCTACGGTTGAAGAACTAAGATGATAGGTTAGGATAGGGTCCCACCCAACCTTGGCCAAGTTGCAACCCCATCATTAGGTAACGGACAGTGACCAGAGAGAAGAAAGGGTAACAAAATAGAAATGATGATGGCTGAAATGAACAATTTGGAAAAGTAAACTATACCATCCTTTGTAAGTGATGATTTCCGGCATTCTAGTTTTTCTTCTAAGATCGTATTAATTGGAGTATCCCAATTGGAAAAGTCAGTGCCGTCTCAATTCAACTTCTCACATTGGCCATATAAGAAATATCCGGACCTAACTTGCCTTTTCTCTTGGGAAGTAATTAGCAATTAGCAAAACTACAAGATGCCAATAAGTCTATTGGTATATTTTTCTAAATGTGTTTCATTAAGTAGGAGAAAGTCATTAAGAACTAACAACTACCCAGCTATAAATTTATATTAGCCTGTTAACAATATCTCTTGATAATCATAGTAGAGTTCTAGGACTAAATCTTGCCTTTATTGTGATTGGATTGAAGAGTACTTTATTGCGTAACAAGAAAGCTACAACCTCATCTACCAAAAAGCTAAGGAAAAACAAAAGCAATAGGTGAGAATTTAATGTTTTTTTTATATATTGAGAAGTATAAACTAAAGAAGTTACTACAGAGCTTTTGATGCAATTGATATAGTTCAAACATTGATGAAAACAGTGTGTCCATAGCTTATTGTCTTTTATAATGCAATGAGGGATTTCGTAAGATGGATAATTCACATTCATAGTGAAAGCAAGCTCCCCATCCTTGCAATTTAAACCTTACAAGTTGCAAGTCATGCCTTAGGTTGGGGTAAATAATTATACAAACATTTGGTGTCTAAAAATAATTTTCTGGCAAAAAGTAGTAATTGATGGGTATGTAAATAAAAAAAAGATAAATAAAGAATTTTTTTCCTCCTAGATTGTGGTGGTGTGCTGAATTAATGTGAGCCAACCTCCAAATAAGATGTCCAATTTAATAAAACTAGCAGGACTTATAGATTTATTTTTAAAAATTATTTTAAGAATTTGTTTGAATATTTTTGTAGAATTCGTTTGTTAGAGTAAAACATATATATTTATAAAGATTTTACTTTTTTTGCCATAAGATTCAGTTTGGGAGTCGACATGGGTCTTGCTTAAATAAATTTTTTTAATCTACAAATACGTAAGAAATTCAACCCAAATCTTGGTGCATTGCCTAAAGTTTCATTCTTTCGACAATCCCGAACTCGCTCTCTCCCTCCTCCAACCTTCTCAAATCGAATCCATGCCGACCACCGCTTCTCGAATCGAATCCATGGCTCCAGCGCCTCTCCTTCGGAGCAGGTAACCGATCCGAATCCTAACTCCCGTCTTCCTTCTTCTTCATCTCATAAATCCTAGACATTCAGAACCCTAACTCTCCTCCATTCTTTCATGATCTAGCCTTCCGTCTAAAGAGTCGAGGAGGAGGAGATCGCAAGGCGTTCGAAATCGCCGCATTGCATAATGGATTTCTAAATATTAGTATGCTTCCACGGCGTACGTACGTTTTCTCACATCAATTTATCTGTTTGCATTTTAAAAAGTGAAAGATTTGATTCTTTGTTGATATTGTTTGGTAGTTATTATTGATGGAATTTAAGGTTGGGTCTGCTTGAATGCTGTACTGATGTATTCTACTGGGCCTCAGATTGTCAAGATATGGGCTGAATTTATTTGTTTGGCAATTCTACGAGCATGTTCAGGACTGTGTCCTTGGGTTTTTAGCTCAAACACTAACATGCTCTGCTGGAGGTGTTAGTTCGGTAAGCCTTTGTCTGCTTTTCAGCTTTTGAACTTTTGGATGCTGTGGAATTGTATTTGTTGGGGGAAAATAAATCGCGCAGAAGCACGGAAGCAGATCGTCAGCACGTGACTGGAGGCGTCCGACCTGAAGGCGCGCGACATAAGGGCGTCCGGCTTCAAGATACCCAACTGAAAGCCCAACCTCAGCACCCTCGACCTCGGAAGTCCGACTTCGCCATCCATCTGTTGCGGTCACATCCTTCTGCAGCTCGACCGAGGACCATGTTCTGCTACTGCACTCAACAATCAATGCGCATGGCCTCTGCTGATCTCCGGCTCACTCAACAATCAATGCGCATGGCATCTGCTGATCGCCGGCTCACTCAACAATTAATGCGCATGGCCTCTGCCGATCTCCGGCTCACTCAACAATCAATATGCATGCTACGTCCACGACAGATCTCAAGCCCTCCATGACAAACAGCTGACCCGCTCGGCTACGTTCGATCAACCACGACGAATCACTGACTCCAGCTTGATCTCCTACGGCAAGGCATTAATTCACACGATCGTGCATTAATTTATATGACATGCTCAATCATGACGGTAACCCGATCGCCTCGTCACATCACAGGTAATCATGTATCCTCCTATAAAAGGGGAACCCCTCCATCCGAGGGGAGGTTGGACTCAAAAAAACTTTGGAGACATATATTCTTCCCCCCCCCCCCCCCCCCCATGCGTTTGCTCAGCGCCGGAAACCCCAGCCACCGGCTTTTTGCAGGTCCTCCGAAGGACGCCGACCGCCGACGGACCGCCACCCGCCATCTCGAGCCGAAGCTCCTTCTTCTCAGCCGGCTGCCCCTAGGTCCAATTTCTAGCAACAGTATTCTTTACATCCTTTGATGGATGTTTCTATGCTTTTTGTTTGGTAGATGATTCTAAGGTCATATAACCTTCTTGGTGACCTTGATGATCCCAATCCTTTTGGATCTCTTTTTTCTGCTTCTGTTTATAGCATGTGTTTTTTCACTCCCTAAACAATCGCCAATGAGTTTTTTGATAACTATATTGGAATTCATTTAATATAATGCTGCATATATGTATGCTTGCTGCTATCCTAAGTATTTAATTCTTGATGGTATTTGTATGTTGCATGATACTCTACATTGGCATCTTGATATCATCTTGAGTGCTTTGCTGTTGTCGAATAAAATTTGGACTTGGGAAAAAGATGCATCAAAGGATGCTTTTTTCCCCTTTCTTTGAGGAAAAGTAGAAAGGATACTCCTAGGTATCTAAATTGTGGGGGGCTATGATGGCATGGTAGCCTTGGTGTAACAGAATAGAGAGTGTTAAACTGGCTGAGATGTCAGATAAAGCATGGCACCTTTTGTGGACAAATTGAGGGAAGATTATTATGGAGGGTTTGATCATTTGGGCAATAGTTGGTCCTAGTGAAAGGGAAGTCTGGAATACAAATTAAAGGGTCTCTGGATTGCATATGAAGCAAGATTGGTGACTTTTAACATGGTCTATCATGGCCCAAATTGCACCTCTCTTTAGCACAAGCCCAAAAGCACATATGACAAGTCAATCCATTTAGAATTTTTATCTGCTTAACTTTAACATATAGAAAGTAGAATTTATCACTTCATGATTAAGAGGTCTCTAGAGTCATAGATATTGAACCCATCGACCTTTATCATTGATATTATTCTCATCTGTCAGTTTCCTTATTTTTAATCAGATCTCTACATCAAAATCAGTAAAGAAAATGGCGATCGTCCCCCCAACATCCCCCCCCCCCCCCCCCCCCTTTTCAAATGTCAAAACATTTTGGTGTAAATTACCAGGGGAAAGTTTTATCGCAGATTGCAGCACTGTTGACAAAACTTCAAAATACAAATTTGAGGAACTTTCAAGAATTTGATATAAAGTGGATACAACTCAGTTGAGTCATAGTGATGAAATTAATCATGGGGCAGGTATTTGCCACAAGTGTTAGCAGATTCCCTTCAACTTCATTCAACCTATAATCTTATACCTGTAGAAATATGATTCAGCGTAGGTGCAGGTCGGGCAGTAACTTGGGGAGCTGTAAGGTATTTTTTGGTCCTAAAGAAGGGATAAGTTTTTGACAGCTCGGGACATCTGGGGCTCCCATACTGCTTCGGCAGCTCCACGTACGGTATTCTTTACCTGGGAGCCCCCACCCCCGAGTTTCTTCAAAGTCAATTTTGATGGCTCAGTCTTGGATAGAGGTAGGAGAGGTGGGGCTGGATTTGTTATCAGGGGACCGAGTTCTTGTGCAGTGGCGGCGGGAGGCTGTCAGATTTTTGACACCTCGGTTCCTGGGGCAGAGCTGCGAGCGGCCTGGATGGGTATGTGCTACGCGCGGCGAGTGCTTCAGACGAGTTCAGTCTTACTAGAGGGAGATTCGGCCACAGTGATTAGCTGGGTCCGAAAGGGCCCGAGCAGTTATGGAGAAGATCATCCCCTGCTCCGCGACATTTGGGAGATGGGGAGGGAGGGTGTCACATTTCAGGTTATGGCCTGGAGAGAGAGAGATGCCCGGAGCACTTCGGGACCTTTTGCTTTCTGATTTTCTTGGGTGTATTCGTATCCGTGATGTATGAAATGCTCGTTCCAGAAAAAAGAAAAAAAAAAGGGGATAAGTTACGCTATGGTGCTCAGGACTTGATTGTGGTTGTTAATGAAGAATGAAAATTTAGAAAAGAAGATGGGGAAGAATGCAAGAGAGATATATGTACAATTTTGCTGCCAAGGTGAAATAAATCTGTTCACACAACAACCAATGTCGAATTCCCTCATAATGTATTAAAGCAATATAACGAGCATAACAATATTTTTAATCTTTTTACGAAAAAGGTCCTTAGAAAAATGATTTACATGCATGCTTTGACCCAATTTTGACTTTTGATCAACTTATACTTGTATGACTATTGGAATATTGTTCTAATGAAGGTTTTAAGTTTCGGCCGAAACTAATATGTTTCAACAGAAATTGATCGTTTTTGGCTGAGAGTGAACTGAAACTAACACTAGTCCTGGATTTTGATCGGTTTTGGTTAGTTTCGGCCAAAACAGATCACTTTTGGTCTAGTTTCTATGGTTTTGATTAGTTTCGAACGAAATTGGCTGAGGCTAGACATAGATGCTTTTTTAAAATCTTTGTTTGGGTACACTCTATCATAGTATGATCACTTCTTATTTGT